>NW_027555847.1:97449526-97962026 GCF_003287225.1 Phascolarctos cinereus
TAGGTAGGTGGCACAGTGGATAGAGCATTGGCCCTGGATTCAGGAGGACCTGAGTTCAAATCTGGCCTCAGACACATAACACTTACTAGCTGTGTGACCCTGGGCAAGTCACTTAACCCCATTGCCTAGCCAAAAAAAAAATACCCTCTTTTCTTCTCCTTATCATAGATCACTCAGAAATTTTCTCTCCCTTCATTATTTCCTCTTTCATCCTACACCCAGATGAAGAAGAGGTTGTTCTTTTTGCCATAACAAACCATTCTATCTGCATCTTTGATCCCATCTCCTTTTGATTTCATTAAATTATACCCTTCTCCACTCTCTCTCTCTTTTCTTTAATCACTCTCTATCCTTCTCTGATGGCTACAAATATGGCCACATCTCCACCATTTAAAACAAAGAAACAAACAAAAAGCAAACCTTCAACAGATTCCATTATCCCAGATCTTTTCTTCCCTTTTCTTTCCTTCATACTGTTTGAATATTATATCTGATGTTGATGCCTCCATGTCCTCTCATCTCACTCCCTTCTAAACCTTCTACAATCTGGCTATGGAACTTATTCTTTAAATAAAACTGCTCTCAAGCTATTAATGATCTCTTTCTCACCAAATACAGTAGCCTTTTCTCAATCCCTATCCTTTTGTGAGCATCTAGATGGCACAATGGATATAGTGCCAGGCCTGGAGTCAGAAAGATGCATCTTCCGGAGTTCAACTCTGGTCTCTAACACTTACTAGCTGTATAACCCTGGGCAAGTCAGTTAACCCTGTTTGTTTAAGTTTTCTCATGTGTAAAATGAACTAGAGAAGGAAATGGCAAATCACTCCAGTATTTTTGCCAAGAAAACCTTAAATGGAGTCATGAGGAGCAGGACATAAATGAATAACAAAATCTTTTTTGACCTCTCTGTAGCATTGACATTGTTGATCACCATCTCTTCCTAGATGTTCTCTTCTCCCTAAGTTTTCAAAAGACTGAGCTCTCCTAATTCTCTACCTATCTGTCAGACTGCTCCTTCTCAGTCCTTTTGCTGCTTCTTGATCAATATCATACCCACTAATTATGTATGTCCCTCATAGATCTGTCATGGAAGTGTTTCTTTTTTCATCACATAGCTTCTCAGTTGGTGATTTCATAAGTTTTTATGGATCCAGTTAGCATTTTTATGCAGATGATCTGTAGATCCCTACTATCTCTCCTGAGTTATTGATATACATCTCCAACTGACTCCTGGAGATCTTGAACAGGATATCTTATAGCCATCTCATCAATTTGCATAAAATAAAACCCAGTATCTTTTGCTTGAAATCCAGCCTCCTTATAAACTTCTCTGTTACTGACTAGAGTACCACCCATCTTCCTGATCACCCAGGCTCACAGCACCAATGTCATCTTTGGCTCCTCTCTTGAGCTTACCCAACATATCCAATGAATTGCTAAATACTGTCATTTCTACCTTCACAAAATCTCTCATACATTTCCCCTTCTCTCAAGTAATATAGCTATCAGTCTAGTTCAGGGCCTCAATCACCTTTCAACCAGAATCCTGCAATAGCCTTTTAACTGGTCTCATTGTCTGAAGTCTCTCTCTAGTCCAATCCATCAGACTAAAATGGTTCTGACTACCCCCACCCTTGACAATAAGCCCTACTAGCTCCTTATAATCATCTGAATCAAATATTAAGTCTTCTATTCAGCATTCAAAGTTCTTCATAACCTGCTACCTTCTTGCCTTTCCAGTCTTCTTCTACCTCATTCCCCTCCATTCACTCTCAAATCCAGCTACACTTATAGTTCCTCAAACGAGAAGCTCCAGCTCCCAATTTCACCCGCTGCCTCCAAAGCCTGGAGGGCTCTCTTCTCTTACCATCACCTCTTAGTTTTTCTGTCTCTTTCAAAATTCAGCTCAAATTCCACCTTCTGAAGGCATCCCTTCCTAGTTCATTCAGCTGCAGATATCTTTTCCTTTCACATTACCTTCATCAACTTTTTAATATATGCATTTTTGCATGTTGTCTTCCTCATTAAAATGTGAGCTCCTTAAGGGCAAGGGATGTTTTTGTATTTGATTGCTTGTTTTTGCCTTTCTTTGAATCCGCAGAACTTAGCATGGTACCTGGCACACAGGAAGTAGTTTATAAATGCCTGTTTACTGACTGACTGTATATTGGTCCTACTCAACAATGTTCTCTGCATTTTGGATTGACAACTCTTTTCTCTGGGCTTTCTTATTCCAAGACCCCTAGCATTACCTTGGAATTTCTAATGTGAAAGAAACAAAGCAGTTTACTTTTTTCTCCCTAAAAGAAAGAACTCACATGCTATTCTGGTTCTGAATCAAAACAGAAAGAAGAAGCAGTTATATAATTAAATTGGATGGTAACCACAATAAGAATCATGCCACCTAGTAATTGTAATGTGAAGCAATAAAACTGTCTTCCCCTGCCCCTTTTCTTGGAATCCTGTTACTGGCAGAATGAAAGCTATATGTCATGTTACTGTTCAGTTTTATCCAACTCTTTGTGAGCCCATGGAGCAAAGCATACCAATGCTGTCTGTGAGGTTTTCTTGGCAAAGATCCTGGACTGGTTTGCCATTTCCTTCTCCAGTGGATTAAGGCAAAGATAGGTTAAGTGACTTGCCCAAGATCTCACAAGAAGTGTCTAAGGCTGGATTTGAACTCAGGTCTTCCTGACTTCAGGCTCAGTACTCTATCCACTGAGCCATCTAGCTGTTATACATGATAGATAACAATAATAATTGACATTGTAAAGTACCTTACAGTTTGCAAAATGCTTTATATACATGTTCTCATTTTAACCTCACAGAACATCTATAAAATAGGTTATACAAGAGGCAGCTAGGTGGTGCAGTGGAAAGAGCACTGGCCAGGAAGTCAGGAAGACCTGAGTTCAAATCCGGCCTCAGACCAAACAGTTGACACTAACTAGCTGTGTGACCCTGGGCAAGTCACTTAACCCCAATTGCCTAAAAAAAAAATAGGTTATACAATAGGCAGAAATAGATCCAAGGTTGTTTTGAATGAAGATAAAGGAAAAAAACCCCACAAATTTAGAAAGGGTTAACACTCCAAAGTCAGAAATTACCCTCATAGTAGTATAATGTAATTCCCACTACTAGATGAATACCCACTCCATGTTCAATAACTGAGTATTCAGTCTCTACTTGAAGACTGCTAGTTATGGGGAAATCATGATCATGTTATCTTGATTTAATCTCCATTCCTCTCTTTTCAATGGCTATTTCAATTTTTTGAATTATCATCTAACCCCTCAACTTAATTCCCAATCTCATCTCCCATAGCAGAGGATCTCACCTATTTTGCTAAGAAAATTAAGATGAAACATCATGAACTCCATTATCACTTCTACTCATACATCAAATTTTCTCTAGGTATTTACCTTTCCTGTATTTATTGTTATAATTTCTAAGGAGAAGATGGTCTTTTTCCTAGTCAGGGATTACTCCTGTGTTAATACCCTACGTCTTACACCCATTTCTTCTGCAACCTTCCCATGTTCCTGCGCCTCATCTTTAATCTCTCCCTATCTATTAACCCTTTCCTATCTGCCTACATTTTCAATTCTCATCAATTCTTAAAATGAAACAAAATGAGCAAATAAGCATATAAACACACAAAAATTGCATTTAATAGCTAGCCATTAATTGAAGAATGGCTAAAAGATTATGGTATGGGAATATGCTAGCATAACTATGTGCTATAAGAAATGAGAAACATGATGACTTCAAAGAAATATAGAAATACAATTATAAACTGATACAAAATGAAATAAATTGAGCCAGGAAATAATATACACAATGACTTCAACAATATAAATGGAAAAAACAACCACAAAAAATCAAATTGAATGTTCAATTATAAAAACTCAACCTTGGCTATAAAGAAGAGATATGAGAAGACACCTCTCTCCCACTACTTTAAAAAATCGGGGTGCACAGATAGGGAACATTATGCATAACATCCGATGTTTTCTGATGAATTGATTGGTTTTACCGATTTTTCTTTTTCCTTTAAAAAAAGTGTTATACAGAATACCTCTTGAAGAGGAGGGAGGAAGAGAGATATAGGGTGAAGAGTAAATAATGTGAAAAAGGGGATATAAAACCCTTTATACTAAAAAGATAAACAAAAGCCTTACTTGACTTTACTATCCCCCCAAGCTACTTCTTCAAACTTCTTTCTCCAAAGCTAACAACAAACATTTTAATTGCTCAATCTGAGGGTTCTTGCTCTGTTCACATCTTGCTAGATTTCTCTCATGTTTCCTATCGCTGTTGACCAGCCCTATCTCCTGAATATTATCTCTCTCCTTAACTTCTGTGACACTATTTCCTGTTTCTCCTTTTATCCATATAAAGCTAACTGCACTGGACCTAGTCAAGAATACTCAAGTTCCTATTTGGCCTCTTCTCCTCTCTAGAGAATTAACTTGCTCCCACCAATTAGACCCTTTTCAAACTCCCCTATCTCTGTTGAGAGAATATCCATCTTCCAGTCATCCAGGATTGTCATTTCTGCATCATTTTCAAGTCTTCCTTCTTTATCATCCCCTACATCTAATCATTTGTCCTGCATTGTTTATTCTACCACATTGGCATGTCTCAAATCTATCTCCTTTCTCTCTATCCACAGGACCATGACCTTAGTTCAAGCCTTCATCACCTCTCACCTAAGGCTATTATAGCATCTTCTTGATTAGTCTCCTGGCTTCTAGTCTCCCCTGCCTCAATATATCTTTCACAAAGCTGCCAAAATAATGTTCCAGGTATGCTTATGTCATTCTATTGTTCAAAAAACTTCAGGGCTTTTTGTTGGTTTTAAGATTAAAAAAATACAAAATCTTTAGTTTATATAAAAAAATACAAAAAACTTTAGAGCTCATCTCAATTTGGTTCTAGCATACTTTCCCTCCCCTATCTGATACACCTTCCCATCATGAACTGTAACTTCTAGTCAAATTAGATGACTAGCTATTCTCCAAACTCCACATTGTATCCCCAGTCTTCACACATTCACACAGAAGGCATCTGTCTGAAATAGATATTTTTTCATATGCAGGAAATACCTATTTCCCTTAAACCTCAGGCCTGACATAACTTCTTCCATGAAATTTTCATTATAGGGATCTCTCCCTCCTCATGTTATCTAGAATTAGGCTTATTTGTGTACATATTATGTCCCTCCAATAAAATGAAATTAACTGAGAGCAGGCATAGTTTACATTTTGTCTTTGTATCTTCAGTGCTTACAACAATATCTTGCGCGTAGTACATTAGTCTCCTCCATTAGACTGTGAGCTCCTTGAGAACAGGGACTGGTTTTGCTTTTTTTTGAATCTCTAGCACTTAGCACAGTTCCTGGTACATAGTTATTGCTTAATTAATACTTGTTGACTAACTAATAAATGTTTGTTGAATTAAATTTAAAAAATAGCACCAAGCTCTATAGCAGTTCATTCTGCTTTTGGGATATTTGTTAGAAATTTATTAAAAATTAATGTGTTAATTTGTTAATTTTGTTAAATTTTTTAATTTGTTAAATTTGTTAGAAAAATTCTGACATTGAGTTGAAGTCACATTCCCTTTAGTTCTTATTTCTTGTATTTAGTTTTATTCTCTCTAAATTACTTAAGACTAAGACTTATCCATCTGCCATGTCACAGTGTTAAAATTATTTGCATCTGAAAAAAGAAAACACTTCTGTGTCACAGTCTCTCTCCTCTCTCACTCCCTCTCCCCTCTAGCACACACATATCTTCTTTCCTAAATCTTCCTATGCTCAAGTCTCTTGGTTTATCCTCAGGTGATATGATCTCTAATGTTTCCCCATTCTCACACACCTCCAATGAGTATTCATTCCATATCCTTCCTAAAATATGGTACCCAGAAGTGAACACAATAGTGTGGCTATGATCTCACCAGGGCAGAGGACAGTGAGATATCATCTTTTTTCTGAATACTTTGCCTCTATTTAAATAGCATAGCATAGAATTAGCTTTAAAATAGTTGGAACCTATTGACATCTCCGTATCAGACTTGAGATTTTGAAAACTTTTGAAAAACAAACAGACAAATGGATTTTTTTGTGTCTTCTCTTATATTTAAAGCAACATGTATCTCTTAGCACCTAGAAACAACAATTATCAGATCTCATTAATCCAGACTAATTAGTTAAAAAGCTAATCTGGATTGGAGAAAAATCTGAATTAGAGACCTTTTTTTTTCCAATCTAAAAAAAATCAAGCATTTACCTTTAGGCCCCATGCACTCCTATCAATAAGGGATTTATACCTAAGACCTGAACATAATGGGTACTCATTAAATACTTCTTGACTTCCATCAATCAGTACTGGGACAACAATTGGGACTCTGATTATGTTAATGAAGATCATTGATTGGTTGTTCAAACACTTTTATGAGTGGAGTTTGTTTTAATGAATGCCTATAGTTGATTTGGAATTGATTTATCAGTTCCTTGTCATGTAAGTTAATGCTTTTTAAATGCTCGAGGGCTCTTATTAACAGTGGCTTAATTACCTAAACTTTCCCCCTTACATTCTTGTTTACACTACTAATTTCTACTTGTCTATGAAGGCAAATTAGGTAAAAAGGTCAACAGTCTCCCATAGAAGGTTAAATCTGGAAATCATCTTGTCCAGTGCCAACATTTTCTAGATGAATAAAAGTCCTATAGAATTGAATTAACTTGTACAAGATTATACAGATTACACTTTACAGAGGTAGAAATAAGACTTGAATTTTAATTTCTAGAATACAAAGTCCAGTCTTATTTCTACTACAACCAACTGCTTCTTCATTCAAATTCCTCTCTGACTTGCCAAAAATTCCAAAATACTAAAGACCAATTAAAAACATTACCTTGTGCAAACTTTTTGCACATGTCTATGTCTTATAAATTCTAGTTGCATAGCATCTTTTGTATATACCCCCTTCTTTCCTCTAATATAGCCAGCTCCCTAGCACACCCTCTCTTCACTCACACACGGCCTGTTGCCATAAGCTTTTGGTTGGTCTCTCTACTTCAAATCCTCTCCACTCTAGTTCATCTGCCATCCACCTCACCCCTTTACTCAGTAAATTTCAGTGCCCACATTACTATGAGGATTAAATGTAAAATTTTCTCTTTAGCTTTTAAATCCTTTCAAAACCTGGCCGCTTCTTACCTCTCAAATCTTCTTACAATTTATTCTCCACCACATACTCTAATTCCAAGAATTTTAGCCTTCTTGTTGTTTTTCACATACTGCACTTTATGTCTAAACTCTGTATTTTCATCCTGGCTGTCTCCCATGCCTGGAACTCACTCTTTCTCTCCTCACCTCCACCTCTTGGCTTCCCTGGATTTTTTCAATGTAAATCTTACCATCTGCAAGAGGTCTTTTCAGTCCCCATCATTACTAGTGCATTAGTTGTTTGCATGTAGCCTCCCCCATTGGAATGTGAGCTCCTTGAGGGCAGGGACTTTTTTCTTTTTGCCTTTTTTTTTTATCCCTTGCACTTAGCACAGTGACTAACACATAGTACATGTTTAATAAATGCTTGTTGATACATTGATGGGTTGGTTATACATTTATGTGAAATCCCTGAGTTAGCACTTCCCAAAAGGTATGGTGAAAAAAAAAAGGAAGGCTTTGTAGTCCATCACCCAAATGGTTCCTTGTTCCAAGTGCCACTCCCAGGACGGTACTTGTGTTTGCCCCTGGGAACTAGAGATCAGTGAGGTTATGTTAGCTCAAGCAAAACTCTTTAAGCGGTTGGACTAACATGACTGGCAAAAACAGATTATTTCGTTAGTTATTAATTAACAGTTTGAGTATTTATCAGTCAGTAATACAGCAGACACAGGCCTCTGCTACAATGATCTGTGAGGGGTAGAAGATATTTACAACGAGTACTCTTCTACTTCTTACTGTATTGTCACTGTTCCCCTATAGAAGTCCAAAATATGGAGGATACTATCTATAGTATGCGTATGTGAAAGGCAGAAGACTAAGAGGAAAATGCTAAAATATAAGAGAAAAATAAACAACTTTTGACTTCCTCTTCTGATATCTGCCTGTCTGAATGTCCTGGAAACTGTAAAATTTGCATAGGGGATCCATAAACAAACCAAGAAAGTTGCAGGAATAACTAACTTTGACTTTTAGGTTCTTTTACATATACATATAAATATACACACACACATATACACACATGTATATATACATATACACACACATACATACACACACATGTATGTTGTGTGTGTGTGTACTCCAAAGACATATAGCATAACTATTTCTGTCCTTAGTCACCTTCTTTTTGATGTTATTAATTTGATTGCTAATAGGAAAGATGAAGTTTGTGTGTATATGTGTATGTATGCATATACATACACATATACACACACACATATTGCTATACATACCATATGGACATCATTTTATATATATACTCATTCATGTGGATATGTGTATGTGTGTGTGTCTATGTAATGGGAAAAATAAAGTTTGTGAGTGTGAAGCTAATAGAACTGAGAAGGGAGATCATTTTAAGCATGAGAGACTAAAAAAAACACCTGGTACAAAGACAGTGTCACTAGATTGAAGAGTATATATGTTATACATATACACACACATATGTGTGTGTGTATATATATATATATATACACATACATATGTGTATATATATATATACATATATATGTGTATATATACACACACACACACACACACACACACATATATATATATATATATATATATATATATATACATATATGCATGCATATATACACATACATATATGTGTGCTGCTTCCATACCTTTCCTTCTCCAGCAAATCAGGAACTAGAGGCTGAAACCTTCTTGACAGCTGACTCTCTTGCTACCATCTTTTTTACAGAGTTCTGTTAGACTTTGCCACTTTCTCTTGAGTTCTCTCTCCTGCCTGGCTAAGTTCCTCATCATTTTCAAAGGGTCCAAAAAAAAATCTTCTTGTTGTAAGTGACTCATCTCTCTCTTCTATAGTAAAATCTCATGAACTCCATTTTTCTGGCAGTTATAAAACCAATAGCTCTTATTTAATCACCTTACAACCTCCAAATAGTTACATGATTTATCATTTTCTGAATTTTAAGTCTTAAAAAGTTACATGCAAATGAGCTAATGAAATACAATGCCCTACAGCCCTTAGCCATATGTATCATTTTTTCAACCTAATTCTCTTAACATTCTGTGTCTCTGAAAATTATGTTTCTTAACATTTTTTTAGTATATGAAATGTTATATATATTTTTTTCTTTTCATCATTAAATTGCTCATATTCAGGACATCATCAACCTACATTGTTTGCAAGGTGACATAATTCTCTTTACGTGAATATCCATTTTCTTTTCCCTTTGGTAACCAAACCATTCATGTTTATTATCTGAAATCTGTATTTTTTACACTTGAATTTTAGCAGGTTTTTAAAAAGTTATTTTTTTTTTTGCCAATTTCAGCCACCAAAGTGAATCCCTATGAATGATCTATTACTTTACATTCTTACCAAGTCATTCTTTTTCTTATTTCTATAAAAATACTTTTCCTGCCCTTTTCAGTGACAAAACTGTTCATGTTGTAAGTAGGGGTGGTATCTTACACCAATAAAAAGAAGAAGGGAATATATCATGGATGAACAATACGTATTGAGAAGGAAAATGCAATTCACATACAAAATTGGCCCTGTAAACCCACTGCAGAGAATGGGTTCTTTCTGGGCTGGCTGAAATAAAGGAGATAGAGAGAAGGTAAAGATAAGAGGATACTTGTCTCTACTAGAGGAATACTGGTGTTCAGACATTTCACAATTCCCAACAAAAATTGATAAAAGAAAAAAAAACCCTCCAGGGAAACTCATTTAATAGGGCATCCTGATGAGGTGATCTTTTCCCTATTTTTACTTATTTTAAACCCAGCTTTCCAATTCAAGTCCCTTGGGAATCTTTGGATGTTGTGAACATTATGTATGTTGGCCCTGATTTGGGTTCCCAAATCTTTATTAAAGGAATTTCATTAGCTCAATTGCTTTTTAAATTATATCTATACTGCTTTGTTGCTTCTTAGCATACTCATGAAATTATATGCAATAACATGTTAAGAACAGTTCCTGGAATTGCACCAGTGACCTTTCCAGATGGTGGGCAGAATTGACATTATATACACATATATATGTGTATATATGTGTGTGTGTGTGTATATATATAAATATACACATACATATTTGTGTGCTACTTCCATACCTTTCCTTCCTTCATGACTACTGTGGTCTTGAGTAATAGAGTTGAAACCTGGGATTTATCTAATGATATACTTAAACCACAAAATTCCTGCCAAAAGCTATGAGAAATAAGCTTACTGAATATGGGTAGCTTGAAATGAGTTTCCAATTCACATAATCCAAGACCTTATATTAATAAGCCACATCCCAGTCCTGTGATACTCCTGTGATAGACATCGCTGCTCCCTTAGCCTTCTCCAAATACTATGGCTCTGCCCTTGTTTACATCACATGTTTTCTCTTGTTTACCTTTGTACATGTGCAGTCCAGGCTTTATTTAGCATGAGTTCTTCTGTTGTCCTGATTAATAGACCTATTGTGCTTACTTAATGATCTTGACTGTTTTTCCAGATTTGCATTTCTGTGATCTTCTTGTAGGCATTTCCTCCTCCCATCAGTGTCTGATGAATTCTATGTGTTGGCCCTAAGGAGCAGGTACCTCCATTCCTCTTCTCAGTCTTGCCTCTTTTATTGTCCATGAGATAACCAGCTTACAATAATACATTTCTCAAAGAAAGCTAGCAAAGTAAAAGGACTTTCTTCTACATCATTGGGCCTGAGCCAATCTCTCCTCAGATTCCATTCATTGCAACTCCCTAGTGAGTTTAAACACTTGGCTACCTTAGTATTTTCTGACTTTTATCAAATGGTACTGATAAAAGCAGCTTATCAAATCTGTAGATCACAAAATTCAGAAAGGGAAACTAACAGACAGATGACCAGGACAGGATTGAATGATCTGTTCTGTGGAAAATGTGTAGATGTATTCTGTTTGGATAGAGGTAAGAGCAATTCCAAAGAGGTATATTTCTATTCAGTATAAGGAACTCTTTGGGCTATCTAAAGAGGTAATGTGTTTGCTATCATTGGAAGTATTTGAGCTGAAACTGAATGAACATATATTAGACATAAAGTTACCATTTGAGCTAGATAACATCCAAAGACGCTTCCAACTGTGAGTTTCACATAATCAGATAAAATGAATAAAATGTACCAGAAGTATAGGAGGTACCATTGAACTTGCTCTACAGCCCTCAGTGATCAAGTGAGGCAACAGAAGGAATCAATACTGTTTTGTGTAGGAACACATGAATCACCACCAAGTATTACACCGTCTTTTAAGGTAGTTTTACAGGTACCTTTGCAGAGTCCACACATTAAAAATCAGGGAACCATTTCTATATAGCTCTAGTCAGCAAACCTGGAGCAGGCCTCAGAGGACTGAATTAATGGGAATTGTAGTGATTTCAAGACTTCTCAAACCACAGATGGGCGGAGCCAAGATGGCAGAGTGAAAGCCGTAACTAGCTTGAGCTCTTCCCCAAACACCTCCAAATACTCATAAAAAATGGCTCTAAACAAATTATAAAGCAGCAGAACCCACAGAAAGACAGAGTGAAAAAATTTCTAGCTGAAAACAACCTGGATGATTGATCAGAAAGGTGTATTACGCCAGGCTGGTAGAGGAGCGCAGTGCGGCATGGGCGCGCAGGACCCAGCGAACCTGGAGCAGGCCTCAGAGGTCTCTATCCCAGGTAGTTGTGGAGGTTTCCAGACTCTTCATTCCAGGAATGCCAAAGACAACTTAGAAGGTCAGTGGGAAAACTCTGTTTCTGTGGTGCTGAGAGAGGAACGCAGGGTCTCAGCTCCATTCCCATAGAGCAGGGCCCTGAGGGGTAGCTGCCTCCTGACCTTCTGGCCCATAGACTGAGGGGGAAACCAGTGGCTGATCAGAGAGGGATTGCAGGGATCTCTTTACTAGTGCTAAGGCAGGAATCTCTTGCTTTGACCTTGCTTGGATCTGGGTCACAGTTCTGGGTGGTCCTCGGGTGAGGAGGACAGCTGGCTTGGTAGAGCTTGTAGTGGCTGCGGAGAGGAACCCTTCCTAACAGTTACAGGACAGAAAGGAGTACTTGTGATCACAGCCAGGAAAGGAGTAAACACCCCGACCCTTATCATACCACCTTGGAAGAACCAAAAATTTACAGGTTCCTACAAGTATCTCTGAAATCAGCTATACAAACCCCCAAAGCTTGGGACAGTACGTTCTCCACATTGGAAGCAGACTCTTATCTTAACACAGAGTTTAAAACTCAAGTAATTGGCCAGGATCGTGAGCAAGCAGTGCAAAAAGAGTCAGACTATATTATCTTACTTTGGTGACAAAGAAGATCAAAAAAATACAACCAGAAGACAACAAAGTCAAAGCTCCTACATCCAAAGACTCCAAGAAAAATATGAATCAGTCCCAGGCCTTGGAAAAGCTCAAAAGGGATTTTGAGAAGCAAGTAAGGGCAGTAGAGGAAAAACTGGAAAAAGAAATGAGAGTGATGCAAGAAAATCATGAAAAACAAGTCAACAGCTTGCTAAAGAGGACCCAAAAACATACTGAAGAAAATAACACCTTAAAAAATAGCCTAACCCAAATGGCAAAAGAGGTCCAAAAAGCCAATGAGGAGAAGAATGCCCTAAAAAGAAAAATTGGCCAAATGGAAAAGGAAGTCCAAAGGATTACTGAAGAAAATACTTCCTTAAAAGTTAGAATAGAGCAATTGGAAGCTAGTGACTTCATGAGAAATCAAGACACTGTAAAACAAATCCAAAAAAAATGAAAAATTAGAAAACAATGTGAAATATCTCATTGGAAAAACAAGTGACCTGGAAAATAGATCCAGGAGAGAGAATTTAAAAATTATTGGACTATCTGAAAGCCATGATCAAAAAAAGAGCCTAGACATCATCTTTCAAGAAATTATCAAGAAAAAGTGCCCCTCCTGAAAGGTATTCCCAAAGGAAAACTCCTAGGAATATTATAGCCAAATTCCAGAGTTCATAGGTCAAGGAGAAAATATTACAAGCTGCCAGAAAGAAACAACTGAAGTACTGTGGAAACACAATCAGGATAACACAAGATTTAGCAGCTTCTAAGTTAAAGGACCTCAGGGCATGGAATATAATATTCTGGAGGGCAAAGGAGATAGGATTACAACCAAGAATCACCTACCCAGCAAAACTGAGTATAACTCTTCAGGGGAAAAAATGATCATTCAGTGAAATAGAGGACTTTCAAGCATGCTTGATGAAAAGACCAGAGCTGAATAGAAAATTTGACTTTCAAATACAAGACTCAAGTGGAACATGAAGAGGTAAACAGTTAAAGAGAAATCATAAGAGACTTATTAAGATTGAACTGTTTACATTCCTGCATGGAAAGATGATATTTATAACTCATAAGACTTTTGTCAGTTTGGAGGAAAAAAAATTATATGTATATATATATAGATAGATAGATAGAGGGCACAGGGTGAGTTGAAGATTAAGGGGTCATATCTGGAGAATAAAATTAAGGGATGAGAGTGGATTATACTTGGAGAAGAAGAAAGGGAAAGGTAGAATGGGGTAAATTATCTCACACACAAAAAAAGAAAAGTCTCTTACAGTGGAGGGGAAACGGGGGAAGGTGAGAGGGAAAGAGTGAATGTTATTCTCATAGGTTTGGCTTACAGAGAGAATAACATACACACTCAGTTGGGTATGGAAATCTGTCTTACCCTACAGGAAAATAGGGAGAGAAGGGGACAAGAGAGCAGGGCGATGATAGAGAGGAGGGCAGATTAGGAAAGGGGATAATCAGAAGCAAATACTTCTGAGGAGGGACAGGGTCAAAAGAAAGAATAGAATAAATGGGAGGACAGGGTAGGATTAAGGGAAATAGAGTTAGTTTTTCACAACATGTCTGCTATGGAAGTGTTTTGCGTAACTGCATGTGTATAACCCTACGTTGAGTTGCTTGCCTTTTCAATGAGGGTGGGTGGGGAGGGAGGAAGGGAGAAAATTTGAACCCTAAAGTTTTAAAAACATATGTTTAAAAAAAATGTTTTCACATGCTACTGGTAAATAAGCAATACAGGAAATGGGGTACAGAAGTCTATCCTGCCCTACAGGAAAATAGAAAGGGAAGGGATACAAGAAGGAGGGGAGAGACAGAAAAGAAGACAGACTAGGGGAAGGGATATTCAGAATGCATGCCATCTTGGGATGGGGTGAAAATTTGTAACTCAAAATGTTGTGGAAGTAAACATTGAAAACTAAAAATAAATAAATGTATATTAAAAATTGATTTAAAACACACACACACACACACACACACACACAAACATATACAAGATTTCTCAAACCACAAATGCCAAAGACAACTTAGAAGGTCAGTAGGAAAGGTCTGTAACCACGGTCAGAGAGAAGCTCAGTCCCATCCCCACTTCCAGTGCAGCTCTGGGGCAGCAGCTGCTTCCAGGGCTCTTGGTCCACAGACAGAGGGGGAATCGAGTGGCTGATCAGAGGATTGTAACAGGTATCTTTTTGCTGGTGCTAAGGCAGTATTCTCTTGCTTTGCCTGTGCTTGGATCTCGGTCACAGTTCTGGGTGGAGGTCTTGGGGTGAGGAGGAGCCCTGGCATGGTGGGAGCTTGTAGGGCAGTGGAGAGAGAATTCTCCTCATAGTTGCAAGGCAGAAAAGAGGGCTTGTGGTCACTCATAGACCAGAGCCCAGACCAGGAAAGGAGTAAACACATCATCCTTGGTCATACCACTTTGGAAGAACTGAAAATTTATAGGCCCCTAGAAATATTTCTGAAAATAGTTGCATAAAACCCCCAAAGCTTGGGACAGTACATTCTTCACACTGGAAGCATACCCCTGCCTTAACAAAGAGTTTAAAACGCAAGTAATTGGCTGGGAACATGAGCAAACTGAGTCAAAAAAGTCAGACCATAGAATCTTGCTTTGGTGACAAAGAAGATTGAAACATACAACCAGAAGAAGACAACAAAGTCAAAGCTCCTACATCCAAAGCCTCCAAGAGAAATATGAATCAGTCCCAGGCCTTGGAAGAGCTCAAAAAAGATTTTGAAAACCAAGTAAGAGAAGGAGAGGAAAAACTAGGAGGAGGAATGAGAGTGATAGAAGAAAATAATGAAAACCAAATAATAGCTTGTTAAAGGAGACTCAAAATATATTGAAAAAAATAACACCTAGAAAAATAGACTAACCCAAATGACAAAAATGGTCCAAAAAGCCAATGAGGAGAAGAGTGCCTTAAAAAAGCAGAATTGGCCAAATGGAAAAAGAAGTCTAAAAGTTCACTGAAGAATATATTTCCTTAAAAATTAGAATGGAACAAATGGAAGCTAGTGACTTTATGAGAAATTAAGATATTGTAAAACAAAACTAAAAGAATGAAAAAATAGAAGAAAATGTGAACTATCTCATTGGAAAAACAACTAACCTGGAAAATAGATCCAGGAGAGAGAATTTAAAAATTATTTGACTTCTTGAAAGCCATGATTACAAAAAGAGCCTAGACATCATCTTTAAAAAAAATTATCAAGGAAAATTGTGCTGATATTTTAGAACCAGACTGCAAAATAGAAATGGAAAGAATCCACCAATCACCTCCTGAAAGATATCCTGAAAGGAAAACTCCTAGGAATATTATAGGCAAATTCCAGAGTTCCCAGGTCAAGGAGAAGATATTGCAAGCAGCCAGAAAGAAACAATTCAAGTACTGTGGAAACACAATCAGGATGACACAAGATTTAGCAGCATCTACATTAGGGGACCAGAGGACTTGGAATACAATATTCTGGAGATCAAAGATAGGATCACAGCTTAAAATCACCTACTTATCAAAGCTGAATATAATTCTTCAGGGGAAAAAATGGATATTCAGTGAAAAAGATGATTTTCAAGCATTCTTTTTGCTTTTTTGCTTTTTATTTTTTCTTTAGGCAGTTGGGGTTAAGTGACTTGCCCAGGGTCACACAGCTAGTAAGTGTCAAGTGTTTGCTCTGAGGCTGGCTTTGAACTCAGCCAGCGCTCTATCCACTGTGCCACCTAGCTGCCCCCTAAAGCATTCTTGATAAAAAGACTAGAGCTGAATAAAAAATTTGACTTTCAAATACAAGACTCAAGAGAAGCATGAAGAGGTAAACAGGAAAGAGAAATCATAAGGGACTTATTAAAGTTGAACTGTTCACATTCCTACATGGAAAGATGATATTTGTAATTCATGAGACCTTTGTCAGCATTAGAGTAGTTGGAGGGAAAAATACATGTATAGATACATAGATAGATAGAGGGCACAGGGTGAGTTGAAGATGAAAGAGTGATGTCTACAGAATAAAGTTAAGGGGTGGGAGAAGGAGAAAGGGAGAGGTAGAATGGGATAAATTATCTCACATAAAACAGATGAGAAAAAGCTTTTACAGTGGAGGGGAAGCAGGGGAAGGTGAGAGGGAATGAGTGAATTTTATTCACATCAGATTTGGCTTAAGGAGGGAATAACATACACACTCAGTTGGGTATGGAAATCTGTCTCACCCTACAGGAAAACAGGGGGGAAGGTGATAAGAGAGCAGGAGATCATGAAGGGGAGGACAGATTAGGGGAGGGGTAATCAGAAGGAAACACTTCCAAGGAGAGACAGGGTCAAAAGAGAGAACAGAATAAATGGGGGGCAGGATAGGATGAAGGGAAATATAGTTAGTTTTCTACAACTTGACTACTATAGAAGTGGTTTGCATGATGATGCATGTATAACCTGTATTGAGTTGCTTGCTTTCTCAGTAAGGGTGGGTGGGGAGGAAGAAAGGGAAAAAATTTGGAACCCAAAGTTTTAAAAACAAATGTTAAAAATTGTTTTCACATGCAACTGGGAAATAAGATATGCAAGCAATGGGGTATAGAAATCTATCTTGCCCTACAGGGAAATGAAGGGGAAGGGGATAAGAGAAGGGGGGGATGGGAGGGCAGATTAGGGTAAGGAATATTCAGAATGAATGTTTTCCGTGGTGTGAGGAAAGGGATGAGGTGTGGAGAAAATTTGGAACTCAAAATCTTGTGTAAGTGAATGTTGAAAACTAAAGATAAATATATTTAAAAAAATGTAAGCTTCCTGAGGTCAGGGACTTACTTTCTACTTGTGTGTGTATTTTCAGTGCTTAGCCCAGTATTTGGCACAAAGTAAGGGCTTAACAAATGCTGACTGGCTTACTGATTTAAAAAAAAAAGAGTAGAAGAGTATTTGCTCAGAAAGAAAGTGGTAAAAAGTAGCTGGAGGAATGTAGTTAGTAGAATAGTGACTTGTTATGGTAGACATATCCTGTGAAGTCCAAATTTTTTATTTATTCTGAACACAGGAGTTTTCCTTACTCATATGCCTTTATCCCAGACTTATTTAAGTATAGGCTCACTCTCCCCCATGGATGCTGAATATATTGGCAAACATAAACTAGATTTTAGTTGTCACTATGATTCATTGATTATTCAAACATTTGATCATATTGAATGCTTATGATGTATTGATTATTACTGGTTTTGTCTTATTTGTGTATAAATTGTTATGTTTGAGATCTAATAGTGTCCATAAAAATATACAGGTACTTCCCTAATATAATAAATAGTAACTACCTAAAACAAAGAGTCAGAATTATCTGTATTTGAAAACAAGAACAACTAGAGGTTTTTCTAATAAGATCGGATAAACAAAGATGTCCATTGTCAGCATTACTAATCAATAACTAATAAGACAAGAAAAAAAATTTTGTGAATGTGCATATTAAGAGAAAAAGGTTAATACTTTTTTAGATAAAATTATAGTTGACTTTAAGAACCCTAGAGAGTTAAAATTTAAAAAAGATAATTAAAACAAAACCAGCAAAGTTGCAGGATTAATATAAACCCACATAAATAATCAATATTTTCAGATATTAACAAAAAATCAAACAAGTTAGAAGCTAGAAAGAGAAATTCATTTAAAATGACAAAAGTAAGAATAAAACATTTGAAAATCTATATTCTATAATACATATAGGACACATATCAATCCAAATTAAAAAAAACACTTGACACAAATAAAGACATTTAAATAACGGGAGAAGTATTAATTACCCGTGAATATGCCAATACAATAAAGATAATATTATTACTTAAATTGCTCATTTAGGGCCATGCCAATTGAACTACCAAAATGTTACTTTATAGAACTAGAAAAAATAATAGCAAAATTCATCTGGAGGAAAAAATGATCAAGAATCTTAAAGGAACTGATAAAAAAATTGACAAAAGGAAGTGGACCTAGCATTACCATATCTCAACCTATTTTACAAAGAAATAATTATCAAAACAGTTTGGTCCTGGTGAAGAAATAGAGAGGTTGATCAATGGTCTAATCTATAAATTCAGAAACAAAGAGTATAGTAGCCTAATATTTGATCAATACCCAAGTTCCAACTATGTGAGCAAGAAGTCGTTATTTCAAAAAACAATAGTTCTGGGAAAACTAGAAAGCAGCCTGGCAAAAACTAGGTATAGATGAATATCTCAGACTGCACACCAAGATAAGCTCCATATTAGGTATTTGACCCATACATAAAGGGTGACAGCCCAAGGTCTGTAATTAGGAAAAATGTGACAACTAGCTTATGTTTTGAAAATACATTCCATCAACATCACGTGCATGCCTGGAGGCTTAAGAGCAATCAATCGATTCATAAGCACTTATTAATCATCTGTAGTGTTGTAAAAGACAAAAATGAAATAATCTCTATATATTCTAATATATATGCATGTGTATATATATATGTATATATATATACATATATATATATATGTATATATATGTATATATATATATACATATATATATATATATATATATATACATGTATATATACACACACCCACATATATTTATAATCCCTATATATGCTTAAGAAGTGCTCATTCATGACTCCAAATATTTTATCTTTGTTTCTTGTAGGGGAAGATTGGGGATAAGAATTGACCTCTAATTTAAGGGGAATAGGGGAATTCAGTGTAGGATACCTCCTATGTAGGATTTATGCATACCTTGGTTTCCTTGGCTCTAAATACTGCCCTTAGCCCTCCGTCCCTTAAACCAGGCTAAACTATATAATTCAAGTCTGTTTCCTCTATCTCTGCCTGTCTATCGAGATACACACACACACACACACACACACACACACGTACACACATATACATTTGTACATACATGTGTATATATGTGTGTATAGAAGCACACCAGTGAGATCTCTCTCTGTCTCTCTGTCTCTGTCTCTCTCTCCATAAATAAGCATATATTAAAAGGTTAAAGGACTGGAAAAATAATGAGTTAACTTTTCTTGCTGCAGAGTAAAATATCCCAGTTACAGAAACAAACAAACTTCTAAGTACACATTGAGGACTTAATCTCTAACAAGTGTTATCAGCTCCTTGTTCTTCTTACTAATGACTTGTTTAATCACTGCTTATTGCCCCATTTGTTTCAGCTCAAATTCTGCTATAGGTGATAATTGACTCTTTATCGCCTTTGTACTACTGATCAACATAAAAGTCTCAATGACTCCTAGCCATCCCATTGCTCTGTCCTAATCTAAGCAGATTCTACTGTCCTCCCTGGCCCGCTTATACTAAGGGTTCTTTTTTCCACTTTCTTTCAATTTCTTCTTAGTGACTCTGAGCTAGCATTAATGGGCAATATACTTAATGGAACTGCACTAATTGAACTCAACTACTTCTAATCTACTTAACAAAATCTTACCTTTAGGAGAATGAATAATTGACTGCCCTTATTTCATATTTGCTGTTGTCAATCGTTTCTCTCGTGTTTTACTCTTCATGACTTCATTTGAGGTTTTCTTTGGAAAGATACCGGAGCCATTTGCCATTTCCTTCTGCAGCTCATTTTACAGATGAGGAAACTGAGGTAAACAGGGTTAAATCGCTTGCCCAAGGTCACACAGCTAGTATCTGAGGCTGGATTTAAACTTAAGTCTTCTTGACTCCAGGCCCAGCACTCTATCTACTGGGCCACCTAAGTAGCCCTTTATTTTATAACTGATGTTTTAAAGGAGCTAGTTCTTTCTCAAAGATTAACTCTACCATGCAGACCAACTTTTAGATGAACAAAAACCAAGTTATTCACGATTGCAACTAATGTTTCTATAGCAATTTACCTTTGAGCCTCACAACATACATTTATGATAGACGCTACAAGAATCAAAATCTTTATTTTATATATAGATAACTAGAGTGTCAGAGGCTTTAAATGATTTGCCCAGGTTCATGCAGTTAGAATCTGAAGTGTGATGAGAATTACGGTCTTCTTAACTTGGAAGGTCCATGCTCCATCCACCATGACTTCTTTCTTTTTTTTTTTTGCTTTCTTTTATTTTTCAATGAGAGTACTTCTATTAAACCACGACCTATGCATTTCTAAAATTTGAGGGTATGTGATCAAAGACCAGAAATAGGAGTATTAGACAAGGAAAAATTTTAGATATGGATAGGTATAGGACAAAATTCTCATATAAAATGAGTTAACTTATGTAAAGTGCTTGGCAAACCTTAAACCACTATATAAATGAGTTATTATTCCTACATTTTATATCTTTGAGCACAAAGGTGGAAGAAAACTATGTCTTGCCCCCCCTTGCATATATTAGTATAATACTCACTTTTGAACAATTTACTTTATTGCATTCACAAAATTCTCAAGTTTCTAGGCCCATGTTGATGGAAAGTAGTTACCTCAAATTCAAATAGAAATGATAGCCTCTAAACTTTGTATAAAGATCGGTGTGGTCAGCATATTGGCTAAAAAAACCACACATTAAAAGTCTTTATAATCTATTGTATTTTTATTTATTTTGTTAAATATTTCCCAATTACATTTTAATCTGGTTCTGGCAGCATTGTAGTATGTTGTGGGTCAGCTGAGTGTATGTTTGACACTTCTAATGTAAGGCATATAGAAGCAGATATTTGGACAAGGCAGTAAGTGTTGTAAATAGAAAAGTAGAACAAATAGATGTAGGAACTATGGAATACAAATCCAGGAATCCAGACAGAGGTTAATAACACTAGTGCAAGTATGTATTTTGCTTTTAAAATGTTCACAGAATAAGGAAACTTTTGTTAGCAATATTAGCTTGTTTTCATCATTTTTTACAAAGTTTAGATAGAAATAATTATTGGGCACATCAATATCCTGCTGTTTTGTATATTTTATTTCATTTATTTGAATATCATCCAATTACATGTAATTCTTTAAACATTCATTTTTGAAAATCTTGAGTTCCAAATTCTCTCCCTCCCTCAAATCCCTCCCCATCCATTGAGTAGGCAAGCAATATATTCATTATACATGTGAATTCATGAAAAACATTTTCATATTATTCATGTTGCGAAAGAAAACACATGTGCACACAAAACAAGAAAAATAAAAGAAAGTAAAAAAAAACCTGCTTTAATCTGCATTCAGAGTTCATCACTTCTCTCTGAAGATGGATAGCATTTTTTCATCATAGGTCTTTTGGAAATGTCTTGGATCATTGTCTTGATAAGTGTAGCTAAGAATTTTACAGCTGATCATCATTACAGTATTGCTGTTATATATACAGTGTTCTCCCTGTTCTGCTCACTTCACTATGCATAAGTTCATGTATCTTCCCAGTTTTCTTTAAAAGTATCCCGCTCATCATTTCTTATGGCACAGTAGTTTTCAGTACATCCATATAATACAACTCGTACAGCCATTCTGCAATTGATGGGCATCCCCTGAATTTACAATTCTTAGCCACCATAAAAAGAGCTGCTGAAACTATTTTTGTACGAATAGATCTTTTCCCCTTTTCTTTGATCTCTTTGGCATACAGACCTAGTAGTAGCATTGCTGCATCAAAGTGTATGCACACTTTGATTGCCCTTTCAACGTAGTTCCAAATTGTTCTGAATGGTTGGATCAGTTCACAACTCCAACAGTGCGACAGTGTCCCAATTTTTCCACAATCCCTCTGATACTTGTCACATTCCTTTTCTGTCATATTAGCCAATCTGATAAGTGTGGGGTGTCTCAGCATTGCTTTAATTTGCATAGTGATTTAGAATATTTTTCATATAACTGTTGAAGTTTTGACTTCTGAAAAATTCTTTTTCACATCCTTTGGCCATTTATCAATTGGGGAATTACTCTTTTTTTATATATATAAATTTGGCTCAATCCTCTATATATCTGAAAAATGAAGACTTTATTAGCAAAATTTGCTGTAAAATACTCCCCCTCCCCCATTTCCTATTTCCTTCTAATTTTGGCTGCATCAGTTTTATTTGTTGTGCAAAACTCATTAAATTTCATGAATTCAAGTATATTCCTTTCATTTCCCATATTCTACTCTATATCTTGTTTAGTCATAAATTTTCCTCCTACGTATAAATTTTACAGGTATATTTTCCCATGCTTGCCTAATTTACTTATGTTATTACCATTTATATTTATATTATTTGTCCATTTTGACCTTATTGTGGTGTATGGTGTGAGATGTTGGCCTATTCCTAGTTTCTTCCAAATTGTTTTCCAGTTTTCCCAGGAAATTTTTTCAAATGATGCATTTTTACCTCAAATCTTGGGTCTTTGGATTTAAAAAACACTAGATTATTGTAGTCATTTACTGCTGTGTATTGTGTACCTAATGCATTATTACACTGATGAATCACTCTATTTCTTAGTCAGTACCAGATTGTTTTCATTATTACTTCTTTCTAATATAGTTTGAAGTATGGTAGTGGTAGGCCTTCCTTCACATTTTTTTATTTCATTGATATTCTTAACCTTTTGTTCTCCTATGTTAATTTTGTTATTATTTTGTCTAGCTCTATAAAAATCTTTGGTAATTTAATTGGTGTGACACTGAATAAGTAAATTAATTTAGGTAGAATTGTCATTTTATTATAATTGTTCAGTCTACCCAATATCAATGAGTTATTTCTCCAATCGAAGATCTTTCTTGTGTGAAAAATGTATTGTAATTGTATTTATATTGTCTTTGTGTTTGTCTTGACAGGTAGAGACCCAAGTACTTTATATTGATTACAGTTATTTTAAGTGGAATTTCTCTTTCTCTTCTTGATGGGTTTTTCTGGTAGTATAAAGCAATGGTGATGATTTATATGGATTTATTTCATATCCTGCAATTTTGCCAAAGTGTTTAACCATTTCAATATTATTTTATTTGATGCCCTAGGCTTTTCTAAGTATACCATCATGTCATCTACAAAGAGCTATAGTTTTGAGTCTTGCCTGTTTTTCTTCCTCCAATGTCTTTCTTTTTATTTGTATTTCTAGCATTTCTCATACAATATTGACCAATAGTGGTAATAATGGAAAGTCTTGCTTTACCCATGATCTTATTCAAAAGACTTAAAATTAATGATGCTTACTCTTGGTTTTAAATAGATACTACTTATCATTTTTTTAGAAGGTATCCTTTATTCCTGTGCTTTCCAGTGTTTTTAATAAGAATAGGTGTTACATTTTTATCAAAAGCCTTTTCTGTATCTTCAGATAGAATTATATGCTTTTTGTTGTTTTTGTGGTTGATATGTTCAATTGTGCTGATAGTTTTCCTGGTATTGTACCAGCACTGCATTCCTGATATAAATCCTACCTGGTCATACTATATGATCTTTGTGATATATTGCTATATTCTTTTTTGATAGTATTTTATTCAATTTTTTTTGCATTGATATTCATTAATCAAATTGGTCTATATTTTCTTTCTCTGTTTTTGTTTTTCCTGGTTTAGGTATCAAAACTATATTTGTGTAATAAAAGGAATTTTATAGGACTCTTTATTTTTTTTTCAGATAGTTTACATAGCATTGAGATTAGTTATTCCTTAAATGTTTGGTTGGTAGAATTCGCTTGTATATCCACCTGTTCCTGTGGGTTTTTTCTTAGGGAGCTCATTCATGGCTTTTTCAATTTCTTAGAGTTATTTCAGTATTCTACTTTCTCTTGTATTGATCTGGGCAGATTATATTTTTGTAAATACTCATCCAATTCACTTTCATTATCAGTTTCAATGGCATATACTTAAGCAAAATTCCTCCTAATAACCACTTCAATTTCATCTTCGTTGGTGATACATTCACTTTTTTTATTATTGGTATTGGTAATTTGGTTTTCTTCTTTCTTTTTTTGGGTTTTCTTCTTTCTTTTTACATTCACTCTTTATTATTGATACTGGCAATTTGGTTTTCTTCTTTCTAAAAAAAATCAAATTGGCCAATGTTTTATCTACTTTGTTATTTTTTCTTAAAACTAACTCCTACTTTTAGTTATTAGTTTTTTTTTTTACTTTTCAATTTTATTAATCTCTCATTGATTTTCAGGATTTCAAATGTGTGTTTAATTGGGGATTTTTTTAAGGCAATTGGGGTTAAGCGCCTTGTCCAGGGTCACACAGCTAGTGTCATGTGTTTGGTCTGAGGCCGGATTTGAACTCAGGTCCTCCTGACTTCAAGGCCTGTTCACTGTGCCACCTAGCTGCCCCAATTGGGGATTTTTAATTTGTTCTTTTACAAGTTTCTTTTTAGATTCATCTCCAATTAAGTGATCTATTCTTCCTCTCTTTTATTGATATTTAGAGATATGTAGATATTTAGATTGGAGATATTTAGATGATTGATATTTAAAGATATGAAATTTCCCCTGATTATAGTTTTGTCTGCATCCCAAAATTGTAACAAGTTTCATTGTTGTCATCCTCTTTAATGAAATTATTGATTGTTTCTATGATTTGTTCTTTGACCCACTAATTCTTTAGGATTAGATTATGTAGTTCTAAATCAAAATTTTTGGCCTTTTTTCTTCTTTTTTTACTACGTAATGGAGTTAAGTGACTTGCCCAGGGCCACACAGCTAGTAAGTGTCAAGTATTTGAGGCCGGATTTGAACTCAGGTCCTCCTGACTCCAGGGCCAGTGCTCTATCCACTGCACCTCCTAGCTGCTCCTCAAATTGATTTTTAATCTATGCTTCCATAGCCTTTTATTGAAAACAATTTTTATTCTATCACAGTTTGAGAAGTGTGTATTCAATATTTTTACTTTTCTGCATTTGGTTGTGAAGTTTTCATGGTCCGGTTTGGTGAACGTGCTATGTAGAGCTGAGAAAAATGTGTATTCCTTTCTCTTTCCATTCAGTTTTCTCCAGAGATTTATTATATCTAAATTTTCTAGATTCTATTCATCTCTTTAACTGTTTTCTTGTTTATTTTATAGTTAGATTCATCTATCCCTGAGAGGGGAACATTGAAGTCCTCTACTAGTATAGTTATTCATTTAACTTTTCCTTTATGTATTTGTATGTTATGGCATTTGGTGCATTATGTTAGTGTTAATATTACTTCATTGTCTATGGTACCTTTTAGCAAAATGTATTTTCCTGCTTATCTCGTTTTGTTAGATTTATTTTTGCTTTTTTCCTTGTCTGATATCATGGTTGCTACTCCCGCCTTTTTTTTTTTTGCTTCAGTTGAAGCATAATAGATTCCTCTCCAGTCCCTAATTTTAACACTTTGTGTGTCTCTCTGCTTCTAGTATATTTCTTGTAAATAACACATTGTTGCATTCTAGTTTCTAATCCATTCTGCTGTCTGTTTTATGGATGAGTTTATCCCATTCACATTCACAGTTATGACTATAAACTGTGCATTTCCCTCTATTGTATTTTCTTTTGTTTATCCTTCTCTCTGTATTTTTATCCTGTCTCTGCACTAAAGTCTGTTTTGCTTTTGACCACTGCTTTCTTTTATCTGTCCTGCCTTTTTCTCACATTCCCTATTGGCTAAAATAGATTTCTATATCCAATTTAGAGGGTGAGAGTGTATTTCCTTCTTTGAACTAATTTAGGTAAGAATGAGGTTCAAGTTTTGGCCTCCCATCCACTATTTCCAGCTCTATTGATCAAGCTTTTCCTTGTGTGCCTTTTTATGTAAGGCAATTTCTCTCATTCTTCCTCTCCTCACTACCATCTCCCAGGATGTCCCTCTTTCTCACTTGGAGTTTTTATTTTTCACATCATGATCAAGTCATTACTGTACTCTCAATCTATAATCATTCAAACTATTTTAATAATTATAAGGTTTTTAGCAGTTGCATATTTCATCTTCCCTTCTTGATATGTAAATAGTTTAACCTTATTGGGCCCCTTAAGTTTTCTCTTGCATGTTTACATTTTTATACTTCCCAGGAATCTTGTATTTGAAAGTATTGTTTTCTATTCAGTTCTGGTCCTTTCACCAGGAATGCTTAAAAGTCCTTTATTTCATTAAATATCCATTTTTCCCTCAATGGATTATATTCAGTTTTGCTGGGTAGGTTATTCTTGGTTGTAATTTTCACTCTTTTGCCTTTTAGAATATTATATTCAAAGCCCTCTAGTCCTTTAACATGGCAGCTGCTAAGTCTTGTGTGATCTTGATTGTGGCTTCATGATGTTTGAATGGTTTCTTTCTAACTGCTTGAAGCATTTTCTATTTGACTTGGGAGTTCTAGAATTTTGCTATATATATTCCTGTGAGTTTTCATTTTGTAATCTCTTTCAAGTGGTGTTTGGTAGATTCTTTCAATTTCTTTTTTACCCTCTGGTTCTAAGTTAGCAGAGCATTTTTCCATAATAATATCTTGAAATATGATGTCAAGGCTCTTTCTTTTATCAGGGCTTTCAGGTAGTCCAATAATCCTTAAATTATGTCTCCTTGATCTATTTTCCAGGTCAGCTGTTTTTCCAATAACATATTTCACATTTTCTTCTATTTTTTCTTCATTTTTTGATTTTGTTTTGTTGTTTCTTCATATCTCATGCAGTAATTAGTTTACACTTGCCCAATACTAAATTTTAAGGAATTATTTTCTTCATTGAGTTTTTCTATCTCTTTTTCATATTATTTTAATATATTTAATGTTCACTGGACCTTTGCAAGTAAATGACTTCTTTCTATAATGGAATTAATTTTTTGGCATAAAAACACATCCTCTGTAGGCTTATTGATAACACCTTCTAGTACCAGACTAGATGATGAGGATGATATATATATATATATATATGATGGTCCCTCATGATTTTGATTTCTTCTGATAGCTCTATGTT
The DNA here is from genome assembly GCF_003287225.1 of Phascolarctos cinereus. Lineage (NCBI taxonomy): Eukaryota > Metazoa > Chordata > Mammalia > Diprotodontia > Phascolarctidae > Phascolarctos > Phascolarctos cinereus. The sequence goes on from NW_027555847.1 coordinate 97,476,901, forward strand.
TTGAAAGTTTTCCAATTCAGGTTTATTGGAAGTTATGAGTATTTGGAATGGTGACTTTTAATATAAATATTCTTATATCTTTTCTTCATCAACATTATGTCTGGTTGACTGTGAGTCTGTGAGTTATAATTTTGGTTGTTATTATAATTTTCTGGGCCTAACATGGTTTATTTGTTGGGTTCTCCAAGATATTTTGCATGGTATTGTTAAAATCATTAAAGTTTTTTTTTTATCATTCTTTTAAGGGATTTTAAATAGAAATGGTCCAGAGATGAATTGTTATCCCATTATCATTACTAGTTTTAATATTCTATGAAATATTGCATTGGTGGATAAAATATTTTATACTTAATTTTTTTAAAAAGCTCTTCTGATTATATGCTGATGGTCTTCTCCAGACATTTTCACTGGCTTTCCCCAATGTTTAAAATTTTCTTTCTTTTCTCCTTTCTGTCCTCTGGCTTCCTTGAAGTCTCATGTAAAACTCAATTTTCTTCATTAAGATACTTTTAATCTTTTTTAATCCCCTAGTACCTTCCCTTTATGGATCATCTCAAATTTATCCTGCACATATCTTGTTTATACATATTTGTTTGCATGTTGTCTTCCCATTAGACTGTGAGCTCCTTGAGAAGTTTTTTTTTCTTCCTTTTTTTACATATCCAGAACTTACTCAGTGCCTGGAATGTAGTAGACACTTAAATGCTGCAGACTGATTAATTTCTAAAAAACTCTCATCATTGAAAAAACCTTTGGCATAACTCTGGTAGCATGCAAGAAATATATATATATATATATATATATATATATATACACACACACACATACACATATATATGTATATATGTATATGTATATATATGTACATACACATATATATTACACACACATATACACATACACAAACACGCATACATATATGTATATGTATGTATGTATATATGTGTACATACACATACACATGTATGTCTGTATATAAAATAATCCTGCTCTGACATGATTTTTTCCCCATCTGTTAGGTTCTATATTTTGAAAATTTTAAAATTCTGTATAACTTGGAGTACTTGGCATGATAACATCTGTTAAAACATTTTCCTGCAGTTGTTATGGATCAAGCAAGTAGGAGTAGTAATAGTAGTGGTGGTGGTGGTGATGGTGGTCATGCTGGTAGTGATAGTAATAGTAGTAGTAGTGACAGTAGTGGGGCAGATAGATGGCACAGTGGATAGTGTGCTGGGCCTGGAATTAGGAAAACATCTTGAGTTTAATCTGTCCTCACTTACTAGCTGTCGTCGCTTACTAGGCAAGTCACTTAACCCTGTTTGCCTCAGTTCCTCATCTGTAAAATGTGCTGGAGAAAGAAATGGCAAACTACTCCAGTACTTTTGCCAGGAAAACCCCAAATGTGGTCAAGAAGAGTGGGAAATGACTGAGGCAACTGAACAACAAGTGATAGTAGTGGTCGTAGTTTGGTAGTTGTGGTGGTAGGACTAGAAAGAGAAGGAGGAGCAGCAGCAGCATATATGAAAACACTTTTTCCATTGGTTTGGAGAACTCCCAGTGAGGAATTTTTTTTAATAATGTAGAATGGATCACTCTTACTTGCAAGCTTACTTTTGCTCTACAGTTTATAGTTTTTTTTTTTAAGACATGCCAGGTACATTGAGAGGTTAAGTAATATTCCTAGGGTCATACAGCTTATGTGTTCAGAGGAAGAACTTGAAATCAGTTTTTCCTGACTCAAAAGTCACTTTCTACATATTTTGCCAAGTCATTTCTTAATTAATTAATATATGAACACAATTTCTATAAAACTTGTGAGACTATTATGTGGACTTTCTCAGCAGAGAAGTTTTAGTATTATTTTAACAGTAATGTAGCGGAACGAACATTTGGTTTGAACCCCAGATTGCATGCTTATTTTCTGTGTGGACTTAGGCATTTAATCACTTAATGTCTCTGATCCTTAGTTTCCTCATTTGCAAAATGGGGAAAATACTATTTGCAATACCAAAGTGTCAAGGTCATTGTGCAAAAAGCAATTTAAACCTTCAAGTGTTATAAAAACGGAGGTCCATATTCTAAGTGCTGAAAGTAATTTTATCAATTTTCAGCCGAAAATGAAGTTGTTGCACTTAATAAGTATTTCTAAAGAGATAAGTGCCTTATTACAGGCTAAATGAAGTGCAGTTAGCAAAATTTAACACAAGGAAACACGGAACATGCAACAAGACAGAGTCACCAGAGAAAGTAAAGCAAACCAGGTTTATTGAGGAGAAATGCTACTCTCAGTAGGAAGCAGCAGTCAGAGGTGATGGAACAGGGTCAGGTCTTTGGAGCCTGGTAGATGGAAGACTATGAATTTCATACCATCCCTGCCTCAAACCAGTAAAGTTTAGTGGGTTTTCATAGAGTTATCATCTGGACCAAGTAGGACCAGATATTGTGGGGAGGGAGCCAAGAACTTGGATGACTCAGTTAACTGTTGCTCTTTCATGACCACTGTTAATTGACATCTAGTTGATATTCACATTTCCCATTGGCAGAAAAGGATTGCTTGGATATTATTAATGGTCTTATTTTAACAGGGTTAGTTAGGAGTCATTCTAGAATTTCTCCAGGACTTCTTTGTGTAGTAGTGTAAGGAAGTTATTGAGTTCTTTACAGTATGTCATAGCATAGTAGGTATGACATGAGACTTCTTTTTCCCAGTCTTTGCCCTTCAGCTATACTTTGCTGCCAGTTCTTCCTGAAGTGGAATCAGGAAAGTTTCAATAGAAGCTTCTATAGTGGTGAAAAGTCTCCATAGAGAGTCTGCAGGAAGTAAGGAAAGAAGAGGGCGAAAGAGTGAGGGAGGCAAAGGAGAGAGGAAGAATCTCAAAACATCAGAAATGGGTCTAGAGGCCAAACTGCTTAGAAACACACAGCCTTGTTGTCAAATCAAATGTTCAGTGAATTGATTTCTTATGGCACTGAGGAAAAAAAAATAGTTGAGAAACATTAGATTAGATGATCCTGAGGGCCCTTCCAGCTCTGAAAATCTTTAAATGTGTGAAATCAGTGTTGAGGCCTCAATAATTTCTTTCTAACAGGGATGATCAGAGTGCCAAAGGGCACTGGAGACTTTATAAATGTAAACTAATCAGACTCTATTTCTCTGAGTCCCCTAAGCTAAGGTAAAAAGACATGGAGGGTCTGACAGCTAACAGTTCAGAAACATGCTGGAGATAGAATATTTCACTTCAAAATCAGTTTTTCCATTGTGTAATTCTAATTTCATATTTATTTATTTGAGAAATGGTTTCTCTCCATACTTAAATCAGTTTATACCTAGCAAAGGTACCATGTAAAATGTGGTGCTTGAAGTGTGTCTTCCAGGAAGTTAGGGATTCTGTAATGAAGTGAGGAGAATGTTAGGGATGTGGCCAATGCAAAGGGATGAGATAGAATATAGAGGATTGTGTGTGTGTGTGTGTGTGTGTGTGTGTGTGTGTGTGTGTGTGTGTGTGTGCATGTGATAAACTGTGAGATGGGGTCATAGAATATGTGAAAGAGAGTGAGTGATATCTAATAAGTATAGAAAAATAGGTTGGGTCTAGGTTGAGAAGGATTTTAAAAGGTGAGCAGGAGTATTAACAATTTACGCTATAATCATTTGGTAGCAATTGGAGCTTACTGAGTAAGGAAGTGATATAATCAGATCAACAGTTCAGGAAAATCATGTCAGCAGCTATGTGGAGGTTGGATTGGAGTGAAGGAGGGTGTTGGAGTGAGTTAGAGCCATTAGTAGGCCAGTGCAATAGTGCAGGCAAGAAGTAATGAGGGCCTAATCTAAGATTGTGCCTATTTCAGTAGAGAAAATGGTTTGGATGTAAGAAATGTTGTGGCAGTAGAAACTGCAAAGTTTGCCAATTAATAGGGTAACATTTAACAGAGTTCCTGGCACATAGTTTATTAATGTTTATTAATTGATTAGATATATTGGTGGTGAAGGAGAGTGAGAAGAGCAGGATAATTCCAAAGTTATAAATGTATAACATTTTCAAAGAAATAGGAAAGTTTAATAGAGGGGAGGGTTTTTGGGGAAAGATAATGAGTTCTATCTTTGCCATGTTTAGTTTGAGGTGTCTCTAAGGCATCTTCTTTGAAATGTCCAATAGGCTGTTGATGTTGTAGGGCTAGAGCTAAGGATGGGGAAACAGAATAGAAAATGAGATATGTGAATTATTTGCTCAGAGATGATTGTTAAAGCCCTGAAGGCTGATGCAGTTCTCAAGAATGCATAGAGAAAAGAGGGCTTGGGAGAGGATGCTCTCTCTTTCTCTCTCTCTCTCTCTCTCTCTCTCTCTCTCTCTCTCTCTTCTCTCTCTCTCTCTCTCTCTCTCTCTTTCACATACACACACACACACACACAAAGAATAGGAAATATCTAGAAATAGAGAATGGTCAATGGTATGGAGTACAACAAAGAAAGAAAGATGAAGACTAATAAAATATCAGATATACAAAAAATATCATTGATAACCTCAAAGAGATTAGTTTTAGTTGAGTTGTAAGGTTGGAAATTACTGCAAAGGGATGATGACATGGACATGTTTAAAGATAGTGGGGAAGGAACCAGTAGATAGGAAAAGAATGATTTATAGAGATGGAGGAGGGATGATTGTGGTGTCAATCTATGGAGAAAACAGAAGGTGATGGAATCATCCAAGCTGCCTCTCTAATGGATGTATGTAGTTGATGTGTAAGTTACATAAAATTGCCAGTGTTGGAATTCTAGTCCTCAGAAGCTATTTGAGAGCAAAAAGAAATCACTTTTCTCCAAAATGGCATATGTAAAACTCAGTACTCCCAGAAGCACTAAGGTAATTGTAGAAGATTGCTGAGGAATGGAAGTTGGGGGTGAAAATAGTCAAGTTCTTGCATTCATAGGTTAACTTATAACAGGGAAACAGTACATGTGTGATTCTAGAAAAGTAAATTACTAAGTACATCATGTGGTATGAAAAAGGACCATAAAGTCTTTAAACATTGGGCTACATTAAACTAATCCTTTTTTTCTGAATATTTTCTAAATTTAAAAATTAGCCAGTTTACATTCCTGTGAAGAAAACAATCATTCTGAAATGTGATCTCTAGGTGGTAGTTTCTTAGATTAAACAGAAATATTTCAAGGTGGCATAATTAAGAAACTAACTTAAGATTTCAGAAGAGATACTTTTCAGATACTTTTCTTGTACAGTAATTGAAATATTTTATATTATTGATAGACATATACTTTCACTATCACTTTGGAAACAATAAAAAAAATACCATGATATATTTGGAAATCACTAAATGTATTTCTGTCATGTGAGGAATTGCTCTCAGAATGGAAAGGAGAGGGACTACTCTTCTTAAACCTGAAATTGCTGATGGACATTAAAAGAATAATGATGTTATGTGTTTGAGAATCGTATTGAGCCGCCAATGATTCCAAATTCTTTACAAGCTGTAAAGGCAATAAGAAATGAGAAATGTGTGAATGTGTGACATTTGCTATGTATTCAACCATCTTGTCTATATCACTAAGCCATTCTACTGTTAGAATATGAAAAATATCCAACATTGCACATGATGTTAGTTTTCAAAGAAGAAAAAGCAACAAGTTCACAGATCACATCATTTTTGATATGGTGTCATGGAAAGAGAACCTGACCTAGGTTTGACATGCTAATTTGATAACAACCAGTGGAAGGAGATCCTAGTGGTGTGTTCAAGTGATCATCATCTGTTCTTTTTTTTCAACATTTTATTCATCACCATAACAAAGCATATATAGGCTTTTAATTTAGTCTTGCATCCATCCATCCATCCATCCCTCCATCCATTCATCAAGTATTCATTAAGGACCAATTATGTTCCACATGAGAAAAAGTATGATAGAGTGATATATTAAATTGAGCTCCTTAAGAGCTGGGAGGGAAGGAGGAAGGAATAACATGGAAATGATCCAAAATAAAATGAGTGAATTCATTGTTAGTGTTAGCAGTGATGCAAGTGGTGTGGCATATAGATGTGATATAGTGAACAGAGTTAGGAAGGCCTATGTTCAAGTCCTACCATTTTTTAATTTTCCAAGATATTCTTTAAGATTCTAAGTTGAAGAATAATTAATGATCCATATTAGCAAATGGAGTTTTTTCATTGAATGTCCCCTATGCCAATTAAATCACTTGTCCAGATAGGCAAGTATTTTTTTTCAGTCAAAAACAAACAAATAAAAACAAGACTGAGGTTAGTGGGATTACTGTGATAGATAGAAAAATAGATAGATAGAAAAATATAAAATACAAAACAACAATCCCTGCAATCATATTAAGAAAAACAACAAACATGTTGAGAAACAAATACTATATAAGTTATCTGTATATGTGTGTGTTATATATATGTGTGTATGTGCAAATTTTTTATATAATATGACTAATTAATTCATAGTGGGAAAACACTATCAACTTGGGAAATCAGGATTGGTCTCTTATAGGTTGGAACATGAGCTGAAACTTTAAAAATACTAGTGATTCAAAGAAGTAGAGGTCAGGAGAGAGTGCACTCCAGACAGGGACTATATATGAAAAGAAAAATAGATGAGGAATGGAATGTTGTATATAATTAACAGCCAGCTTGATTATGTGTGAATGTGTGATCATGGACTAATGTGTAATAATTCTGGAAATGTAAAGTAGGCTGTTGCAGATTGTGAAAGGTTTTAAGTGGCAAACAGAGGAGTTAATATGTTATCTCTGAGGTAATAAGGAGCTGCTGAAACTTCTTAAGCAAGGTAGCGAAATGGTTCTACCTGTGCCTTAGGAATATCAACCACTTTGAAAGCTGTATGAAGGACAGATTATTGTCAAATTTGCTGATAACATTAGGCTGGGTGGGATAGTCTTTAGAAGCATCTTGACAGGCTAGAATATTGGGTTGATTCTATATAATTTGATAGTTATAAATATACAGTTTTAGAATTATTTTCAAAATTCAGCTTCACAAGTACAAGAGAGAAGAACCATGGCTAAGAACAATTCACATAAAAAAAAATCTGGGGGTCTCAAGCGATTGCAAGTTTAACATGAGTCAAAAAAAATAATTAAAAGGAAGCAATAAAAGCTGCATGATCTTAGTTTTATTCAAGGAAGTATAACTAACTACCAGGAACAATAAGGTAATATAGTCCTGCTATACTCTGTCTTGGTCAGACTAAATCTGGAACATTGTGTTTGTGACTATGTGCCACGTTTTAGGAACAATACTGATAAATTATAGAGAGCATCAGAGGAGAGTGAAGCATCTCAAAATCAAGCCAATGGTGAGTGGTTGAAAGAACTGGGGATGTTTAGATGAGAAGAGAGACAACAGCATCAATGTGACAGCTATTTTAAAAATTATTAAAAGGTTGTTATGTGGAAGAGATACTGGACATTCATATTGGTGTCAGAAGATAGAAGTAGAAACAATAGGTGATTGAGTAAGACAGCCAGATTTTGACATGATGTAATGGGTGGTGGTGGCATTGAACCTTCCTAACAATTAGAGCTATCCCAAAGTAGAATTTAAGATGACCCTTCTAGCAAGACACTTTCAAAGAGACACAGAAAGACAGATAAAATTTAGTACAACTGGAACAATAATTTATACTGTAACATTAGTATTAAGATAATTTTGAAAGATTTAAGAATTCCAGTCACAATGATCAACCATGATTCCAGAGGACAGATAATATAAGAAGTTGCCTACCTCATGACTAAGAGACATGCATTTTTGGAAGTTACCAAAATGGGAATATGTTTTGTTTGACTGTGCTTAAGTGATAGATACATTTCTCCTTCCTTCCTCCTTCCTTGCTTTGTTCCTTCTTTCCTTCCTTGCTTCCTTCCTTCCTTCCTTTCATTGTTCCTGTCAATAGGGGGATGTAGGAAAAAGAAAAATCAATCTCTGATACTTGAAAACATAAAATGAAAAAGAAGTGATTAAAAAAAAATTAAAGGGATGTCAAAATTCATCTAATTCAACTGCCTCCTTTTCCATAATTAAGACTTTTAAGTACCAAGAAGATAACTTGTTCAAGTTCACAAAGATCAAAAGTGGTAAAGCCAGAAATCAAACCTTGGTTTACTGACTTCACATCTAGCCCTTTTTCCCCTGCACCACAATGTGCCTCTTAAGGAATGGGAAGGGAAGGAGGAAGCAATAATATGGAAATGATCCAGACTAAAATTGGTGAATTTCTTGTTGGCATCGGTAGTGATGCGACTGAGGTTGCACCTATATATGACCACTAGTGCTGGCATTTGTTAATAATAAATAACTCATTGCTGTAGTGATTAAAAATTTATAGAGCACTTTCCTCACATCACTTGACCTATGTGATTCTGAGCAAGTCACTTAACATCCCTTGACCTTAACTTCCTCATCTGCAAAATGGAAGGGTTGTTATGAAATTTATGATCTGTAATGTATGGCCTGTCCCCATTTTACAGGTGAGGAAGGTTAGGCTAAGTAACTTACCATAGAATCAAATCCTGACTCGAGGCCCAGCACTTTTCCTGCAACATTACTCTACTGTGTCAGTGGAAGGGCAATCAACGACAGACTGTATTTCCTGATATTGAATCTGAATTTGAATTTACGCTTTCTTTTGAAGACATTCTGGACAAAAATAAGTATATTTAAGCTATTAAAGCCAGGTCCCATATGCTATAAATTCACATAGATTATATAACCCTTTAACAACAAGAAGACAACAATAAATGAATCTGATTTCTAACTAAAGGTCTGGTAATTATTTTAGGAAGATATTCATACGTACAAAATGAGTTAATAGACCTGGATGAGAAATGTATACTCACAAGAGGTAAAGTGATTACACTTATATTAGATGGCATTTAAATGTCCATATCACCCATCTACCTGGTAAGAATACGCAAAGCTGAAAATCACACAGAATCAATGAGATTTTTAACTATCCTTTTCTCAGATTTTCACAATAAAGTAAGTAATAAAGTCAGAGATGTGAAGAATTAACTTCACCACATTTATGGGAAATAAGAAATTCATTGATGTTAAGAAACATAATAACGATTATTTTAAAGCTTTACTTTCAGCCGAGAAGGGGTTTCTACTGTGAAATTCACAGCCTTGCTTTTGATTAATTCAATATGTTTTATTATCTCACGTTTGGATAAATTTAAGTTAAATGACCTGCCTTCCTCAGTTTTATCACTTTTACCCCCACATCCACTTCCTTATTACCTAAAAGTCAATGTTATATCAATAGAGAGCCTTTTATCTCTCTTCTCTCCTAGGAACCTTTTCAGTTACAAATGAATTGTTGTCTCAGACCAAAGAGAAAGCATCAATAATTGTCTTCTGTGCTTCAATGGACTGGTGGACAAAAATTCTGGTACTTTTTTTTTTCCAAAATAGAATTATTTGTTTTGGCAATTTTTCATTAATGCTAAATTAAATATTTCTTTTAACTGCAGGGAACTATTTTACTCAGGGCCTTCCTGCTCATTTGTAGTCTGATTGTCCATTTGATATACAGTAAGTGCTGGATTGGGAGCCAGGTGTAACTTCAATCAGTTCCTTATTATGTGAGTTATATCTCTGGGCCTCAGGTTCCCAATTTGTAAAGTGAGGTGGTTAGACTAGACTATTTCTAAGGTCTCTTGAAGCTTTTAATCTAGGATCCTATAACCCTGTGCTATTTTAGGTCCCATGATGATAATAACGATTTCAGTATATGAATGAAATCTTATTGAGGGCGCCTCTGCAGCTTTTATATCTATCACTTCCTTTCACTCTTCTTTCTCTCTCAACTCCAAACTATCCTCCGTATCGCTATTAGAATAATTCTTCTTATTGTTCTTATTCTTATTGTTGTGGTCACATTCCTTTTCTACTTTAAAAACTTCATGACTCTCCATTGCCTCTTGAGAAAAAATAAAACATTTTGGGGGCATGGGATCGTCTGTTATTCAAGGTCCTTCATAATCTGCAACCCCATCCCCTTTTTTTTTCTTGGCTTATTTTATATTACTTCTCCTCATGTACACTAGCCAAATTCTGTTCCTCCAAAAGGCCATTCAACCTTTTGTTTATTCTTTTGCTCAGCCTGATCCATTTCCCTGGACTTTCACCTACTCTGCCTTCTCCCTGTCATTTTCCAACTCAGCCTTCAAATCCCAACTCAAATGTTGCCTCTGACATGATGCCTTTTCTAATTGCCCTGTTGACCTCACTTGGACTTCACTTAACACTTTGTTTTGTAACTCTTTAATGAATTTATCAGGCAATACACACACCCACACCCACACACATACACACACACACATATGTGTATGTATACCCTGTTGCCTGTATTTGTATTTTATCTCCCCCATATACTGCCAGATCCATAGTGGTAGGAACCCTGTGTTCTTTAACTATTATGTCTCCCCTAGAGCCTCACATCGGACTCTGAATACAGCACAAACAGAATCATAAATCTAGAGCTGGAAGGAAATTCAGAGGATATCAAATGTAACCTCTTCACTTTAAAGATCAGGAAACTGAGGCTCAGGAAAATCACATGACTTACACAAGATCATACATGTAAGTGGTACTAAAGGGAGGATACAGGAAATACTTAACAAATGTTGGTTGAATGAATGAATAACAGATTCAAGAAGCTAGAATTTTAAGGTTGACTAGGAACTTTCTAAGGCTCATTTAGCGCTTACTATTTCATGAAAATTTGAATTAACACTTGACATCTTAGTATATCCTTTTCTCTCTTAACACTTGTAGTAAAACTACTACTTACAGGTCACTGCAAACCTTCCCAATAAGCCAAGCAGGTGTCACTAAGCAGGGCATGAAAACTGGTCTTATATATAGCCTAAGCTATCATCTTTTCTGCTTTGTGACTTTCATCCTCAAGGACCTCACAGGTGCATGCACCATATTTCTGAAAGGAAGAAGGGGAGAGCAGGTGGAGCCAGAATTAAAATTATGATTGCTGAGTCAACATTTTCCTTGCTTTCTATCCTGATGACTTTTGTCAGAAATGTTCCCCACTTAAATTTCATAAAAAATCTAGTTTTTCTCAGGTTGCTTTTAGAATTGATCAGTTACTTGACTTAATTTGTTTGTAAGGAGGTGCTACACGTGTTACCAATCTAATCATTGATTTCTTTGTTTTCCTGATTTCTCACTCCTCTACTCAAAATCCTTTAAATGGCAGCCTGCATCCCCTGGGCAATCATCAAGATTAAAGGACCCCAAAACATGACGTTTTATTGAGATGTATGTTGTCTCTAGTTTGCAGTTTGATGCATTAATGATCTAAAAACACCAAACCTTATTTTCAATTTATAAACAGGAAGTCCATGGCTTATACAAGCTTGACTTATCCAAGTTCCATCCTTAGTTATGACTCATCCAGCCAGGCAAGGCCATGGGGATTCTCTCCTATGCTACCTGTCACACCTCCTTCACCCTCCCCATTGCTAATGTAGACCCTTCTGTTAACCCTGTCATATTACTCCATGGAATACATCCTCCTCCTCCTTGCCTCCCTCCTCTTTTTTTACCTCTTCCTCCTGCTCCTCTTCCTCCTCTTCTCTGTGCTCTAATCACCTCTCTTTAGTTCTGATGGCTTAATGGGAGCCCAGTATAAGGAGTAATGAAAAGTGGTCAGGATTAGGTCAGAGGAAGGTACAAATAAACTTTTCTTTTCATTTCCACCCTCCTCATACTCCTTTATCCTTCCTCTTTATGACACATTTTCTCCCTCATTACTGTAAGGGCAGAGATAATACATGGGAAATGGGCTGTAGTGAAAGGGATGGGAAGTAGATAGGGAAGGAAGGAACCAATTCCTAGCTTCCAATCCTTTTTTTTTTTTTTGGTGAGGCAATTGGGATTAAGTGACTTGCCCAGAGTCACACAGCTAGTAAGTATCAAGTTTCTGAGGCTGGATTTGAACTCAGGTCCTCCCGACTCCAAGGCCGAAGGTCTATCCACTGCACCACCTAGCTGCTTCCCAATCCTAGTTCTTACTGGTATGAGGAGAAGGGGAAAAAAAGAGAAAATCTTGATATGACGACCATGTGAGATCTTCACCATCATTGTTTATTGCACATAAAACTTTTACATGATACTTTATATCATACATGTGTATATTATATAATTATTGTTTTTTGTCTCACCCATTAGAGTGTGAGCTTCTTGGTAACAGGGATAATTTTTTTTATTTGGCCTTTGAATCCTAAGCACTGGATGGATGCAGGTGTGTGTATACACACACACACACACACACACACACACACATATACATATACATACATACATATATATATATGTATACACATGCACCCATATACACACACACACACACACACACGCATACACATATATACATACATCTAATCATCTATAACTTTACCTGTATAATCTATATCTATATGTTTCCTGAGAAACTATTAGGACCATTAGATTTCAGTTACATTTTAGACTTTAGGGACAAAAAGGTCACATATCCAGGGCTGGTAGCAGCCACCCGTAGAGCACCATGCAATGCTCCATCCCATTCAGCATTTCACTAGGATATCAGAGCCTATCTGACAACTTCCTGTATATATGTACGTCTGTATATACACACACACATGAATACATATATACATCTACACACACACATGCATATGTATATACACACAAATATATATATATGTGTGTGTAGGTAGGTAGGCTGGTAGATAGATATTCAGAACAGGAAAAGACCTTTGAGATCATTCTGCCCTGCCTCTCCATTTTATTGCCACGCCAGCTATTCCTACAAATTCACTTTCCTCTGATACTTTACAACTAAAAGCTCTTTCCTCACAACAAACCTCTGAGATGAGGCAGGTAGTCAAACAATTATTTTGCAGCCCAGGGACTTACAGCCTATATAGGCCAAATGCCTCACCCCAGGTCACATAGACATGGTAGATCTAGGACACCCCTCACCCCTAGGTTCTGAATGCTTGGTATTCTCCCAGACAACACCTTCAGGTTTTAAGGCCACTGAATTTGGAGAAACCTACATAAATTTTTCTCCGTAAAAAAAAAAAAGCTTTTCTTTTTATTTCCATGCTGGGCTTAGGGTAGGTGAGGTTGGATTTTGTCAAAGAATTTCAAAACATAAAGTAAATAAATCATCTTGTGACACAGAACAATAACAACAAAAGATCAAAGGCTGCTGGTGATTCGTTCCAAAGTGAAGATTATCCTGGATTTGATTATTAAGAAGCATTTCTTTTTTATTATAATCCATACTTGCAATTCCCTCACTTCCATCTAATGCTTTAAAATGTCTTTCCAGCTGGGTTAGATATACAGCTGCCAAGTGCCCTGTAACTAAAAAGGCTCCAAAAACCTATTATTAACATAAGTAACGAGTAAGGTTGGAGTGGAATGAAAGAAGAACTGCCCTATGTGTGCCATTAAACTTGCAATGCTGCTCCTTAGGATTCTCAACATAAAGGTCACATCTCTAAGTTCATGTATTAAGCTTTCTAACTTTTACATGTTCGCAGAATTCTTTGTTATAGGCTCATGGGATTTAGAACTAGAAAGGAACCAAGAAATCTTCTGATCCAGGGTTACTTAACCTTTTTTGTGTCATATACACCTTTGACAATCTGGTGAAGGCTATGGAACTTTTCTCAGAATGTTTTAAAAAGAAAAAATAAAACATAGAGAATTACAAAGGAAACTAATTATACCAAAATAGTTATATTATCTATCTCTATCTCCTTTCTGCCTCCCTCCTTCTCCTCCTTTTTTCCTTCCTTCCTTCCTCTCTCCTCCCCTCTCTCTTCCTTCCTCCCTCCCTCCCTCCCTCCCTCCCTCCCTCCCTCCTTCCTTCCTTCCTTCCTTCCTTCCTTCCTTCCTTCCTTCCTTCCTTCCTTCCTTCCTTCCTTCTTCCTCCCTCCCTCCCTCCCCTCCTCCTCCCTCCCTCCCTCCCCCCTCCCTCCCCTCCCTCCCTCCTCCCTCCCTCCCTCCCTCCCTCCCTCCCTCCTTTCTTTCTTTCTTTCTTTCTTTCTTTCTTTCTTTCTTTCTTTCTTTCTTTCTTTCTTTCTTTCTTTCTTTCTTTCTTTCTTTCTTTCTTTCTTTCTTTCTTTCTTTCCTTCTCTCTGTCTTTCTTTCCTTCTCTCTGTCTCTCTGTCTCTCTCTCTCTCTCTCTCTCTCTCTCTCTATATATATATATATATATATATATATGTGTGTGTGTGTGTGTGTGTGTGTGTGTGTGTGTGTGTGTGTGTGTGTGTTCATGGATTCCAGGTTAAATAACTTTGTTCTAATCCAACCTATGCATTTTGTAGAAGAGGAAACTGAATCCAATCAAGATAATTGTCCAAGGTCACACTGACAGTAAACAACAGAATGGAGATGGAAACACAGCCCCTTTTCTCTATAGCCAAAGGTCATCCCACTGTTCATGTGGGTCTTATGCCACTTTTTCTGAGTTGGTATTCTGATAATTAATATCTGATATCAGTGACCTTTAGAAAAAAGCACCTAATTTACAGTTGTGATCACTGGACCAGAGAGAAATTTTCACTATTTCTTTGAATATTCTATGAGAAAGGCCATGCCTTTCACATAAGCATTCCTATTTCTAGTTTAGAATTGTATATTAAGATAGAAGTTAATCCTTCTTGATTAAACTCAACATTAAGTGTGTACTGCAGTTGTCACCTATAGTCCATATCCATTTTAAAATCTGTGCTCATTAGTTATTTTTATCACCGGAAACATTTGAGCAGAGGTTAGTGACCATATGGTAGAGATGCTCTAATCAGGGTATTCCCGTTCAGGTACAGGTTAGCACAAATGACCTCCAAGCTTCCTTCTAATTAGGAGATCCTGCAATTCTGTTCCAGGCAAGAGAAATTCCACCTAAGGAAGTGGGATAGACCAGGCTGTTCATCAGCATGTCAGAAGAGATCTGGGTGGAATAATGGACTACAAGTTAAAATCCAAATCAAGAATATAATTTGGCAGCTAAAGTAAGGTAGCCTGATACTAAGTTTTAGCCATGTGGATGAGTTCATAATTCATTACAGAAATACGAGCACACCATTTTTTCTGGGTAATCACCTAGTAACTCAGCACATTTACTCACCTACTGCCAAGTTTTCTGATCCCATCAGAGAAAAGCATTTTTAGGGTCATGATGTAGTAAATTACCTACTGTAGTCTAAATGATTGTATCTATCCTTAAAATTACATCAACAGAGAAAATCTTGAAGTGGCCTAAACATATGAATATCAGACTGTGAAATGGGAATAAATAGCTGAGCCCACAATGTACACACATTCTACAGTACATTTCACTTGGTTCGTTTCTTTCTGATAAACTATCAAATGAGATGTCTTTGTTAAATAACACTGCAATCTTAATGTAGGCTGGGCCTTAAAAATATACAGGCACACAACTGTGAACAGCAATTTTACCAATTTTATGCCATAGGCAATGAGTACAGTTTGTACTGACACATAATAAATAATGCGGATAGAGACAGATAAATATATATTTTTGTACTGACACATAATAAATAATGCGGATAGAGACAGATAAATATATATTAAAGAGGCTTATAATGTTATATCAAAAATGAATATTCACCTGGGTTTTTTATTAGGTTTTTAAGTGATAGAAAGGGGTAGCAAGTCGTCAGCCTGGCTTTCTCCTTCTTTTATACTTAGCACTGGTCAAACTTTGTAAGAGCACTATTCTGTGTATGCGGGCTCACCACTGAAGCCAGGAGTAGAGAAGTCTTGGTGGAGAGCAATCAGCCATGGTCACTTCTGTGCCTTTGCTAAGACTGCCAAAATCCCTTGAAAGTGCTTCCTCCTCAATTCTGTCTCTTGGAATCTCTAGTTTCCTGTAATGCTCAGCTCATCTTCTGCCTTCGTCACAAGGCTTTTCCTCATACCTTCTCCAGAAGCTGCTAGTTCTCTGCTCACTTGCCCCCAATTCCTTTTGATTTACTTTTTATTAGCCTATATGTGTAATGGCTGTATTCTTCCAATGTAAGCTCCTTGAGACTAGACACTCTTTTCATCTTTGAACCTCGGGTCCCTAGCATATACCTTGCTTCTTTTGATTTTGAGGCAGTATGGTACAGAGAAAAAAAAAATGTACCTGGAGCTGACCTTGGTTGGAACTATAGTTCTGTTTTTTGTTTTTTGTTTTTATTATTAGCTGTGTAACCTTGAGCAAATCACTTCCCTTTGAAGGGTGTTAATTTTCTCATTTATACAATGAAGAGGTTCAAATGGCTAACTCCTAATATCCTATTCAGGTCAAAAGGCCTGTGAGCATAACTCTGTGTTGGTCCATATCCTGATTCCTTTTCACATACAAATCAAGGTCTCACTCATGATTCTTTCATGTGTCTCATGGTCTCATGGAGAGATCTAAGAAACTTTAGAAGTCATCTACTCCAATCCCCTTATTTATAGATAAGGCAAACTTAAACCCAGAGAGATGAAATAATTTGCCCAAAGTCACACAGGTAAAGTGATAGATTAGAACTCAGATCCTCTGATTCCAAACATAGAACATCTCCCACTGTATCATGCTGCTTCTCACTCCAAGGGCTCTAGGTGGTGCACTGGAAAGGGAACAGTCAGGAAGATCTGAATTCAAAGCCAGCCTCAACACATACTAGCTGTGTGGCCCTGGGCAAGTCACTTAACCACTGTCTGCCTCAGTTTCCTCAACTGTAAAATGGGGATAATAATAGCACCTACCTTGCAAGGTTGTTGTGAGAATCAAATGAGATAATATTTGTAAAGTGCTTAACAGTGTCTGGTACGATATAAATGTTTGTTGTTTTTGGTGTGGTTATTAATGTTATGTCCACATCTTCTCTCAATCAGGGCACATGCAAGTACAGCAAGAACACACACACACATACACACACACAAACACACACATACACACACACACACACACACCCCTTTTCAGCATTTTAAAGGAAAATTATATGAAGTACAACACAGACTCTAAAGCTATCCCCCAATCCACACTCACAGTACTGGGTTGGGTCCCCAGGGCTCAGCTATTACATCCTGTCAAGGCTCAGGATTGTTAACCTTTAAGGATTTTTTTTTTGGGGGGGTCTTTCTAGCACTATCAGTAACAAACTTTTGCTCCTTGATTACCAGTTGATCTAAATTAGTATACAGACTTAATTAGATTTTAGAATGGAGTATTTACCACAGTAGTACAGTTGTTACCAAACATCCCTTCCTAAATTTCTGACCTTCTCTCTCACAAGTATATGAGTTGTTCAGTTGTATCCGACAATTATACATGAGGTATTCTTGGCAAAGTTTCTAGATTGGTTTGCCATTTCCTTCTCCAGCTCATTTTATAGACAAAGGACTGAGGCAAATGAGGTTAAATAACTTGATCAGGGTCATACAGATAGTAAGTGTCTGAGGCTGAATTTGAATTCAGATCTTCCTGACTCCAAGCCCAGTGCTCTATCTACCATGCCACTTAAGTGCTCCTTAAGAATGAAATATTTATCACAGTGGTACAATTGTTACAAAGCAGCCCTTACCAAGTCTCTGATCCTGTCTCTCACAAATACAGAGTCTGTGAGAAGTAGATAAATGGGTAACAGCTCCTGGATGTCCTTTTGCTGGGGTACCCAAAATGTTTCCCTTAAATCAAGTCACTTTTCTTCTGGGCTTCCATAGAGTCCTGAGTCTATCTTTTCCCACTGCATCTCCTCAGTTCCCAATATTCCCCACTAGCTGTTGTCCTCCAAAGGACACTATTAGGATGCCAATGAAAAGTCCCAACCAGTTAGGTCCCTGAAGTTTACTAGATACACCTCTAGTTAAGAAGAGAGACTGAAGTGAAGACATCCTTCTACCCCCACCCAAAGCAGTTTCTTTACAGGTACCTGGCTGAAAGGCATTTACTTTAATGCCTTTTCTCTAAGCTACTGACACCCTAATCTCCTTGATTTTGTACTGCCTGGCTATTTGATGGCTGACCCACCAAACATAATAAAGTTTCCTTACCCAATCCAAACACACTTGCTGTGCAATGTCACTCCAGTTCATCCAATAGCTTTCAAACACATCTGTACTGATTGATGACTTTTGCCTTCCTTTAAAGCCTTTGGTTGACTGAGTGAGATGTGTTCTCACCTGGTTAAGGTGTCAGGGTGAATTATCCCATCCCTTACTTTAAGTAGCTGTGAAGTAAATGATTGACAGACTCAATGATCTCCACCCTTGCAGAAGCACTGTAGGGAAATATATAGGTAGGTAAGGCTTATATTTTGCACAAATGAAAAGTTTCAAAATTCATCTTTATAGTTTGTCTTGTCCTTAAAATCAACTAATAAGCATGTTGATCTACTTTGTTTAGACTACCTTCTGCCTAAACTTTCCTGATCTAGTAACTGGTACAAGCATAGTGCCAGTAAGATGTGATAAATTCTAGTTAAAGCCTTGCCACGGATTCTGATATATGGAACATAGTCTAGGTGGATTAGGGAGAAAAGGATAGGTTTAGAACACCCATTGTGAGGACTCTGACTATAGATATGGAGTTTGATGTAAAAAGAAAATATTTTATGAAAGTCTGCCTCATCACTTCTTATGTTTTTGTAAAGAATACCCTTGATATGTACATAGATCATTCTCGTGAATATTTTGTAAAAAATTTGGACACATTGGAAGGTTTATACTCAATAACACTTTTGGGGAGTAGTGATATTATCTGACATTTTCTTCCATTCTTTGTTATCTGAGCCTACTTGAACTAACTGTTAATCTCATTGTTTATAATTTCAGTACTTTGAACCTTTGGCAGAGTTTTCCTCTACTTATGCTTGGTCTGGACTAGCAGCTTCATCTTCTTAAGTGCCATTTCTAATTTCTCACATAGCACATTGGCAACTAGGATGTTCAAGTCCAAATGTGATCATTCTTTTGTCACTGGTGATGACAGATAGTTATAGGAGAACAGGAAAATATTTCCATTTTCTGCCTATTTATTGCCTTTTTACCTGTCACATCAATAAATTCTCTTGGGATGGTATAGCCTAGTTGGATCTCATGTAAAATTTTCTTCAGATTTATTCTCACCTCCACTGCTTTTCATTTTTTAAAATAAATGTTACTTATCTTCTACTCCCTCCTTTATGGTGTTTTATAAGTTTATGTTCTAAATTGCTGCATTTCTCTTTACTTAATGAAGGAGAGAAAGTACTTACTGGCCAAAGATATTTATGGGATGTTCTGGAATTCTTGTTTTAGTGATTTTTAACAGATTTAAACTCCAATTTTCTTGCTTTTTTTCTATCAAGAGGTTATTCAAATTGGTCATGTTGATATGATTGTAATTGTGTGATGTCATCTCATTTTTATCCACTTTTTTCTAATTTAGGGTTGATTTTTGAACCTTATTTTAATATATGATAGTCTAACCACCCATTCATAGTTGATTTTATTATGACTCCCACATTGATAACCAGCCATTTTCTGCCCCTTTAAGATATATTCAGCTTCATTTTTTAAAAAGCAGGCATGAAAGAAAGGGTTTGATGTGTGGTGCTTACCATGCTGAGATCCCTCTGACTCTCTTGAAAAAAGTTTTAAACATACAAAGGTATCAAGCTTCTCAGTATTTAATGTTTTGAACCTTTCATTTTAAAACAAGAACAATGTTTTCCAATGTATGTTTTGCCATTTTGCCCTATCCTGGCCTTTTACCTTGAAGTCACTGAGAATTGACAAAAACACATAAGTACCGCATACATGTATACACATGTTGATTTGATTTCGAGAATCTGTTTTTTTTTTAATAGAATCTCTTTTTGCTAAAATAAAGCATTGATGTAGGGTATGTATTTGTCTGTCTCTCTATCTGCTTGCTTGTCAATTTGTCATTTTCTGTTCTTAGTGGGGTTGGGCCGTAAGACTTGTAATCCTGGAAATTTTTTGGTAACGAAACTCAGTTTATCAATGCAAATCTATAGATTGTTACCTGTATCAGAACCTGCAGTGTCTTCTTTAGAGCGCTGAAAAGTTGTTACTTTTTTAGGGCTCTATAGCCAACATCTGTTAAGGCAAGACTCAAACCTAAATAGTCCTGATTTGAAGGCTGGCTCTCTATACATTATGCTATATTGACTGTAATAGAAGGAAGTAAAATGATTATTTTTTTTTCTTGTTATGGGTTTAATAGGACACACAATAAGGATGAGAAATTATTGGTTTAGAGTTCTTTAAAAATCATACTCTTAGAAGATATAAAACAATGTTATTAAAAACCACAGGATAGGAGAAAAATGTTTGCTAAATTCTGACTAGTATATGTCATCTATGATATGATTTTTATGTGCTTAGACAAATGACTTATTTATTATCCAACTTCCCTTTATAGTAGGAAGAACAGGTATGATTATCTCTACTTTTTTTCCCCTTTTCTTCACAAATGAAGGCATACATGATTCATCCTAAGTTGATAGCCAGATCCAGAATTTAGAGTTAAATACAAATTTCAATTCCTTGTTACATGAAGTTTATGGTGCTGTGTTTTGCTTCTCTTTACATGATATGATTTTGACATAAACCATTTTTTTCCCTCTTCTATCATATTCTCCTTTCATTTGCTCTCACTTCCATTCTCTTTACCTTCTTTTTTTCATTAAGAAACAATATACAGTTATGGGTTTGATTATGATGGAATATTTTGCAAATGATAGAAAGCTATTCTGTGTCCCTTTAAAGTCCACTTGTCACCCCTCCCCTCATCTATAAATTCCTCTTTCCACTGCAAAAATGGCATATTTTTAACCATAAACACTCACCTAGCTGATTCAGGAGCAGTGATAGCAGCAGTAAATATAATTCCAAAGAACAAATCAAGTTCAAATACTCATGACTTTATATGAAAATTGCCTGAAGGCTGCAGGACTGCTATTTGTGACCAGTTCCAAGTACCAGGAAAGGTTTAAAGGGAATTAATTATAGTTAAATTAAAGTCAATCTGAATAGTAGTTGCCATAATATTTTAAGGTTTATAGTGTGCTATACTTCTACAATCTCATTTTGATCATTACAGTAATCGTATGAGATAGGAGGTACAGTTATTATTGCCTCCAACTTACAGATAAAGCAACTGAGGGTCAGAGATTTTAAGTCTTGGGCAAGGCCCTGTAGGTTGTAAGTAGAAAAGCTGGGATTTGAACTCCTGGAATGTGACTCAGTCCAATACTTTTCTTGTTCCAACCTGATGCTTTTCCCACTCATTCCAAGTGCTTGAGAAGATGCTTAAATTGTAATATTCAGTACAATATGGACTATATGGAAACCAACTTATTTTATAAATTTTAATTCATAAAGCATCCTATTCTATCAGAGTTCATATGCACATGGTGTCTTTATGCATGTCCTGTATCATCTGAGCTTTCCCATGTCTTATGTTTATAATCCTCTACTTTTCTCAGTCCTTTCCCCTAAAAATGCATAGAGTACCTAGACACCTAATACCTGCTAAGCTGTTGTTAATCAAATTGATAATATCTACCTTGGCCTTGATTCAAGGGACAGTTAACCTGCCATTGTATAAGGGCTCATGATGTGAATTTCTCCTTAACAGTCTAATAATCACCAAAGGAAGTACTCTAGACCTGCAAATAACAATTTGGTTGATCAATTCACTTATTATACCAGTGACATATAGAAGACACAGTGAAAGACACTTTCAAATGTTACTTTAAAATGTTTCTAAGGGCAGAAAAGTCTACCCTGCATATCATGTGTCATTTTATGACTAAGTTGTTACATGAAGGGTCAAAATCTCCATGAAGAGTAATGCAGAAGATAGTTCATACAGGCTGTTTGTTTTCATTTTGAACATTTGGACCTCAGAAACTAGAAAAACACTACAAATCTGGGCTTGATTTACTGTTTTGGTGATTGTCTAGACTTAATAAAATAATGGAGAAAATAATAATGCAGACTAAACTTAAATGTGTGGTTATGTCACCCCCCAGAAAGGTTGTTAAATATTTCCGGTAAACCCCTACCTTCACAAAGGGGGAGGACGTTTCAAACCCTGCCTACCATGCACAAATGTTCTGTCTAAGTTCAGTCCAGTTTATTCATGTATCAATCATATGTGGAACTTTTGGAATGTAGGCATTAGAATTGTGGGTCTAATAAAATGATTTTGAAGATCAAATCATGCCATTGGAAAGAGACATGAAAATAACATTTTATTTATAAATAGAAATACATGTTTATTATAGCCTTTTATAGGGCAGCAGGTACTTGTATTTTTCTCAGGCTATTTCTGCATCTTTAAGGGACAAAGGGATAGGAAAGTATAGAGATTAATAGCTCTATGGGTGGCTAAAATAGAGGACAGTTAACAGAGTTGGAGTAGGTTAAAGAGTTTTAGTGGAACTTAAAAGGGGCAGGTGTGTGTGTGTGTGTGTGTGTGTGTGTGTGTGTGTGTGTGTGTGTGTGTGCTTTCTCCCTTTCTCTATTTATCTCCATTTCTGTCTTTCCTTGGATTTGATCTGGTAGAATTGCTGTGGATAGAGTTATATTTGATCTCATGGGTGGCCTGGGGTGGGGGGCTCCCCTTTGGGCATGGGTCATTTATAAGCATGAGACATAGAGAAGAAAGCTGACCACAGTGGAGCCTGGTTGACTGAAGTATTAAGTAGCAATTTCTCCTAGCAACTACGAGTTGAATGAAGTTTCTGTGAGACCAGGGAATTACGGGTCATTTGGAGCATCGTAAGATGATTTCCCCATTTGCTAGTGATTTTGATGAACGTGCTTCTCTGCAAGTGTCTTTAAGGGCATCCATATCTAGTATGGCATGGAAAAAATATAAGTGAATGTGAAAATTTAGACTTACTGAGAGCATAGATATTCTTTTTGCTTATATATCAAAGCCTTAAACTTTACTTTTTAACATAGTAAAATGTAGTTTAATCTAAATAACAATTGAATGAATTTTAAAGCACTATATTTAGGAGGGAAAATGAGATTGGAAAATTGAATGCGAATAAAGGCAATGAGGTAAGAGAATTGTAAGTTATCATCACAATATCTATAGCCCTTATATAGGTACCCTGAATTGTGGAAGTTAGGAGAGCTAGGAAATAGCTATTGCTATCTGTGCCTACATCGAATGAATGAGCCGGCAGCTCAGAGCTAAAGTTGGTCAGATATATGTGTACATGCACATTAGAGTGAGCTTAGGGTTCTTATTGATGGTGTGCTAAGTTGTGATACTCTGAGCAGCAACTTCAAGCACTTAACTCTAGATCTACTAATTGAATCACTTTTTCTGTGTACGAGAAGTCAAAATGATTCAGTAGGCTAATCAAGACGAAATTAAATCGAAGTCTTAAAATCATTGCTTTCTGTGATTAAAGCAGAAAAAAAGAAGTTTACTAGCCATAGGAAGTAGAGATGTGTAGTGGATAGAACACAGGAAGACCTGGGTTCAAATCCTGCCTTAGATGCCTACTACCCCTGTGACTCTGAGCAACTCACTTAACCTCTCTGTGCTTCAGTGTATTAATCAATAAAATAAAAAAAAATAGAATTAATGGTCTCTAAGGTAGCTTCTACTTCTAATACACTGTCTTTATGAATTGCAACCCTTATTTGTGTGATTTCCCTAACTAAATAAACTTTTCTCCTTAACGTTGTTTCTACTCTACAAAACAACAGTAAATTTTTGAAGCAAGCATTCTATCTTTGTCTAGTTGCATTTCATGCCACATATATCATAGTGAGGTAGAGATACTTGGTTGAGACACAGACTTACATGCTGATTTCTATTAGTGTCTACCATGCTGCAGTTTCTGAAAACTGAAATCATTGCTGCTGTTTTAATAACTTCAAGACCTTTCTGAAGGAGTGATGGATGAAATGATATGATGAAAACTATTAGCACTACTGTGAAATGTTTCATTTTCAAATTATTGAATGCTTCTCAAGCCTTTCCAAATACTATCAAGAATTTCTGCATCCAGGAAGACATTCACAAATCTCCACTATGGTTACTCTCAAAGGTTTTCCTTGTCTGGGCCCAGAGAACCCATATGCAGGAACAATTACCAATTGTTAATTAAATGTCTGTATATCATGTGTATTTGGGCTATGGGCTGATCATATAGTAATAGTGAAGGATCATAGATGGACAGCCTTAGTATTGTCCTCATATCCACAATTTCTTAAAATACCCAGAAAAAGGAATCGTATAAAAATGCAAGTGCTCTTGAGGATTTCTGAAAATACTTGAACAAGAAGCATACAAGGATGAGGAGGTATGGCTGGTTTGCAGTCTGCATATACCTTGGTGGAGGGATGAAATTATGGATCCATGGAAGCATCAAGGTGTATAACACTACTGATCTGGCCCCTTTCCCCAAGAAGACTAGTATCTTCATACAAGCACTCAGAAAAGAATGGCAGATAGCTGGTAAACTAGATTGCCAGATTAGAAAAAGAATCTTAAAGCAAATTGGGCTTGGGGTTTAGTTTTAAGAGGACACAAGTTGCAGTGTAGGTGGTGGCAGGAATAAAGAGAGCAAAGGAAATACATGGACCAAAATATATGGGACAACCACAGGAGAGGTTTGAGGCAGACGGTGAGCGCAGGGTACAAAGGATGGACTTTAGAATCTTAAAGTAGAGATGCATTTAATGTGAGACATCTGTAATTTGGATGCTTTGAAGCTGATGGGTATTTAGTGAGCTTCATCACTGCTGGAATTTGGATTCTCACAGTGGGAGTCTCATATTTTTCAATAAGCCTCATTTCATGCCTCCATCTTAATAAGATTTTGTCTATTGCATTGGGATTTGTGACAGCCTCTCAGGCCATAATATAGTCACAAATGTGTTTTTTTCTCCTGTTGGAGAAAAGCTATTCTGCTATTATGTCAGTTCAGCTGACTTACCCATTTCTCTCCTTCCTTGACAGATATTTTATTCCATTGCTTTCAATGTTATTTGCAAGGTTCTTGCTCATTTATCATACATTGAAAAATTAGGTTTGATTTGCTCCAGACAAATTGGTCATTAATAACCCTACTGCTCCTGTCACTTTTCCAAGGAATTTTGATGCCTTGCAAATGTTATCTGATCAATTCTCAAAGAACACATTCAATAAACTCAGATACTCTCCCAGCTTCTGAATCTTTTTCTTAATGGATCATAAACATTAACTCTTCAAGACAAACACGGTTCTCTAAAATATTAATGGTATTCTGTCTAAATGACTTTAAACAATTAGATGGGTCAGAAGGGTTAATCTGAAACTATGGAAATAACTAGGAGTTATTATTGAGAGTTTGGAGTTGATAGAGAAAAATCTTATTTGTTATATAAGAGAAAACAATATTTCTAGTACTGTATGTACCTCAATGATTGGCAGGATAGAATAATTTAAACTATATGAATTCAATCAGACTTTTCATATGAAAATATTTCAAATACCATTTGGGCTGAGGAAGATAGGACTTTACAAATGCAGTTTCCTGTATTTAAATATTTTGATAATTATGCAATCTAACTGCATTGAGTATTGTTTAAATCAGTGTAGATCACAACTTATCCATCCATATTTTCTTATCCTGGGAGTGTTTTTTGTAAGGAATAGCAAGGAGGCATGTATGGGGTATTTAAGGAGGCCTAGCACCACTGATATGAGGGCTTGCTGAGCCTTCTTCAGGGCTGCTCATTCACCTTTGCTGTCCCCCTGCCATTCAAACTGTAGCTCCAAAAAGCTCTAACATGTGCAGTGGCCACATCCTGGTAAAATCATCTTAGCGCACAGGCTAAACCAGGTTGAAGGTAACCGACAGGCTTCAAGCCCATTGGTTAGTTGGTGGGATGTCTGCCCCAAACATATGTAGATTTCCCCAGGTGGAATAGGTAGATGAGAACAATTTGTTTCAACAGCCATGAAAGCAACTGAAACAGGCACTGTGGAATGCTTAGAGCTTAGTCAGCCATCAAAGATGCCGAGGTCATCCACTGCGTTCTAGGCCATCACCGATGGTCTTGACTTTTGTCCTGCCACTAGATTTTGATGACTTTGGAAGAGAGATACTGATGGCTTTGTGTAACTGCCTCACTGAAATCCAACCTATGCACAAGTCAAGATATCACTCTGTGATGTCATTGGTCCTCTTCAAAAATGAAGGATGAACAGCAGCAGCAAGAAGCCAGTGTCACAGCATCATTCATTTATGGGCTCAACTCATTGTCTTTCTGCATAATATGCCTGCAGTGAGGTATTAATTCAGTAGACTGGCCGTCTAAATTCATGTCACAGTCGGGAAAACACATTTGTCATCCTGTCTGTAGATGATATTATGCTGATTGTATTAAGTTCTAGAACATTACAGACCTTCTCAATGAGAGTCATGATTACTCAAAACCAATTGACCTAATAATCCATATGTGGAAATAAATGGTTTTGAAGGTATGGTGAACAAATGTCATTTTCATCCAGGATAGCCATGTATCCGTGGTAAACACTATATTCGGACACATACTTGAGTGACAGTATGAAATGGTAGATAGATAACTGACTCCTGAGAGGAGAAAGCCTGGGTGCTAGCCCTGCCTCTAACACATTCTGACTGTGTGACTGGGCAAGATACTTAACCACTGGATGTTATAGGAAATTCTCTGAAACTGCAAATATCAGAGAAGGTACTAACCTGCATTGGTAGAGAAAGATTCCTTATCTGAGAATTCCCTGAATTAATGAAATCCCAGGTCTGATCCCTATCCTATTCTTATTTACATTTTAAAATACTAGTGCTCATGGAACTGATAAAATTGACTGCAACCATGCAGTAACTTAACTGACTGACCTTCCTGAGTTATAGGACTTAATTCTCTAGTAACAAACACTAGCAAACATTTCCCAGATACCATCAGTTCACTCAGCTATAGAAAATGCCTTTCCCTTTACATTCTAGAAGGCTTAATTAGATAACTAATTATCAGGAATATGGTATTGATTTCTTGCCTCATCACATCCTTTATGGGGAAAGATGCATAAGAAAGCCACGACGTGCATTCATTCTCAGTCTCTACAGCCTTGTGAGATTCAGTGTTGGTGTCATGTCAGCATCACCATTTTTTTTTTCAGAAGGAAAAGAGCCCATCCCAAGCAGAGAGAAGCATCCATGGATTGATTGTGTCAGCCACAATCAGGCCCTCTCACTCTGTGCAAGAGGAATTATTATCATGACGAATGAAGAGCTCTCTCAGAAAAGCAATTTGCAACATATGCTAGACTCTATTGTCAAGAAATTTTCTAGCCCCCTGTTTATTCTATGCAGTCCAAGTAATAACTTGTCAAGAAAGCAAGTGAGCATTTTGACTGACTGAGGCTCATGAAATAAAATGAGATCCAGAATAAGTAAATGCCTTTATTTCCCTCCCCCATCTAAATTCTGTTTACTTAGGCAACTTTGCAGGGATGGTGTTTTAAAAGAAAGGAGTTCTGCTGACATGAAAAGAGACATATCCTACTTAAGGAGGCTGGAAAATGGTTAGGTCCTGCTAAAGTTAAATGTATAGGAACTGAAAAGGTCAGAATTATTTAACCAAGTTGAATATGAAATCAGATCTTATACATCTTTCTTTGACACAGTTACTGACCATCAGACATGAAGGCAAATATTCTATTTGAAAAAGGAGGATATTATAATCTAGCAAAATAATATAGTAAAATCAGGATCTTTATTCATAAATAATTAGGACACTATTCCATTCTTTTTTTTTTCTCTTCTAGTTATAACTTTGGTATCATGATTGAATTCAATTCAACTGAACAAACATGTATTAAGAATCTGTTCTATGTAATGTACTGGAGGGAGCAGAGATACAAAAATGAAATAAGACACAGCTCCAACCCTTATGGAGCTATTATCAGTCCAGTGCAGGAAGAATTCAGCTGAATAGATAGCTATAATAGAAGTCATATAGTAAAGAAAGACAGCGAGACAGAAACAGAGACACACACAGAGACAGAAAGGGAAACAGAGAGAGACAGAGACAAAGAGAGAGAAAGGAGAAGGGCAATATTATGTAGTAGAAAGAACGATGGAGTTGGAACCAAAGATTCTTTTGTGACAGGCTGGGGCAAGTTACTCGGTCTCTTGGAAGTCATTTTTTAAAAAATCAGGCAATAGTGGAAACTAATCTATCACTGACAGCTATCACTCGATGAGTACCCCAGTACTTAAAAGGAAGCTAAAGGAATACATATTCATATAACGCGTACTATATATCAGGTGCTTTTTACAAATATCCTCATTTGATCCTCATAACAATTTTGTGAGGTAGGTGCTATTATTTTCCCCATTTTACAGTTGAGGAAACTAAGGGCCACACAGCTAATAAGTGTGTAAGGCCAGATTTGAACGCTGGTCTTGGGGTCTAGTGTTCTATCCATTGTGCCACCTAGTTTCCTCTGTTGCTTAAAGGCCTACAGAAGGAAGACATCTCCTAGGATACAAAGTAGTTTCCTTGGACTCCTTGAAATGTTTTATGGGATAGGTTGGCTCTTGATCATAGGAACATAGATATAAAACTGGAAGGTACCCCAGAGCCCAGGTAATTTAAAAACCTTTTTTTGTAGAAATGGGCTTTAGTCCAAATCTACCCTTTTTAAAGATGAGGAAACTGAGGCTTAGAAAGTGTATGGGCATTGCTCAAGGTCACACATGTAGTAAGTGGGAGAAGCAGGTTTCAGATTTGAAAGTCTGATTCCAGATGCCATATTATTCTGTTGTACTGTTGCTTCATAGCCTACATGTCTTGGAGGTATAGGCCCTAAACAATGCCCAAGTGATGAAGTTTCAATATTATAGTGACTATTAAATTAAATTTCTCTTAATTTAAAAGGAAAATGTTTTCAAAATGGTCTAAGACATCTCTAAGGTGCCATAATATACTCCTTTTACATATAATACTCCTTTGGCTAAGGGAACTAGGCTGAGAGTTCAGTTTCCAGATATGTAATCTTAGACAAATCAATTAAAACCTTTGAGCCTCAATTTTCTTATTTAAAAATAGAGGTTAATTTAATCTCTACCCACTCCATAAAGCACCGTAACAGCTATAGGGATATCTATGTAAGTTTGTGTATACATAGTTGTATGTCTTTCTGTCTATCTCTCTATCTATCTATTCATCTATGCCGTTGTTGTTACTTACTTCATGTATACAGGATTAGAGGATTTTCACAAATTGTTATGTTCAGAAAAATCATCACCTGGTGACCAGTATTCAAGTAGCAACCTCAATTGCCAGGTTCCTACTTAAAATTTCTCCAACTTCCTAGAATCTGCGAGAATTGAACTTTGTGGGCATAGGCTCTGAGAACTGAGAGTTACGTTCTCATGATGAGATGCAAGAAGCAGGCTTTAGTGTATTATTATTATTGTTATTGTTGTTGTTTCTATATTGGGAGGGATGCTCACTTTCTGAGGGTGGTTACTTAGCGTGTCAAGGGCCAATTACTAACAAAGTTTCCGTTCACTTGGCAGCTACTTGGCACAGTAGATAAGAGTGCTGGGGCTGGAGTGAGGAAGACTCATCTTCCTGAGTTTAAATCTGGCCTCAGACACTATCTATGGGACCCTGAGCTCATCACTTAATCCTATTTGCCTTAGTTTCCTCATCTACAAAATGAGCTGGAGAAGGAAATGGTAAACCACTCCAGTATTTTTGCTAAGAAAACCTCAAACAGAGCCACATAAAGTCAGATGTGACTGAAAAATAACTGAACGACTCTATTCTTGAAGGAAATGCAGCAGCCAACATCTTTTTCTCTTGGCATAGTGACATTTTCTGCCCAAGCAACCTCATGTCCTACTGTGGCCTACAAGTAACTTAATTTGGCAATTTGTAAGGGATGAAGAGGCTGTTTGCAAAAAAAAATTTGTTTGGGGGTTTCCTTATCTGTAACTATGTAATTGGAGAACAAAATTTATACTACTGGACTCACTTTGCAGCCATAACAAACAAAACAAAACATTTGACCACTTTTATTCTGGCCCATCCACTAGAATTTTGTTCAGAGATTTGCTATAAGTACAATACAAATTTTTTTTTTTTGTTAAAGCTTTTTATTGGCCGTAGTAATGTCCCCCCACAAAAACCTTTCAGACTAACTGTAAATTCTTAGAATGTCAAAATAGAAAGTTAAGAATAAAAACAATGAGCTTAAGGGGAAAAAAAATCGACTTGGAAAATGAGTCTTTGAAACCCTCTGCCCCACATCTTCAAACCTCCTTTCTCTCCAGTAAGAATTTGTGAAGCTCGTTGGCATCCTCAGTGGTCTTGACCCTGATGAGCATTGTCATGGGATTGGTGGTGTTCTCATACATCGGTGGGTTTGGGATGCAAGCAATAAGCTTGCTGTTCTTGCAGGTTTGGGAACAGGGCACACTGGGTGTTAAGTCTGAAACCTCAATTTCTGCAAATGTTTTAGAAGCCATCCTCAACTATCCAATGATAAAGATATTATAATGAAGCTCTATCTTTAGAAATACAAAAGTGAAATTATCCCTCATGTTAAATGTTTCTCATGATCACAAAAACGATTTGGGAAATTTCCCTTTTAAAAGCATATTTGTAGAACTCAAGCTAGGCAGGATGTAAGTAAATTTAAATTTTTGAGTGTAAGGCTTTATAGAGCTTCAACATAACTATTTATGTTCTCTTCTTGTATGTCTAGAGATAGAAGGAATCTCAGAGGTCATTTAGTAAAGCCATTCCATTTTACTCATGAGGAAAATGAAGCCCAATGAAATAAAGTGAATTGTCCAAAGTCACACATGTGGAATCAGAGGCAGAGTTTTAACTTGGGTCTTTTGATTGTAAAGTCAAAGCTTGTTCCAGTACCACATGTATACTCCTTTGAAAGCATAACATTTTGAAAATCTAGGGCACAGTCAGCTGAATAATGGAATAAAGATTCCTAGGATTCCTCATTAGTTAACATTTTCTCTATTAGAATTTTAAATATTGAACCAATAATCTGGGGTCTCAATTGTGAGATTTACAATAAAAATCTTAGATTGAATCACACATACACATAACACACACACACACAAACCCATGCAAAAAAAAGTCAACTGGTACACACTTTTTTTTTTTAATGGTAGAAGTCCACAGCATGAAGAATCAACACTTTCTTTCTTTTTTTAAGGTAATCGAGGTTGAGTGACTTGCCCAGGATCATACAGCTAGTAAGTGTCAAGTGTTTGGTCTGAGGCCGGATTTGAACTCAGGTCCTCCTGACTTCAGGGCCAGTGCTCTATCCACTGTGCCACCTAGCTGCCCAAGAATCAACACTTTCAAGAGAACCAAATCTGAACAGAGGAAATTGTGTTAGAAAAAACTGCAGACCGGGCACCTAGAAAAAAGAAACATTTTAGAAGTCATTTGAAAATGTTTTTAAACTTTTTTTTTAATTCCTGTGGGAGTGAGGCAGCATGACATATTGAAGATGCAGTCCTGGTCAGCTAGGGGGTACAGTGGATAGAGAGCACAGAGCCTGGAGTCAGAAAGACCTGAGTTCAAATGTGACCTCATACACTTACTAGCTGTGTGACCCTGGTCACTTAACCCTATTTGCCTCAGTTTCCTCATCTGCAAAATGAACTGGAGAAGGAAATGGCTCACTGCTCTAATATCTTTGCCAAAAAACTCCAAATAGGGCCACTGAAATTCAGACACAACTGAACAACGGCAAATTCTCATCCTGCTTCTCACATATGCCACTGTAGGTGTGAGACTACTGATCTGAGGCAAGTCTGTTATGCTATTTGTGCCTCTGAACAATTTTCCAAGTCTACAAATTGAAGAACAGGTGCAATTATACATTGAAAGAGGAATTTTCTTTAATTGTGAATTTCTTAAACCATTGGAATCAAAGGTGTGGACAAAACTAAAACCAAAACCAAAACCAAAACCAAAACCAAACCCCTAAAAGTTATATAGGGTTTGAAGTCTGAAATGCCTTCCCTTTTAGAGGATCTTCTAGTAAAAAAAAAAATTAACAATTTCAATTCTAGGATAAAATAAAAAAATAAAATTGCAATAAAGCAGTGGAAACTTTTCCATTCTCCTTTCTATTTCTCTCTTCAATTCTATTCAACTAAAGGATGAATTTTCAAGCCTTAAGTGTATGTAATCCTGTCATCTTATAGTCATTAAGCAATTAGTACACATGTGCTTTGTGTAATACATTGTGGTAGGAAGTGAGGGAGATTCAGATGTAAATAAGGCATGTTCCCTGGCCTGAAGGACTTGA
This sequence comes from Phascolarctos cinereus, assembly GCF_003287225.1. Classification (NCBI taxonomy): domain Eukaryota; kingdom Metazoa; phylum Chordata; class Mammalia; order Diprotodontia; family Phascolarctidae; genus Phascolarctos; species Phascolarctos cinereus. The sequence continues at coordinate 97,509,329 of NW_027555847.1, forward strand.
CAGTCTGGTAAGAAAAATAACACATACTAAAAAAATAAAAAAGTCAAGTGCTTAATAATCTGAATTTCCAAATTTAAGTCTTGCTGTGCACAAAAATATAATTAATTTACTCATCTGTTTACTAGTGGTTTTAAAATACAACATCCTTCAAATTATGTAACAAATTCTATTATGTTTACTCGTTCGTCATTGGGGAAAAAAAACTCTACTCTGGTATTGTAAGTATAGTTATACACACACATACACATTTACAATTTATGTCTGTGTTTTGAAAACATTTTTTTTTAGGCAACTGAGGTTAAGTGACTTGCCCAGGGTCACACAGCTAGTAAGTGTCAAGTGTTTAGTCTGAGGCTGGATTTGAACTCAGGTCCTCCTGACTTCAGGGCTGGTGCTCTGCTTCAGGGCACTGTGCCACCTTGCTGCCCTTTAAAACATTTTAATTTGAGGGGGGAAAAAAAAAACACAGATATCCCTCCTTGTAAAAATATTATTGTGATGTTAAGGGATTGAGGGGTAGACTTAATTTGTGGCTCATAAGATTTGTTTCCCTGAGAAAAATCTACATTTCTTGGACTTCCAGATTATGATTCTGCTGCAGCTATAATTGTAAATGGTTTTCTTTCAGTGAATCAGAAAATTCAGTTAGCCAGAACAGTTAATACACTGTGTTCTAGTTAGCTGAAGTTTTATTGTAGTTTGGGTGGCTATTTTCTTTTTGAGTTATAAACTAGATAGCTTCAAGAGTATCATAACCTTTCATGCATATTACTACTTATTGCTTGACATTCCTGGAAGGAAAAATCTTAAAGTCGCTCAATGGGAAATTCATTAATCAAAAATTTCCCAGAACTTGATGGTACCATATTAAATACACAAAGTTTTAAATTATAAAGGGAATTCAATTCACTGGGCAAATTGAAGCAGAGGGTTCACTGAATGCATGACAGCCTCAATTCATTTTTCTGAACTTTCTATTGTGATTGCTCACATAGTTTGTTTCCCTAGATAATCACACAACCTTTCCTTTTCTCAATTACAAACGCTGAGTTCCCCGGAAGTTCTGACAATCACATCTTCCCTTAGGATTATAAATGAAAGAAATTCACTGAGGATATTGAACACCTTTTATCCAGGACAAAACTATTTTTATAGTTTATTCTTTATCAATTTTGGACCAGAATGATGCCCAGAAGCAAACAATTCATAAAAGTTCTCATAACCTGCACGAAGGTGGGAAAGTACAAGATGAAGTTTAGGAACAATTCATTGTTCAGTTTGTTGGGCACATGAAAGGGAGTAGTGTGGAATATGGCTAGAACTAGATTGTAGAAAGGTTCTCATTTTGTAATGTGAGCCACTTAAAATGGGAGGGGGATGACATTGGCCTATGGGATTGTAGATTTAGAATTGTAGGGATCTCAGTGACTATTTGATAGAACTCTCTCATTTTACACATGAAGAAACTATGATCCAGGGAGTTTAAGTGTATTGACCAAGGTCACACAGACACTGTGGCAAAGAACCCAGGTCTTCTGAATATGAAGTCAGTGCTTTCTTCCACTGGACCACATTGCCTCCCCCACATTCAGACATGTACACTAGAATGATTTTTGGGTAATAGTGCGATGGTGCAACAGAGACAGGAGAGATTGGAAGTAGGCAGACCTGTTTGGAGGCTATTCAGAAAAAGGAAATGTAATAAAGGACTGATCTAGGGTGGTGTGACTATAAATAGAAGTTAAAAGGGTTGGGATGTGAGGGCTATTGTGGAGATAGACTTATGACTAATTGGATATAGAGAGTGAGGGAGAGAAGAAAGTTAAAGATGACTCTGAGATTTCAGGACTGATTGAGAGGAATGTAACTTACATTTCTATAGTTCGTAGGCAACGAGTTGGTACAGTGAATACAGTGCAGGGCTTAGAAATTTGGAAAACCCAAGATCATATCCTGATTTCATATCTGACACTTACCAGCTGTGTAACCCTGGCTAAATTAATTAATTTCTATCAGCCTCAATTATAAAATTAGGGACAGAATCAGTGACTTTTAAGGTCCCTTTCAGCCTGAAATCTATGATGTTGTGCTTTAAGATTCACAAAGCACTTTACTCAAAATTACTATGTGAGACACGTATAAGTATTATTATCTCCACTTTACATATAAGGAAAATAAGACTCACAGGTATTAAATGACTTGTCCAAGGTCATATGGTTATCTATAGTTATTGTTAGATCCAGGATTAGACTTAGGTGTCCTGACTCTACTTCTATGTTCTTTCTGTTAAAATGCTCACCAAGGTGATTTCATCAAAAGAGACAAAGAATGTGGGAGGAGGGTCAAGTGTAGGGAGTGGATGATGAAATCACATTTAGATATATTAAATGTGAGGTACTGACAGGGTACTCAGGTAGTGCTGTGCAGCGGGCATTTGGAAATTTGGAACTGAATCGAAGGAGATATTGGGGTCTGTCTTTAAAGGTCAAGAAATGTGAAGATTAAAGAGAAAGCAAATTTCTTTTTGCTTGGGTTGCTTTACTGAATAGACATTTTAGAGTAAGAATCCATGGAAAACAAAAATGAATCTTTAAAAATTAAATTCCATTCCTCCTATAACTCACATTAAAAAAATAGTCACAGTAATTGCCTTAGCCTGCCCTACTTTTCCAAATCAAGTGCAGCAAAGTAACTATCCTGCTGGAATTACGTTTGTCAGGCCCTCTGGTACTTACTGATACTTGTAATGAGAAGGGATATTTTACCCAATTAAATACAAATGTTTTGACCAAAAGCAAGGAGGGCAGAAACCAGGAGAGGCATTTTAGTTCAGTAGAAATGATATTGAACTAGGGGTCAAAAAAATCTGAGTTCCAGGCCAGGATCGATCATGCAAACCACATTCCTTCAACAAATGTTTCTTAAATGCCTTTTTTTTTTTGTGTAGGGCTAATTAGGGCACTGTACGACCCTGGGCAAACCTTCTTACCTCCCTGGGTCTCCATTTTCTTATGTATAAAATTAGAGGGTCGCCTAGGTGATCTCTCAGGTTGCCTTGAGGTCTAAGATCATGGAATTTTCACAGAATTTATGAATTTGAGAAGATCTCAGCAGCCATATGATGAAAGCCACTTATCAAAGAAATCACCATCATAACATATCTGATAAATGATCATCTAGTCTAGAGGTTCCCAAACTTATTTGGCTTGCTGCCCTCTTTAAAAAAAAAAATTACTCAGCACCCCCCTGGAAATATACTTTCTTTAACCCTTTAATTTTTCCTTTTTTTGAAATTTGCATCATATATATATATATATATATATATATATATATATATATAAAAGAGATTTAAATGATTTTTAAAATTAATTTAATAATTTATTATAAATTTGTATTTTTTCTTGCATTGAAATTTTGATGATGTAATATTGTATCATATAACTGTATAGTATCATACTGTAAACAAGTCATTACATGCATATATTCCTGCCAATGCATGCTGGATTTCCCAACAGTGTGGGACAAGCTGGCCTGCCAACACTTGCTTAGTAAGAGCTGACAGTGGACTTAACCACTGAGTGCTTATAACTTGCATTTTATGTGTTTATTTGGAAAACAATGTCATCATTATGATTTTAACTCTTTTGTACAACAGATGAAACATGTATATTCCTGCATGTTTTTCAAAATGTTCTTAGCTTCTCTTCTTTCTTTATGCTGCCACTGTCCCCTTATTTTTATTCAACAGCCCTAAATTGTACCCGAGGCTACTACCACCCCTCTGGATCTTCCAGCACCACCCAGGGAACAGTATTGCCCACTTTGGGAACCTCTATCTCTGCCTAAGGATTTCCAATGAGGGTTAACTTACCATCTCTTGAGGGAACCCATTCCACTTTTGGACAGCTGATCATTAGGAAGTTTGTCCTCCCACCTAGTTTAAATTGGCTTCTTTGTAGCTTCCACCTGTGAATCCTTGTTTTTTCCTCTGGAGCCAAACAGAGAAAGTTTAATTCATTTTCCATGTCACAGGCCTTGAATCTTATTTTCTCCAGGCCGAATATGCACAATTCCTTCAATGGGTCTTCATATGACAGAATCTCAAAGGCCTTCACTTTTCTGTTTGTGCTTCTTTGGACATTATCTAGCCTCTCAGTGCCTTTCTTAAATGATTATGTCCAGAACTGAACACACTGCTCCAGATGAATCTGCCAATGGCACAATGCAGTAGAACTATCACCATTCCTGGAAGCTTTGGAGCTCTTAATGCATCATGTACTGGCTATCATGTGATACTGTTTACTTCTTCTTCTTTTTTTTTTCTTAAGGATAGGCAATGGGGTTAAGTGACTTGCCCAGGGTCACACAGCTAGTAAGTGTTATGTGTCTGAGGCTGGATTTGAACTCAAGTCCTCCTGAATCCAGGACCAGTGCTCTTTTCACTGCGCCACCCAGCTGCCCTGATACTGTTTACTTCTCTTGAGCTTGCAGTATGCTACATCCCTCATGTCTTCTTCAGAATACCTGATTTCTATCTGTGGCTTCCTCACATTACACTAATGAAGTTGACTTTTTATAGTAAGCACAAGACTTTATATTTTTCCCTAATTAATTTTATTTTCTTAGATTCAGCACCAGTGCCGTAGCCTATCTGGATCTTTTGGGATTCTGACTCTATATTAACAGTCCTTTCCAAATTTATATCATCTACAAATTTGATGACTATGTGTGTGTGTGTGTGGGGTGTGTGTGTATATATCATATATATATATATATATGTGTATGTGTGTGTGTGTGTATACACATACATTTGTAAACATATGTGTATATGCATATTATTAATATATGTATATACACATATTAGCATAGAGATATATGTACATATACATGCTATTGACTCAAATCTGCCTATCCTGCGCAAAACTCTCTGCTGACTTTTAATCTTGCATTTCCAACTGTCTTTCAGACATCTCAAACTGGACGTTCAATAGTCATCTTAAATTCAATGTGTCCAAAATGGAACTCATTTTCTTTCCCCCTAGAGGCAGCTAGGTGGCACAGTGGATAGATTGTTGGGCCTGGAGTCAGGAACACTCATCTCCTTGAGTTCAAATCTGGTCACTATAAAATGAGGTGAAGAAGGAAATGGCAAACAACACTAGTGTCTTGCCAAAAAAGCCCTACATGGAATCATGAAGAGTTGGACACAACAGAAAATAACTGAATGACATTTTTATCCCTAAACCTCCTACCTTCCCTACTACTGTAGAAGGCAACACCACCTCCCAGGGCCTTAGGCTTGCAACCTGGGAATCATCCTGGACATTATCTCTCAAAGACTGTCAATTTCACTTCATAACATCTCTCAAATATGTCTCTTTCTCTCCTCTGACACTGTCACCTCTCTAGTGTGGGCCTTCATTGCCTCATGCCTGGACTAAGTATATATGTACATATATAAGTATGCATGTACGTGCGTGTGTATATATAAGTATATATGTATGCATACATATATGTGCACAAATCCATACACATATATACATACATCTGACTAATTTTTTATTTAATCATTATCTCTCCATATTTTCCATTCAAATAGTATGATACGCAATATCAATAGGTTTGTTAAAATCTGGGTAAACTATATCCGTAGCATCTCTGTCATCTACTTTGGCAGTAATCCTATCAATGAAAGCTCTTTGTGACTGAAAGCTAGCCATCTATTCATAAATGCTGAAATTTCAAACTCCTAGATGGAAGTATGCATTGACAAAGGAAGAATTTCCAGAGCACATACCACACTGTTCAGGAAAAAGAAGCTGCGACTCATTCTGGTTCAATAAAATTTTAAGGGATTAGAAAAATAAGATCTTTGATGAAAGGAGTAGTGAAAACAAAAGTGAGCTATAAATTTGCTTTTTAAAATGCCTAAAATGCATACTATAAGTGACTATAAAGATCCCATATTGAAAAAATCAAAGCTATTCATTCAGCCAACATTTGCAAATGGGTGATGTACATCTTTAGCTCATTGCTTTTTAAATATTCTTTTTTATCCAGAGGGCACATATTGCATGAAACAGTAATGCTAATTTTTAAAATCATTTTTTCACAATCCATGGAAGAAAAATTCATATGAATGAGGGCAAAATAATATACTATGGGCTAACAGAAACAAAGCAACTTTTGCCTCAAAGCATTAGTTATCATATAAAATAATTTTTCTTTTTGTTTTCTTTTAGAAGAGCTTGTACAACCTCAAATTTGTTATTGTATCCTTTTAGTAAAATTCATTCACATATTTTCTCCTAATCCTAAAGTTCAGCCATTCAAAGAGCAACCCTCAAGCTGTGTAGAAAATATGTTATAACGGAAAAGAATATAGGACTGAGCATCATCATAATACTTAGATTCAAGCCTCAGCTCTCATATTTAGTAATTACATGATTTTAGGCAAATCACTCACCCTTTCTTTATATGTAAAATGAAGGGATAATAAATACGATTTTTATTTTCCAGGCCTACAATTTTTATTCCTGAGGCAGCTAGGCGGCATAATGGATAGATCACTGGGCCTGGAATCAGAATGATTCATTCTCTTAGTTCAAATCTGGCCTCAGATACTTACTAGTCGTGCGACCCAGGGCAAATCACTTAACCATGTTTGCCTCAGTTTTCTCATCTGTAAAGTTATATGGAGAAGGAAATGGCAAACCACTCCAGGATCCTTGCCAAGAAAAATCCAAATGGGGTCACAAAGAGTCACAGAAAACTGAAAAATGACTGAATAACAGCAAATTGTTGTTTGGTATTTTTAACATTGAAGCCAAGATATTTTTACAAAGTGGTGCTTCTTAAAATGCTTTCAGAGTGATGTTTCTCCTTGATCTTTTGAAATACTTCAATGTGTTGGTCAAAATGTTTAAATATTTTCCAAAATGAGACTGTACTATTAATAATTGAAGTTAATGGCAAATTAAATGCTGATAATTTGTTTGAAAGAGTATGTAGTCAGTTAGTTACAGAATTTTTGGAGTATACCTTGAGAAATATAATTCAAGAAATGAGTAATTTCACTCACATGGATTTTCCCTGAACTCAGCAGACTGAGAACCAATTCACATCTTCGAAGTTGGTTTCATTAGTTGTGTCCAAAACAGTTATAAGGTGAGTCAAACTTCAAGCAACAATCTTCTATAAGCTTCTCCTTGATGGGACAAGAAGACATACAGCTTGTGTTGTTGGGCTTATCCTCAAAGTCTTTGCATCTTGGTAGAGTCTACTTGTACATGTGGTTGGCTGGTATATTGATCAGAACCCAGGGCATCCTCCATGTGGCCACAGTGAGGCATTGGGGGAAGGATTTAGAGGAGGTACTTTCCAGTTTATATATGTATTTCCAGTGTATATATGTATTTTATTCTCCTTCTATATGGTAAAATTTATCTTAACTCCTAAGTTTCTTTTAAACCCTGTTCACCTACCTCATGATCAGCATCCGCACTAGAATATCTAAAATTTGTTTTTCCTTTTATTTAATCCTGCCTGAAATTTAAACCTGATGCACTGCTTGTGACTTATGACAAAGGATAACTTGATTCCTAGTTCTTTTTTTTTTTGTTTAAATTATTATTAGGATGTTTAACATTGGTTCATAATAATAGCTAGATTTTATATAGTGCTTTAAAGTTGGCAAACAATTCTGGGTGGCAGAATTGTTATCCCCATTCTACAGATGAGGAAACTGAGGCATACAGGTTTTAAGTGACTTGCTTAGAGTTATGTACCTTGTAAGTGTCTGAGGCTAGATTTGAATGGAGTTTTTTTTTCTGGTTCCAGGTTCAGTGTTCTAGCCACTGTACCACCTAGTTGCTAAAAATCGGATGCTTTTGAATTTGATCACTAATTGATATGCACAAATCGCCTTAGCCATTTTTCATCTTCCTACACCAAGTACAAAAGTCTTCACAGTAATGTTAAATCTTCTATATCTTGCACATAATAAAATAAATTTAATGTAAGCCTCTGTGGACTTTTTCCAATAAGTGAAATTTGCATATGTCAAGTAATGAATATCCCTGAGGTTATCAGTTGACTATTGTCAGGTTTTCTCAAATTACCTACAGAGGAAATAACTTGCAAGAAAATTATACTAAGGAATTAACTAATGATGAAAGTGATTGTTTATCCATCTATATATCATTTGGTCCAGATGCTAGAAATATGATTGCTTGAAATATCCATAAATCTACTCTATTTTTTCCCTAAAACTTTGCTGAGTAGATATAATTCTAAGATTAAAATATTAGACCAAATATCTAACAAGATAGGAAACTATTCATCATTTGGAAGATAACAGTATGAACTGAGATAGGAGAAAATCATTTGAACTCTGTTAAGTTTAATCAATTTTGTGAGTCACTATGAACTCAAAACCATATTTCTGTAGAGTACGAGAAAAATTGTAGAAATGACATATAATGAATATAGCTTCAAAATGATGTGAATAATAATTAAATTATTTTGCATTTGTATTGCAGCTTTCATTTGAAGGTCTTTGAATATCAAAAAAGTCAGAAGATGGCAAAGATTATTATTCCAGTGTTGCAGATAAAGAAATGGAAAAGTATATGGTTTACTAAAGGTCACCCATCAACTCTGCACACAAATGGTTACCCAGATTTTCTTCTTTCTTTTTTTTTTGCACAAAACTACAAGTCTTTATTTTGTATTCCTTTTACGTATATAATAAATTCAGCACATAACTTTCAGTGAGTCCAGCTTGTCTTGGACTCTTTCTTTCCTCCCTTTCTTTCTTCCTTCCTTCCTTCCTTGCTTCCTTCTTTTTGAAGCCATTTAGCTATTTATACTCATCCTCCCATCTCCCAGCATTGGAAAGCAAAGCAAAATGAAACAAAACATTTTTTTCATGATATACATAATTAAGTGAATTAAATTCACATGTTGAACATGTTTGAAAATATGTGTATTTTTCTGCCCCTTAAGTCCGTTGACTCTTTTCAGCAATTTTATTCTTCCTAAGTTTCTTTTATTTTTAAAAAAAGTAAGAAAATTGTACTTCAGTTTGCTTCGAGAATTCACCGATTCCCTCTCTGGAGGTAGATAACAATTTTCATCATGAGTCCTTCCAAATTGCTTTGCTGTTGTTGTTATTGTTGAATCATTCAGTCGTATCTGAGTCTTTGTGACCCCAGGACCATAGCACACCAGGCCTTTCTATCCTCCACTATCTCTCAAAGTCTGTCCAAGTTTATGTCCATTGTTTCCATGATAGCATCTATCCATCTCAACCTCTGCTGTCCCTTATTCCTTTTGCCTTCAATCTTTCCCAACTTCAGGGTCTTTTCCAATAAGTCCCATTTTCTCATTATGTAGCCAAAGTATTTAAGCTTCAGCTTCAGCATTTGACTTTTCAGTGAATAGTCTGAATTACTTTATTTAAGTATTGACTCATTTGATGTCCTTGACCAGCTCTCAAAAGTCTTCTCCAGCACCACAATTTGAAAGGGTTGATTCTGTGGTGCTCAGCTTTCCTTATAATACAACTTTCATATATCAACTTTTGTAAGTAAGGTAATGTCTCTGCTTTTTAGTATGCTGCCTGGATTTGCCATAGCTTTCCTTTGTTGTCTGTAGTGATTTTTGAGCCCAAGAATATAAATTCTGACATTGTTTCCATTTCTTCTCCCTCCATTTGCTAGGAAGTGATGAGACCAGTTGGCCAATATCTGTTTTTTTTTATGTTAAGTTTCAAGTCAGATTTTATATTCTCCTCTTTCATCCTTATCTAGAGGATTCTTAATTCCTCTTCACTACCTGCTATCAGAGTAGTATAATCTGCATATCTGAGATTATTGATATTTCTCCCAGCAACTTTAATTCTAGCTTTTGATTCATCTAGGTTGACATTTTACATGTTATAATCTGCATATAAGTTAAATAAGTAAAGTTACAATATGCAGTCTTGTCTTACTTTTTTTTTTCTCCCAATCTTAAACCAATCAGCTATTTCATGTTCAATCTGAACTGTTGTTTCATGGCCCATGTACAGATTCCCCAAGAGACAAGTAAGAAAATCTGGTACTCCCATTTCTTTAAGGACTTGAGACATTTTGTTGTGATCTACACAAAGGCTTTAGTGTATTCCATGAAGTAGAAGTAGGTGTTTCTCTGAAACTTCCTTGCTTTCTCCATTATTCTTCGAATATTAGTAATTTGGTCTCTGCCGCTTTCCTTTGGCAGTTCTTGGCTCAAATATTGCTGAAGTCTAGCTTACAGAATTTTAAGCATAATGTTGCTGGAATGTGAAATGAGTGCAATTATTTAGTAATTTGAATATTCTTTGGCATTGTCCTTCTTTAGGATTGGGATGTAAACTGATCTTATCCAATCCATTATCCACTGTTGTGTTTCCAAATTTGCTGACATATTGAGCGCAACACTGTAACAGCATAATCTTTTAGAAGTTTAAATAGTTCAACAGGAATTCCATAATTTTCACTAGCCTTATTGTTAGGAATGCTTCCTAAGGCCCACTTGACTTCTTTCTCCAGGATGTCTGGATCCAGATCAGTATCCACATCGTTGTGGTTATTGGTGATATTAAAGTCTTTTCTTGTATAGTGCACATGCGCATGTGCATGTTGGGGTGTGTGTGTATGTGTGTGGTGTGTGTGTGTGTGTGTGTGTGTGTGTGTGTGTGTGTATTTATGCCACCTTTTCTTTCTTAATCTCTTCTGCCTCTGTTACTTCCTTACCATTTTGGGCAAGTAACTAGGGACACACAGCTAGTAAGGGTCTGAGGTCAGATGTGAACTCAAGTCAAAACTCCAGGTCTGGTGCTCTATCCACTGAACCACCTAGATTCCCCATCAAATTGTCTTAGATCATTGTGCTGATCAGTTAAGTCTTTCATAGTCTATAATCATTAAAATATAGCTGTTGGGGATTTCATAGGAACTATAGAGCCACAGAGGCTGTATTTGTGGGAAGGAGTTAACTAGGTTCTGTGACGAATGAGAATGACCAGGGAAGAGAGAGAGACAGAGAGAGAGAGAGAGAGAGAGAGAGAGAGAGAGAGAGAGAGAGAGAGAGAGAGAGTGTTTTGAGGTAATTCATAATTAATTTATTAATTAGGCTAGCCAGCAATCAATAAATTGATGGTCAGAGTTAATAAAATGCCATAAATCCCTACTGAAAGTGAACTCCCCTGACAAGTGAAAATCAAGCCTGATTGGTGCTCATATAATGAGGAGGTAGGCTAAAAGTATTCATCTTCTCCCACTGAGAATTTGGCTTCATCAGGAGATTCAACAGTTTCCAACAATTTGAGCAAGGGAAACCATTTCTATCTGGACTTCTCTGGCTTGTTTTGTCCTTCACAGGTTGGGTCACTCTAAACTCTAATGGAAGAGATCAAAGACTTGAGGATTCTTCCCCCAGGCAAAGGTTTTCCCAGACTGGATTCTGTTTAGAAATGAGTTCTCCCAGTAGGGTAGGGTCCCTCTCAAGGTTAATCAGTATATGCCTTGAGGTCTAGAGACAAGTCTCATCACTCAGCCATGCCCTTTGTAGATTAACTGACCTTTTTAGGAGTTGAGTCCTAAAATAAAATAGAAGGGAAAAGGGTGGGTCACAAATTAATAATTAGTTGTTAATATAGTAATATAGGATTAATTTCTTACATTCCTCTTTTGATTCCCTTGAGAGACAGTCTCCTCAACGAACCACTAGCAGATATGATAAATGCTACATTAAGAGTCTTTAAACATGGGACTTATGATGGAAAACAATGTTAGATGAAGAAGGAGAAAAACTGACTGTCACAATGACATGAGCACCTGAGGGTAGTCTCCTTTGGCAAGCAGGCCTTACAAAGAATAATGGAGAAGTCTTTTCCTTAGTAACCCATTACCACTGTTCATTTCATCAGTCCATCATATCTTAGGCTCAGATATCTCAACTCATACAGCAATCTGATTTCTGCAACATCTCCTGATGCAGTCTTCTAGTCTTTTGGAGATCTCTCCTCTTAAGCATTCTGGAAAGGACTGGGTTTCAGAGAAGATTTTTCCAGCAAATTTGCTTCTCCTGTTCAGGTCCCTTGTAGAGATCTTTTCTGTTAAAATTGCCTTGTGATGTAAGTTAGCAAATTTTTATGTTGACATATTTTAAAAAATCAGTAACAGAAAAACTAGAAAATTCTGGATCCATTTCTTGCATTTGGCATATACAATTATTTGATATTATTTTTTAAAACAAAATTTTCACTTCAACTATTCTTTTCATTATCTACTCTAATTATTTACTTTTAGCTGCTCATTCCCCTCTTAGGAAGATAAAATTCTGCTAAGGAAATTATAACAGAACACTTTTTATAAGATTACCTCTAATAAAAAAATTGTTTGAAAGTTGCCAAATTAACTTCTATTATAACAAGAGGTTCTGAGATAGGATGTATAAATACATTGAGAAATCAATTTCAAAACAGTTCATATCAAATAAGCCATTTATAATACACTATATTTACACTTAAAAATGTGCTCAATACCTTGGTGATAATTCCAAATTAAATAATAAACCCAAATATGAATGATTTTTTTTTCCTATTTAGGTAGCACAAGGTATTCTATAAATTAATCTCTAGGGGAATTGATTGCACTAAAATTATTTTCTTTAAAACAAAGCTGAAGGTGTTTCTGATTCAGTCTTAGTAAATGTCAGAATATCAGTTAGTGATTTATTAGGGAGATTCTTTCTCGAGTAAATCAAGGGATGGTGGTGAGAGAAATTAATATTATGCTATTATATTTATAACTAATTATTATTGTGTGATCCACCATTTTTCTTTCATTTCTAGTAAAATCCTACTAACTTCTGAAAAGGTCAGTCAATCTCTGAAGTACAAGGCTGATTGATCAGATTTGCTTTTAGCCCACAAGGCACATGTTTGTTTTGTAGGACCCCTGGTGACTGGGAGACTGAATTTCTGTTTACAGTATAAACAGAATCCAATCTGGGTGAGCCTTTGCCTGGGGGAAGTCCCTGGTCTTTGATCTTCTCCATTAGAGTTTAAGGCAGCTCAGTTCACAATGGAGAAAACTAGCTGGAGAGGTCCAGATGGAAATAGTTTCCCCTGTTCAGACTGCAAGAGACAGCTGATTCTCATAATCATGCACTTATCTCATCAGGAGGAACTGAAGACATTTAGCCTGCCTCTTGATTAAATGTCCACTAATGAGGGTCAATTTTCACTTGTCGGGGGAATTTGCTTTCAGAAAGCATTTAAGCCATTTCAAGGTCTCCCTTGGCATCTTTGGTTACCATGAAAAAAAACACTGACCATCAATTTATTGCTTTGCCAGCTAGCCTAATTAATAAATTGATTATTAATTACCCAGAAAACTTTCTCTCTGTCTCTCTGTCTCTTCTCTGTTTTCATTTGTCTTAGGACAGTGCTCTGTATCAACTCTCTTTATAGAGTTATCTGAGTGGACTTCCTTTTCATGGTGGAGTAAGAAGTAAATCACTTTCACCTTCCCTCACTGACCTCTGTAGGCCCAGAAAATATTGACCCAGGAAAAACCCTGAGTCAGCAAAAAGGCAGAGCACAGCAATCTTGTAGCCCAGGAAGGTTGGAGGATTAAAAGGAAAGTCCCCTCTTGCTCTGGGGGAGGGGGAGCAGTACAGGACTGGAGGTGTCCCAGCAAGCCAATGGCAAGCTGCACCTCATCATGCCAGGGGGAGATACTGAGACCCAGCTTGGTGGAGGAGGCAAGTACCAACACCAGAACCCTCCAACAGCCTCAATACAAGCAAATGAACCAGAGACATCAGCTCAGAAAACCAACATGGGCAATGGCATTCTGCAGCAGCCAAATCACCTGGTGCCTCAACACAATGCTGGGAAGCACAACTCCATGTATAATGTCAGGAAAAGGCAAACACCATGAATAAAAAGCTGAAATGGAAAATGAACATAGATTCTTATTTTGGGGAAAGGGAAGATTGAGACAGAATTCAGAAAAGAACAACATTGTCAACATACTTACATCCGAAACCTCAAAGAGGGATATGAACTGGTCTCAAGCCTCAAAAGCCTTCTTGGAAGAGCTCAAGAAGGATTTTAAAAGTCAAATAAGAGAGGTAGAAGAAAAATTGGGAAAAGAAATAAGAAGTATGCAAAACAGAGTCAATAACTTTGAAAAAGGACAAAAATTAACTGTAGAAAACAAGTCCCTAAAAGTAGAATTGGCCAAATGGAAAAGGAAACACAAAAACTCACTGAAGAAAACTCTTGATAAAGTAAAATGAGCCAAATGGAAAAAGGAGGTACAAAATCTCATAGAAGAAAACAACTAGTTAAAAATTAGAATGGGACAAGTGGAGGCTATTGACTATGAGAGAGCAAGAATTAGTCAAACAGAAAGAAAAGAATGAAAAAATATAGGAAAGTGTAAAATATGTCATTGGCTAAAAAAAAAAACCAAAACCTGACCTGGAAAATAGATTCAGGAGAGACAATTTAAAAATTATTGGTCTACCTGAAAACCATGATGAACAAAAAAAGCCTGGATGATATCCTGAAGGAGATCATCAAAGAAAACTGACCTGAGGCCCTAGAACCAGAGGGTAAAATAGTCATTGAAAGAATCCATCGATCACCTCCTGAAAGAGATCCCAAATTGAAAACACCAAAGAATATTGTATACAAATTCCAGAATTATCAAGTCAAGGAGAAAATCCTGTAAGTAGCCAGGAAGAAACAATCCAAATAACATGGAACCACAGTCAGGATTATGCAGGACCTTGCAGCTTCTATATTAAAAGATTGGAGGACTTGGAATATAATATTCTGTAAGTCAAAGGAGCTTAGATTACAACCAAGTATCAACTACCCATTGAAATTGAGCATAATCTTTCAGGAGAGGAGATAGACATACAATGAAATAGAGGACTTCCAAACCTTCCTGATGAAAAGACTAGAGCTCAACAGAAAATTTGACTTTCAAATACAAGACTCAAGAGAGGCATACAAAGGTAAATAGGAAAGAAAACAATACCAACAATGCCAACAACATGTTAATAAAGGCAAATTCTTTACATCCCTACAAGGGAAGATGACACCTGTAACTCTTGAGAACTGTATTGTTATTATGAGACAGATGGCATGGGTATAAGTTGACTTTGATGAGATGTTAAAAAATTTAATTAAGTGGTGAAAAATGATTGTACTGAGAGAAAAGGAAAGGAGGGGGCAGACAAGGATAAATTACACCACATGAAAAGGCACAAAAATCTAATACAGTAGAAGGAAAGAAAGGAGGGAGATGAGCATTGTTTGAATCTTACTCTCAGCAGATTTGCTTCAAAGAGAGAATAACATAATCAGTTAGGTATAGGAATCTAACTCTATAGAAGTCAGAGGGGAAAGGGAAAAGAAAAGGTGGGGTGAATAGACTGGAGGAAAAAAGTAGAAAGGGTAAAGGGGAAAAAAAGAGAGGAGGCTAATAGAAGGGAGGGCAGACTGAAGGAGGTGGTGGTTGAAAGCAAAACTCTACTGAGAAGGGAAAGAGAGAAAGGAGAGAGAAACGCATAAAGGGGTGAACAGGATGGAGAGAAAGACATAGATAGTAATAGTAACTGTGAATGTAAATGGAATGAACTCTCCCATAAAACTGAAAGGGATAGCAGAGTGGATTAAGAACCAGAGTTATCTGAGAGTGGTGGTCACTGCTCTCTGGGTGAGAAGATACAAATACCAGGTCAATGAGAAGACCATTATCTCAAGTACCACTTAAAGCCACAATGGAATAATGATGTGCCTAGATATTCACAATATCCTGAACTACCAAAACTTCCTTGCTCGATTATCTCATATCCCTGGGTATGTCTGGTTTTCCTCTATGAGAATTTCTAGCTTCTCATGGCTAGGGGTGGGAGTGGGGCTGTCTCTCTTAAAAAGATGCCTCCAACCTTTAAGCTGGGTTCTCCCTTAAGCTGTGGCCTCTCTTAAGGGAGAGGCTGCTTGATGTGTTACCTGGAATAAATGCCTTTACTTTATTTGGAAACAGCCTGAAAAAAAATTCTTTAGAGATGGCCCTGCCACACACATACCTTGCACCTCATCATTTTGGGGTGACCTTGAACCTCAACATGGCAACCCAACCCGACAATTTGAGAAGTTGGAGAACACTGCTGTTTCCTTCTTGTTGTCATCATCATCTTCTTCATTTATTTATTTTTATCATTTTTTTAAAAGCTGGGACAGTTTACTTTTTGTCCTGTGTGATTTTAATTTTTGATTTCTTGAAATATGTCTCTGAAAAGACAGACTTTTAAAAAAACCATTGTGTTTTAAATGGAGCTACTTGACTCCACCTTAAAACCCAAATCACTCTGGGCTTTCATTATATTATTTCAATAATAGCCTCAACCCAAGCCTCTATGGCTTGGTTTAGATTTGGATGGCTTAGAATGAGTGTAAATAGCAATTGTTTTCTTTTCTGTCCAGAAACGCTGAAGATCTTCCTCTCCTAGGCTGATATCTTTGTGATGATAAATTGAGTCATCTCTTGTCTCAACTCTTACCCACACTGTGATCTGGGAAAGACCTTAATTTGGAAAGGCCATGTCACCCACTGCATCTTGAGCCATCATAAGTTGTCTTGACTTTTGTCTGACCACTGGGGGAGAGAGTGAGGCTGAGAACTTTGCACAGCCATGCCCCACTTGTATCCAATTCACATTGCAAACTGAGAAATCACTCTCATGAAGTTCTCTTTCAGAACAAAGGAAGAACAACAAAAACAACATTATTGTTATCATGTGCAATGATCTCTTGGTTCTGCTCACTTTACTCTATATCAAGTCATACAGGTCTTCCCAGATTTTTCTAAAACTATCTCCTTTGTTATTTCTTATAACATAAGTGTTCCACTACAATCATGCACTACAATTTGTTCTGCCATTTCCCAATTGATGAATATCCCCTCCATTTCCAATTCTCTGTCACCACAAAAAGAGCTGCTATACATATTTTCTGTACATATGGGTTCTTTTTCTCTTTCTTTGATCTCATTGAGATACAGACTTAGTAGTGGCGTAGCTTGATCAAAGGACATGTATAATTTAATAGTCCTTTGGGCATAGTTCCAAATTGTTCTTAAGAGTAGTTGAACCAGTACAAATTCCAGCAGCATTTTATTAGTGTTTCTAATTTGCCACATCCCCTCTACTATTTACTATTTCTTATAGGTGTGAAGTGATATCTTAGTTGTTTTAACTTATATTTCTCTAATCAATAGTGATTTAGAACATTTTTCCTATGACAATAAATAACTTTGATTTCTGCTTCTGAAAACTGTCTTGAAAATTTATCAATCAGAGAATGGCTCTTATTTTTTATATATTTGACTCAGTATTCTGTATATTTGAGAAATAAGGACTTTATCAGATGAACTTTCTGTAAATATTTTTTATATTACTTTATTGTCTATGGTACCTTTTAGAAAAATGTAGTTTCTCTCTTTATCTCTTTTAATTAGGTCTGTTTTTGCTTTTCCTTTGTCAGAGATCAGGATTACTACCTCCACCATTTTTTTTTACATTACTAAAGAATAATAGATTCTGCTTCAGCCCCTTATTTTAACACTGTGTCTTTCTGGTTTGAGTGTTTTTTTGTCTGTTTGTTTTTTGTGAATAACATGTTATTGGATTCTGGTTTCCAATCCATCCTGCTATCTGCTTCCATTTTATAGATGAGTTCATCCTACTCCCACTCACAGAAATGATTACTGTGTATTTCTCTCCATCCTATTCTGTTTCTTCTCTCTCTCTCTGTCTGTCTCTCTCTATCTCTCTCTGTCTCTCTCTTATTTTCTTCTTTAAGAGCCTGTTTTGCTTTTGATCACTGACTTCCTTAATTCACCCTCTCTTTTATCCACAACCTCTTTTTCACATCCCCTTCCCCTCCTACTTCTCTGTTGGGTAAGACAGATTTCTATAGCCAACCGAGGGTGTGTGTGTGTGTGTGTGTGTGTGTGTGTGTGTATTCTCATCTTTCATTTTTTTGAGATCATTCCAACATAATCAATTCACACCTATGCCCTCTGTCTATGTAAATTCCTTCTAACTACCCTAAAAATGATAACATTCTTAGAAGTTACGTGTATCATCATTTTAAAGACTCTTCTAAGAATTCTTGTTTGGCCTATGTCCAATTAGCATGGGTTTTTTTTTTTGAAACTTTATGTGTAGTTTCACCTTGTTGTCTTCTTCTGAGTTTATGTCTTATCTTTCCTGCCACCATAATAGCTTTTTATAGCACAGTCCTTTTGTTGCGGTTGTTGTTGTTTGCTTATTTTTACAGTTTATTTTCTAGCCTTGACTTTGAACTTCATGTTAAAGTTGGGCTCTGATCACCTAGGGGTGGCAAGGCACTGTGTCAAGCTTTACCTTTTTTTGTGCATTTGTTTTGAGAGCTAGTTCTGAAGGTCTGAATGTTTTCAGTGATTCCAAGGTGGTGTAATCAGGGGAAAGATGTAGTCTTTCATTTCCTGATCTGTGCTCTGGTCTTTACCTAGCAAAGAAACCTCTCACCCTGACCATTTCTTGGCTCTGATGCTCCAGAATTTGATTTAAGGTGTTATTTTAAAATTATTTGGAGGGGAATGTTGAAAGACAATGGCTAGATTGCTGCCTCTGTTCTGACATCTTGGCTCAGCCCCCAATTCATATATCCAGATTTTGTAATAATTTTATATTTTTTTACATAGATCCAACTTACTGTTGGATTTTCAGCATCTTTCCCAGGTGTGGGGTGTGTGTGTGTGTGTGTGTATCTATGTTTATAATTGATTAGTAGGAGGAGGATATAGTGCTGAATTTTATTTGGGAAATTATATTTTTAAAAAATTGTCCCAAATTTCTCCCTGAAATAATTGTCAACTTTTATGATACCAAACATCCTATCTACCATACAACACTGAAATTCCTTCCTTCATGCAAGTGCCAATGCAGGTGCCACATCCTCCATGAAGTCTTCTTGACCCGTACCCCCCCAAACACAAGTGATTATTCCATCCTCAAACTTCTTATAATACTTCAGAATTTCTTCTTTGCATTTAAATTGTGTCAAATATCCTCATTGGAGATGTGTAATTCCCCATTAGACTGTAAATATCTTGAAAGCAGGAATTTTCATATTTCACTTTTGTATTCTTAGCCCATATCTCAGTCCCTTGAATGATGCTTGATAAAAATTGGCTAATTTTATTATTATTGAAGGTATATGTGAAGAGAAGGTACGTATGTGTTGCTTTTTAAAATTACACTTGCAAATACAAAACTCATGTGGGAAATTAATGGTGAATACATAGACATCATCCATAAGAAATTCTCATAAATTTACTAACGTGGCCACTTCTGGAATTGACAACTTCCAAGTTTATGACAGATGTGTAATATAAGGGAATATTAGGTGATGAGGAGACAAATTTTTTTTTCCATAATACACATGACAGGAGACCAAAAACCTGATTTTCAGAAGCCACTGTTGGGAGGGAAAGATAAGCTTAATCTTAGTGATTTGCTACATACTTGGTTTCTATAGAAAATCTCCTAGCATTGACTAAAATTAGTTGGTACTCTCATTAAGGATCTTGTGCAGTATTAATTCAGGAACAGAAAAGTAACTTCTACACCTTCAGGAATATTTCACATGCATTTCTTTGTCTAGGGCTGTGAACAAAAGGGAAACAGGGTGAAGTCAGGTTGAAAGGCTATTAATTGAATAAAATTTTGAATAGAATGAAAATCATATGGTGTGACCCAGGCCAATGCCATAATTAAAAGTACTGGGGCAGTAAATTTACTTTGGGGATTAATATTAACTTTTGTGGCAATTTAATCTTTCCCAATGTCAAAACAAATGTTTGTTATTCTTCCATCTGCTTTGTATAATTATTCTCACACCTAGATACATCTTCAGAATTGAATTATGCCATCTTGAAATCCAAAAGGCAATACTGAAGACTTTCTAGCATGAATTAATATCTTGAAATTCCTTAATATTAAAAACAACAACCACCACTACAACAATAAAACCCCTCCCCCCTCTTCCACCTCCCAAAAAAATTACCCTCAAACATTGCTCTGGAAAGAGATAAAGTCATATTAAGGCAGTAAGAGCATGGTATGCATACAACTTTGCTTTCTTAAAGTCATCCTCAAACATATATTTTATTGATATTCTAATGAATTCAAGGGGCAGTTAAGTGGCATGGTGGATTATGTGCCAGTCCTAGACTCAGGATAATCTGAGTTCAAAGTTGGCTTCAGACATTTAGTAGCTGTGTGACCCTAGGCAAGTCACTTAACACTATGTGCCTGTTGCCTTATCTATGAAATAAACCAGGGAGGGAAATGGCAAACTACTCTAGTATCTTTTCCAAGAAAACCCCAAATGAGGTCACAAAAAGTTGGACACAATTAACTGACAGAAGAAGAAGAAGAAGAAGAAGAAGAAGAAGAAGAAGAAGAAGAAGAAGAAGAAGAAGAAGAAGAAGAAGAAGAAGAAGAAGAAGAGAAAGAGGAAAAAGAAGAATGCAAGGAAAGTTAAAAAAATAGTTGAAAGTGATTCAACAAAATAAATGTGTGGAAAACTAACAAGGGAATTATTTTCACTGTGCTGAGCATCTTAACAGAGCAAGAAGAGAATGGAATGTTGTGCTTTGTGTACTATACTGAAAATTAAGAACTGTGAATTTATTATCAACTTACTATCTAATAGGCAAAAGTCAGTGTACTCTCCCAATGTCTCTGTTTTAACATGTATAAAATTAAGGACTTTGACTAAATATCATAATTAATTTAAAACTACTGTGTACATTAGTAAATATTAATGGCATGAACCAAAATAAAGAAAACTCCTAAATGCCAAAACATTTAGGCACTGTTTGTTCATCTTTTTATTTAGATGCAATCTTTTCATAGTATTGCCTCAGTTTACCAGCCTTCAAATTATGTTCTTCATTGGTAAGAATGCATATATCAAAATTCTCCAGCCAGTAGCAATGTTTGTTTATATAGGTAATAATGGGACTTTACTTTTATATGATGTTTGAGTTTTTTTTAAAATGTAATTGATTCCCTTTTTCGTCCCACCTTATAGTCATTTTCTAGTATAACTTCCCTCTTGATAAGTCATTAAACCTTCCCTTCTAAAAGTTAAATGGTAAACAAACTTCCTGACAAAGTGACCATATCAGACAACGCAGGACACATTCTGTGCCCAAAAGGAGGGTATTCTGTTTCATCATCTTTTTTTCTAATAAAAATTCAAAGACTGTATTGAATCTGAATTCAGTTGCTTTTTAAGTCTTGTTTTCATTTGCATTATATGTAGTCATGTGTTCCACACTTTTCAAAGAGCTTTTCATACACGATGTTGAATTTGATACATTTAACAATCTGGTGAGGTGGATGGCACAGGTGTCTCCATTTTAATGATAAGAAAACTAGTGTTCAGAGAGGTTAAATAACATTCCCAAGATCACAAATTGTGCCATATTGTGGGCTTAAGTTAATACCTATGTGTTTCGATACCTAGTACAGGGTGTTTTCCTCTATGATGCATTGCCAGCACAGAAAAATAAGATTATATAGTAGTAGCTAGTGGAAGAGTTTGTTGATTAGAGGGCAGTGGCTTCTCAAGGGTTGCTAATTTAAGTTTAGTTAGGAAAAAATTCTTATCTTTTTCAACAGTTTCTTAAAAGAGAAAAAAAAAGATACCAATTTGGTTTAATGTTAAAACACATGTTGTTTTCACTTACTTTACAAAAAAGTTCTATACATTCTCCTCTTATTTTAACTTTTCTTTAGGAGAAGAAATTAGTTTTTGGTCTGCCATCTTGCTAAACTATTGCTTTTATTCAATTGGAAGGAGGAATACTTTGAAAATGCCGTTTCAAAAAGATGCAGCCAATTACAGAATATGCAACTTGGATAGAATTGGAAAAAGAATATAGTATTTAAATTAAAGTGAAATATTTTTTAAATAAAAATATGTTGTAGATACAAGGAACATGATATTTGCAAGTTGCTCTCATTCATATTTATGTAGGAATTAAGTATATAGGAACTGAGCTCCATTCGTTTTGGAGCCAAATTCAGATTGGTTCATGTTAGACCTTGCCCAAGGGAATTTAGCTGTTGATTTCCTGTTAAAGTAGTCCAATAAGAGGGTCCAAACACTCACTGTTTATTTTTGCTGAAGGGAAAACTCTACCACTGTACTCCTCTGTTGCAAATTTCAACCCAGGGACCCTAAGCATTGCTTGCGACATTCTCTTCAGCATTTATTGATTAATTCATTCATTCAACAAATATTTATTGTTGTTCAACAAATATTACTGTATATCCATGGCCCTAGCTTTGCCCTGTGGGGGACACAAAGTTGAATAAAACATAATTCCTTCTTTCTAAGGAATATAGTAGATAATGTATATAAATATTTACACACATATCTCAGTACAGAAATAACATAAAGAAGAATGTGACAAGTTGTCCTTTAAGAAAGGAGGTAGGAATGAATGAGAATTCAGAAGGGAGGGAGGAAGACAGAGAGAGAGACAGAGGCAGAGAGAGAGAGACAGAAAGACAGAGAGACAGAGACAGAGAGGAAGAAAGAGACAGAGAGACAGACAGGGAGAGACAGACAGACACAGACACAAAGAGACAGACACAGAGAAACAGACAGAGACAGAAATATAGAGAAAGAGAGACACAGAAAGACAGAGACAGAGAGAGACAATAGAGACAGAGATGGAGAGACAGACAGACAGACACAAGGAGGTGGGAGGAGCAAATTAATTTGAGCTGGCTTTAGATGCTGCTTTAGATATGGGCAGATAGAGATGGAGGCCTTCCAAGAAACAGGAAAGTACATACCAGGTTTAGAAAGTGGAGAGAAAACTACTTTGGCTGTAGCATAGGGCACACATAAGGGGTAATGGGAGACAAATCTACAAAGGAAGCTTTAGGCCAGAGCACAGAGGGCCTTGGATGCCAGCCTAAGAGGAATGGATTTTTGTAGGTCCTAGGGAACCAGTGATGGTTCTGAGCATGAGAACAGTATGATGAGTTATACTTTAGGAAGACTGATTTATCAATAGGTGTAGGATGGATTAGGGGGGGAGAAAAAAGAGACAAAAGACTGATTAGGAGGATGTACACTTCAATATGCATTTATTAAATACTTGTTGTGTGTAGAATAATAAAACAATTGATGAAAAAACAAAATTTAAATAAAACACACTTATAGAACTTAATAGCCGAATAGGGAGATACAACTGTCAATCAATAAACAATTATTAAACAACTCTTCTGTGCTAAGCACTGTAGACCCCCCCCCACACACACATACACACATGCTTTACAATCCTTGCCCTCTACGAGAGATACAGAAAACAGTAATGTATGATCGATACATGATTACATGATAACACCTGAAAATTGTGTTTGGGAGATACAAAATAAAGTGGTGTATGAGGTCCAAAGGAAGGTGCTTCAAATGGGGGGATGATGGAAAGCTTCTTGGGGAAAAAAGTCACTTTACTTAGGTTTAAAACACATACAGACATTCATTATTCAAAATTCAAACTCCCACAATCCCTGCTCCTGGAGGAAGCTGAGGCCAGTAGATCACTTGTTCAGAGCTATACTACTGATAAAGCCCTTTAGCATTGCCTTGCACCAAAATGGTAAGCCTCTAACGGTCAGTGGCCACTAGACTGACTCAAGATGGGCAAACCAGCCTATGTTCAAGCGTTTGCGTCCATTCGGCACTGGCATATGCCTTGTGAGTGGCTGCTACACTTCCAGGGTGTACAAGATAGGAACACAAAGTTTCCATAAAAACAAATGAACAATAAACAAAACAAAACAAAAGAATAGAACTCACAAACCATAGAAAACTTGCAGTCTGTGTCAGTGGAGGGAGTATTTACAGCTTCACAATGACAAAATCATGTTGTTTTTGTTCAGTCATTTCAGTCATGTCTTACTCTTTTTGACCCCACTTAGGGTTTTCTTGGCAAAGATACTGGAGTGGTTTGCCATTTCCTTCTCCAGATTATTTTACAGATGAGGAAACTGAGGCAAACAGGGTTAAGTGACTTGTCCAGGGTCACACAGGTAGTAAGTGTCTAAGGTTAAATTTGAACTCAGGAAGATGAGTCTTTCTGACTTAGGCCTGCACCCTGTCCACTGTACCATTTGGCTGCCTGAAATAATGAAATCATAGACCCTGAAAATTTTAAAGTACTAAAGTTGTGTTTCACATTACACCAAAGATAATTACAGTGGCATTCTAAAAATTTACATCGCATGTGATTTGTATTAACTTTTAATATGTAGACTTCTTCGAGGCAATGGAAAATCATTTTATATTTAAGCATTTTTCCAAATTTGCATTTTCCCTTATACATTATTAATATACATACACCTGTTATCTTGCAATAGCCTCACCTTGTTCATTTCATTCGTAACCTGCTTTCCCAGGCATTTCTCTCCTCTGTTATTAGTGCTTCACTATCTCCTTCTCCTATCCCTGCTTCTCAACCTACTCCAATCCATGGTTTCCTTCCTCCTACTTCTGACTCACTTCTTATCATTTCAACCACAAAAGTACTAATTAAGTACTAATTACTGAAGCATAAAACAGCAGGAAGAATCTACATATTTGCTCTATTTTGGCTAAATATTTTTCTCCTTTGTTCTTCAGATAAGAAACATGCATGCAAAGACCCCCATGTTTCTTGATATTGTGTAGTATACTTGGGCCGTTACATAAATGGAAAGTAGTACATTTTTTCAGCTATGCCCTTGAAGTATGGATCAATTACTCATATTAATACTCACCTAGAGTTGATTACCTATAGCCATTTATAGGCTGGGAAGGCAATAGTCTTTCAATTTCTACAAAATATCCAAGAAACTTAACAAAAGGGAATGCTAGTGCATTCATCATTTTAGTTGCACAAGGATGATTTTACAATTAAGATTATACAGGTCATGTAAGAAAGTAAAAATAAAGTGCTTTCTTTCATCAAATTGGATATATTGAGAAGCAAGGTCTAATTTGGCGACACAATTAAGTGCTTATCCACAAAATACAATTCGTGTCATGAAATAGTAGGTGACACTTTGCAAATCTGAAAGTGCTACATAAATGCTAGCTATGATATAAATGCTAGCTAGCTGTGATTTATGGTAAAGGTATGCAAGGTATCCTTATGTGTCATTTTAATAGGGAACTGGGAATGAAGTGGGGGAAATGTCAGCAATATATTGGCAGAACACTATTGCAAAATGAAACAACTCGTTGCCCTTATTTTGACCTGTATATCTTGTGACTTCCCTACCATCTTAGTTTATCACGCCTTTTCTGAGAGTCAGATGCAATAGAGATTGTAGAGGTGTAATTGGCAAAACAATGACTGTTCAGTATGGGGCATCATGGAGAGGGAAGAGGCAAGGATGACGTCAACGGTGTAAGCCTCTGTAACTAGAAGGATCATATTTCCTGTTTGTCATTTTTAAATCTCAGTGTTACATTTGGCACCTCCCTCTGTCTCAGACACACAGCTATTGCAGTCAATCAATTATTGAGTCCTATTTTTTCTCCAAGTACAATATCTATCACGTCAGTTTCCTCTCGGTTCTCACTACTGTCACAATAGTACAGGCCTTCATTTGAGGCAGCAAGGCGGTGCAGTAGATTGAGCACTGGGCTTGGAATCAGGAAGACCTGCATTGAATTCTGGCCTCAGGCATACTGGTGTGTAAACCCAGGCCAGTCATTTAATCGCCATTTGCCTCAGTTTCTTCATCTGTACAATGGGGATAATAATAGCACCTACTTCTCAGCATGGTTGTGAGATAATAATGACATGATAATTATTAAGTGCTTGGTGCAGTGACTGCTACATAGTATAATAAGTTATTATTATTAGTACTAGCTGTATGATCCAGGGCAAGTTTACTTAATCTGTTTGCCTCGGTTTCCTCAAGTGTGAAATGGGAATAATAAAAGCATTGACTTCACACTGTTGTTAGGAGGATCAAATGAGATATTGGTAAAAATGCAATTAATAGAGGCTATATAAATGCTGACTTCATCTCTCCACATTACCATCCACCCAGGTTCCAATAGGTCCTATGAAGACTTCTCTTCCCACTTCCATTCTCTGGTACCGTCTAATTCATCTGCCAGAAAAATTTTGCTCACATATAGATACATGCATGTTATTACTTAGTTTAAAACCTTTGAGTGACCTACAATGCCCATTAACTTAGAGTAGTACTAAGTTAGTAGTGTTAGCCGGGAGTGACTTATTTTTCTAGTCTTGCCTCTTACAAATCCTCTGCATAATCAAAGTTCCACCAAACTTAACTACTGACTTTATTCTATTCACATTCTATGCTTTCATGTCTTTGTGCCTTTGCTCACATTAGTTCCTATGCATGGAATACCCTCTTTTCTCTTTGTAGCTATTGAATAATGTAAGGAGTTGGGAGGATGCAAGGGGATAGGGTGATGTCAAGGAAGTCTTCATATAGGGAATGGCATTTGAGATGATCCTTGAAGGAAAACACGTTCGTATCTATGTGTAAGCAGATAAAGTCTTTAATCTGGCATATAGACTAAAAGGGAGAAGAAAGTTGAGTTAGGAAGGCCTGATAGGTGGCTCTTATAATAGTCTGGATGAATGACATCATCACATGAGTGAAGGGAGAAAAAAAAAGATAGTCTTGGACTAAACTTTGGGGCACATTCATAAATGGAGTGTGGGACAGGAAATCCATTATTATCCAACAAAGAAGACTGAGAAACAGATGATAGCAATATCACAGAAATGACAAGGGAAGAAAGAAGGGGTGGGTCTAATTACTAGGGGTGGGGAACCTGTGGCCTCAAGGCCACATGTGGCCCTTTAGGTCCTTGGGTGAGGCCTTTTGATTGAGTTCAAATTTTACAGAACCAATCTTTTTATTAAGGGGATTTGTTCTGTGAAGTTTGGATTCAGTGAAAGGGTGGCACTTGAGGACTTAGAGGGCCCATATGTGGCCTCGAGGCTGCAGGTTCCCCACCCCTGGAGTATGTTAAAAGCTATAGAGATGTCAAGGAGGATGATTCTAGAGGACCAATGATAATGATAATACCCACCTCAAGACTGAGAGGTGATGGAAACAAGATATAGAATGAAACATTCATTTTGAGAAATGGCCAGTCTGGGAATTCGTTTTGCTTGACTATCTACATTTGTTAGAAGGTTGGTTTTTTTTGTGTTTTTTTCTTTTTTTGAGTGGGAGTCATGTTGAAGGGAGAGAAAATTAATGCTTGCTAATTTTTAAAAAGTGAAATAAAATGAAAATTACATTTTAAAAAAGATTGAGAAAAAGTCTTTGAAGACTTATCACTTAAAGAATCCTCGGTAACTGCTTTATAATATAACATCAGTATAAAATGAAAGGTTTTGAAGACTTTTATAAATTGATGAAGAATAAAATGAGTAGAACTAGGAAAACAATTTGTATGATAACAACAACACTACAAAGACAAAAACCTTGAAAGCTGTAAGGACTATGACCGATACAATGACCATTTATGATTCCAGAGGACCAATGATGAAACATGCCATCTGCTGCATGATAGAAAGGTGATAGATTTAGGGTATAGAAAGAAACATACATATTTTGTATATAACCAATGAGGAAATTGTTTTGTTGACTATGCATATTTGCATAAGAATTTTTCTTTTCTCATTTTTTCCCAGTGGGGTTGGTGTTGGAGAGAGAGAAAATAGATTTCTGTTATAAAAAAAAAAAACACACACTTAAAAAAAGAGATGTGGTAAGTGGGGTTAGTGCTACAGATGTTGAATATTGCATGCACTTTCAAATAAGATCACTATATTGCTTCTTTTGCTTAATTGTTTCACTCTGTTACAAAATACCTCTCATGGGATTGAGGCTGATCTGGTAATATTTGTAATGTAAAAATAAATCATGTCAATAAAAAAAAGAAATGTGGAATGGGGGAGGGAAGACATTATTCACAGAAGATGGCTTTGATTTCTTCAGTAAATTAGGAAGTGAACTCATCTGTTGAGAATGTGGATTGACAGAGTCTTTGGGAGCTTGAAGAGAGAGGCATAGTGTTAGAATACTACTTCAGTAAGCATTATAGAGATTCATTTACTGAAGACTAAATGATTTTGGAAGAGAAGGTAGATGATGTGGTGCCTAGAGCCCTTAATTTGGTTTCTTTGAGTTTGGGAGGCAATCATAGTTCTCTCTTTTAATACCAGTGTGACTTTGGCAAATCAGTCAACAATAAGCATTTACTGAGTGCTTAGGCTACACAGTGCTAAACCAGTGTGCTAAGCTGTGAGGATACAAAGAAAGGTAAAAAACAAACAAGGGGCTAATACTCTAATGGGGGAATTCAGATGTAACTACATAGGTACATACTAGATTGTACAGTTTATGGAAGGTGATAAGAGAGGGAAAGACAATGTCAGCTACAGGGATGGAAAGGCCTCCCTTTGGAAGGGGGGATTTGAGTTAAATCTTGAAGGAAGCTGGGGAAACTAAAAGAGGTGAGGGGTCAGAGCAATTTAGGCATGGAATACAGCCAGTGCAAAATCATATAGACTGGATATGTAGTATCCTGTTCAAGGATTCACAAGTGCAGGTTATAAACAGCTTTAACTTTCAAACACAGGACTTTAAACTTTATCCTAGAGGTAAAAGGAGGTAGTTTGAGTGGGTAAAAAATGTGCTTTGTGTCTATCTGAAAACAGAGGTTTTTACTACCTTAGAGTAAATGACAAATAGCTGTGTTTAAATAAAAAAGCATAGGGAAATTCATTTTATAAGCATTAATCAAATACCATAAAGGTCACATTTAATTTACATTAATTAAATACCCTAAAGATTAATTTTCTTTTAATTTGCAAACACAGATATACACAGGTTTTCGCCCTGGAAATCCAGATTTATATTCACAAACTTCAGCCACAATGTACTGTTTATTATGTCTCCCCAGTATGTTTTATATTGTTCCCATCTCAGAAGGTTTACCTTCAGAAGTTTGCCCCATAAACATAGATTTACCCCATCTGTAATTCTTCCTCCCCTTCTCAGTCTTTTAATGTCCTATTCATTCTTTAAAGACCAACTTTCTCAAATGCCATGTTCTGACATGAAACCTTATATAAATATTCAAACCAGAAATTTTTTGTCCTCTGAGCTCCTTTGTCTCTTTTTAATGACATTTATCACATATCACCTCTTTTTGTAGAAGGCCATTTCTTGCATAAGGGTTTTTCTTATCCACTCAACTGCAAGTGTCTCCCCCACTCCGACCATTATCTTTTGTTTAATATGAATATAATAGGAAGCTTGATCGCCCAATGTTGGACTTGGAGTCAAGAGGACCAGAGGTTCCCCTTCCTTCTCCATCCCCTCTCTTTGCTTTGTGCTTATGTTTGTTACACTGATGTAGATTCTTTCTCCATTGGAGGCTTCTGACTGGTTTACCTGGATTTCACTGACTTCCCTGTCAAAATCATGCTTCTTCCTCTGTTGACATCTATATTTGTTGGCCCTCACTTTGGCTTCCCTGAGGAGACTCCTTTATCCACCGCTGCTATCCTTTGTTTTCATGCTAGGTGGAAGAAATTGCCTCTTTCTCTTTTTCAGTCTTTTGATCAATGATTTCTGGGGTTAATTTCAGCTATTTGCTAGTTTATGCAAAGCAACTCAGCTACTCTATGAATTTCCATTTAGCCAGCTTAATTTCAGATCCCCAAAATACAGTGTTACAAAAGTCTTAGTATAAAATCTTTAGGCTATTAAAGCTTAAAAAATGCTCTAAGACTTTGAGATTCCTTGTTTATGTCTTAATGTAGCTTCTTTCTAAATTACTAGTAAGCCCTTTTGAGGAATTAGTGAAGTTCTATTATAATTTAATAGTGAACTGGAGTTAATTCACACTTATAAGAAAGTCTTCAGCTATTTACCATTATTTGTGATCTAGAGTTTGGGTGGGGGTGTGTGTATGTGTATGTATGTATACATACATATATAGATATATACACATATATACACACGTACATGTGTATGTATATACATACCTACATATGTATGTATGCATGTATACAGATGATTCAGACTAATTTTTCATAGCGATTTTGTGGATATAAAAAGGTGTAAGAGTATATAGGTTTATTCTCAGAAGTGTGACTGAGAAGAACTAAGAGATATTGGAATTTTATCTCTGTGTTGATAGTATAGCAAAACATCCATTTTTCTCTCATTACTTGTGGATTTAGGTCAGGTCAAATCAAACATGAAATTTCTAGGAGAACCTCCTCTGATTCCTAAAGTACTTTCCAAGATAATTTTGGATGCTTAGAAATTCCAAGGCACTGACAGTGAAAATGACAATAAAAATTAAAGTTATTTCACTCCCGAAGCTGAGACAAATGTCTCAGGATTTGTTTACTATTCTGAGAATGTTCAAAATCTGTTTATCAGTGGGAAAGTCCAAGAATTCACCAAAAGGTCACTCTTTGGTGGGATTAATTGGATATCTCAGTAATCATGCTATTCATAATTCTTGTTGAAATGCAGACAAATTCTGAATTCCAAATAGAATTAAATTGTAGTCAATGCATATATGATTCCAAAACAGGAGGGAACTATAATTATAACCTTTTACTCTCTAAGGGGCATGGTGGATAAAACAATAGTCCTGAAGTCATAATGACGAGTTCAAATCTGGCCTCAGACATTAGCTCTATAAGCCTAAGTAAATCATTTACCCTCTGTATGACTCAGTTTCTTCATTTGTTAAAAAAAAAAAAGGAAAACTAATAGTACCTTCATCCCAGGATTGTTGTAAGGATAAAATTGAAATAATAAATGTAAATTGCTTAGCACAGTGCCTTGGCATATAGTAGGTATTTAATAAATGCTTGTTCCCTCCCTCCCCTACCATGAGACTTTGCAAATTTTGATTTGTAAAGCATTTTAAACACTATAGAAATGCTAGCTATTATTATTAGATCACAACTGAAAATTCTTTTCCTACCACTTGTACTCCAATTTATAGAACAGTAATTGGATAGATAGGAAAATTAAATCCAATTATTAAATATTTCTCTAGCAATTTTTTAAAATTTACCTTAAGAAGTTTCTTTGTTCTGTAGCTTTGTCCTGACCTCTCCCCCCAAAAAAAATTCCCCATGAAAGCACTTTATTTTCCCTGTGGAAACAATCATCTTCTGAGGCAGATTTGCATCTTGTAGATTTAATTGCCTGGGGCATAGAGAAGTTAATTTTTTTGTACTTGGTCACACAGTTACTATGAGTCAGAGGCCAGTCTTTTATTTATGGTGTCTTGTTGCTATCTGTTAGGCAAATGTGCCAGCTTGTAAATAATTTATTTCTGTTAACTAGGTAAATCTATTGCTCAGTGGTCACTGAATAGTCCCATACTTTCCACAAACTTGTGAAATTGTACCTGTCTTTATATTTTATGGTCCAAAAAAATTTCCATTTATGTGATTATATAGGTAATTATTGTCTGTACATGTACATAAATTTTAGTAAATTATGGATTTTATGTATTTGATCCTATCAACCAACAGTTATTAATAACTTAGTACGTTCACAGCTAGAGGCTAGAAAAGAAATGGGTTAAACCAGGTTGAGGATAACAATAGGCCTCAAACCTTTCAGTGAGTTAGGGGGATTTCTACCCCAAGCATGTGAAGACTTTCCCTGGCAGAAGGGGCCAATGAGAACAATTGTTCCAATGGTGGAATGAAGCAGGTGCTAAATAGAGCATCCTGGTGTATCACCCTGACTTTTGCCTTGCCGCTGGACTTGGATGACTTAGAAAGAGAGTGAGGCTGACTGCGTTGTGCAACTCTGCCTCATTTAAATCCAATTCCCAGGCAAGACAAGATGTCATCCTGAGGTGTCATTGGTCCTCTTCAAAAAGGAAGGACCAACAACAATAAAAGAAAGCACTAAATAGCTTGCACGTTGAACAGCTATCCTGTGGAGTCTGCCCCAATGGTCTGAAAATGACATGGAGAGCAAGTAAAATTTCCAAGAGTATTAACAAAATATTAATTATGATTTGGCTGAAATTTCTAATTCAGGGCCTTAACCAGCACCATTACCCAAGCATGTTAAGGCAACCAAAGTGGCTGGCCTTTCTTGTTTCTTCTTGGCTCAACAGATAGCACAGGTTTGTTATCTGGCCAAGAGCTAAGCATAACAATGATAATAATCATTCAACTTTATAGAGCATTTTAATGTTTACGAAGCAAAAAGACTCAAGAATGTTATCTTATTTGATCTTCATCATAACCTGAGTGGCAGGTGCCTTCATTATCCCCATTTTACAGATAAGGAAACTGAAACTGAGGGTATTTAAATGATTTACTTAAGGCCACACTGCCAGTGCCTGAGGAAGGATATGAACTTAGCTCTAATGCTCCATGTATTGCATCACCTAGCTTCCTCCTTTGGTCCAATGTGGGGTGCTCAGTTGGTTGCCAATGTGTTTATACTCTGGTGCCAACAGGCAGTGTGGTAGTAAACTTGATTGGCAGGTATGGGAAAGGGCCTTTTGAAGCTGATTATAGTCTAGCCTAATTTTCATGTGCCATCACTTTAAAACGAATTGAAGTCTGGTATCCCAAAGGAAACCAGGACCAAAGGGCTAATTGGGACCTTGAGGCTTTTCAGTGGAAAGGGATAACTAGCAGGGCCTTATAGCCTGCCAAAGGATCACTTTGGACTTTGAGTTGATGAATAAAGATTTTTTGTAAATATATATTATGTGTTTTGGATCTAAGCACTAATTAAGTGCTTAGCATAGTTCCTGCCACATGGTAGGTACTTAATAATTGTTTATTGATTGATTGAATTTCCACAGAGGGTAACGCTTACTGCATTTGATATGAGCAGATAGGGAGAAGGTGGTCATGAGTTAAAACCAACTAAGTGTGGGACCTTCAGAAAAGAAATGGGATCTAAACCAGAAAAGCTAAAAGCTAAGAAGAACCAGCATAAAGCAAACTGGGGAGAATGGCTAAAGGAAAAGGTTGGGGAGCTAAAGGCAAAAAGACAACACCAAATCATGGATTTCTGGAAGAAATGACATTTTGAAAAATGCAGGGTTATTTTTTTTTCCTTCTTAAAGGGTATGACTCCAGGAAACATGGCAAAAATGTCAAGAACACATTTTACCTTTCATCAGAGAAAAAAAATGCATGTAAAAGCTATGTTAAAATTCTCAGGCCAATTAGTAATCAGTACTTTGGGCAAAATCTAGTTGTCTTATATGTAATTTTGAACCCATTATGCAAGGTTAATAGGGACAAAATGTAGCTATTATACTTATAGTATAATACTACATGGTTGCTTCTGTTATTTGGCTAAAGAGATTTCGTTAACAAGTAGACATTTAGTCATATAATCTTACTTTCAAGTAAAGAGATTTAAGACAAATTTTTATTATTGTAATTGGATGTATATGTGTGTGTGTTCTGTTCAAATCAAAAGGGGAGAAAGGCTCTGGAATGACATAATTAATGCTTTAAATTTGAAAAATTTGCTGAGTTTTCAGAAAAAGGGGGAGGGAGAAAGGGAGGGTTAAATTAGACCAATCAATGCTCTTCAATGTTTTATTCGCAAGAAATAAAAAATAAAGTATCCCCATTGCATGAAGGCTCTGAAACCTATGCAAATGCTGCTCTTCAGGCAGTGACATGAAAGAAAGAAAAATGAATGAAAACCATAGTCACCAGTTACTGAGGATTCATCATTAGCTTTGTATAAACTCATCACACATAATAATTTAATAAAAAGAATTTCAGAGGAGAGTTTTATACCATATGAAATTTTTCATTGATAAGTTTTTTCACTAAAGGTTTTCAGTAGAATTTCACTGACTCGAGCCTTCAAATATTTCCTGAAATAAGTTGATAAGACAGGAAAACTGTAAGGAAGACACCAAAGAAATGGAGGTTATGACCAACAAAGCTGGCTTTGTGACTGGCTGATCACTTTATTATTAACCACAGAGAAATTCAGTTGTTTGCTATAGATAAGAACAATTAAACTAGAGGAAGTATTTTTTTAAAGACATGCTTCACAAAATTTTGATTCTTTATGGTAGGGGGCAAGTTACTGATGAGTCCATTATTTTATTCTCTTGTCCTCTAGCCCCTTAGTGTTCTAGCTAAGCTAAAATTTGCTTCTTACTCATTCAATAGAGCCCCACCAAATGCTTTAGTCTTGTCTCCACTTAATTTTGATGTCTCTCATGTATGAGTAGAAAGACTGTTAAAGGCACCTTAAGATATTCTGTGATTAAATCTTATATGCAGGTTCTTTTGTTGTTCAGTTATTTCAGCTGAGTCTGACTGATCATGACTCCATTTGGGGTTTTCTTGGAAAAGAAATTGGAGAGATTTGCTATTTCCTTCTCACAAGGAAACTGAGGCAAACAGGGTTAAGTGACTTGCTCAGGGTCATATAGATGGCAAATGTCTGAGGCTGGATTTGAATTCTGGTCTTCCTGACTCCAAGCCCAGTGTTTTATATACCGTGCCACCTAGCTGCAGGTCTTCTTAGATAATAACATTTCACGTAATAACCAAGCAAAGACCAAATCATGAAGATTTAGCAGCATGTAATGATGTCCAATATACATCCAGAGCATTCTACATTTTCTCCATTAAAGGATATACTATATCTAGATATTTGACATGTCTGAATGACATATACAGTGGATATCAAAACACTTGTCCAGTGCTGTTTAAACCCCTCCCCCCAAAAAAAAAACAGCCAAAAGGAAACAAAAAAGCAAGGTATAGGTTAAGTTATTGAACTCAGAGCAGAAGATAGGTTTCTTAGTCCTCTTCAGTAAATATTTTCTTGAGCAACAAAATCTTAGACAAAATAATTCACTGTCAATGTAATAGGCTTCCCCGTGCCTTTTCAGTTTACAATGTCACTAAGATTCTGAAGCATAAAGCCTTAAAGACTCAAAATAAAGGTATTTTTTATTTCCTTTGATTTTATCAGCTTTCAGTCCTAAGCCATGAAAATCTGAATTTTCTTCATAAGTAGTCTGCAAAAGAATTAAAGATTTTCAAAGATGATATAATTTTCCCTCTGTGATTACTGGTTTTGAAGAAAATGATAGAAATGAGAGGAAAAGCCAATGTAAAATTGAAGCTCAGTGTGAGAAGTGACAGAAAACCACATAATAATGGTCACTTGAGGGTGTGGAATAAGTTAAATTTCACATTCAAGTTAGGAAGTTACTTTGACATTATGTAGGCTTCCTTTGTTCAATACAACATTCCAACTAATTAACACTTTTCCCCATGTAAACACAACAATAAAATAATTTTGAGTTTAAAATAACAGGGGAAAGGATGAAAGAATAGATTGAGGTGGTGAAAATTTTAGGACCATTCCTTTATAGTAAAAGGAAGTTAATTTTGCAAAATTTGGTATGGTACAACACAATTCATACAAGCTGTGCATTGTAAATTGCATGCTGTACACTGACCTACCGTGGTCAGATTGCTGAAGAAATAGAAATTGAGAAAGTCAGTATGTCCTTTAAAAAACTTAAAGATTGCATGTGGATGCAAGTTTGCATCTTTTTAATCTCAACCATCTGAAGTTTGACATGACAATGTCTGGATTTCCATATGGCAATAAGTTTTGGACTGACTGTGAATGCCATGAGTACCAGAGTACATGATGTGTGTAAGTAGGCTGCAAGGAAGGAATTGCTTAGGAGACATGGAAAAAGATGCCAACATAAAAAGCATAATGAGAAAACATGATGGACCAACTGAAAGCAAAGAAGAGCTGATGGACAAACTAGGCCCACCCTTGGAGTCTACTTGGTGTTAAGAAAACTACAAGGTTGGACATCCTGTGGAGTATTTATGGTGGGAAATAGACAAGGATGGAAATGAGTAGCTGGGTTGCAGTGGCACTGATAGAAGGAAATATCCACATTCGTGAGATCACAGGATCATTTGCATATTTGTGTATGAATAGCTCTTCTAAGTTTTTGTACTATTTCAATACCATCACTTCTTAAAAATTGGGCAATTTATGTATGTGCATGTGTGTGTGTGTGTGTGTGTGTGTGTGTGTGTGTGTGAGAGAGAGAGAGAGAGAGAGAGAGAGAGAGAGAGAGAGAGAGAGAGAATGTGAGTGTATTATACAAGGCCTAGCTTCCTTTAATGTTCTCAAGTACCATTCTCTCCTCCTTACATAAAGCCTAGCCTAACTTGCCCTCCTAGTAACCTCTTTCAAGAAATCATCTTGTATGTATTTTCTATTTATTAATCATTTTATGTGTATGTCATTTCCCTTCACTAGAATATAAGCTTCCTGAGGACATGGACTGTTTTTCTTTGCTTTTTTTTTTTTTTTAACTAAAGCCTAATCCAGTACCTGGATCATAGTAGGCATTTAATAAATGTTGATTGAATATTGAATAATTAGCTAAAACATCATAGAACTGTGTTGGCCTTAGATTATGGTGTAAACCAGTCAGTCAACCCCTTATGTGTCAGGCACTATGCCAAGTGCTGAGCATATAAATATGGGAAAAACAAAACAAAAAACAGAAGTCTCTGCCCTCAAGAAGTTCACAATCTAATGGGGAGAAGAAAACACAGGGAGAGAAGCTGCAAAGGGGTGGACTTTTGGAAGAGGGTTGACCAGGGGTAGTACCCAAGTAGGGAGTAGATGGGAAAGTTGGAGAATTCCCAAAGTAATACATCCAGGTGAGAAATGAAATATTCTGAGCTGACTCTCTCCTTAAATGGAGGTTGTTGAGTTCATGGCTCCATTTTCCAATCAGAGGGACAGAGAGTAGTGATGAGGTTGAGTACTAAGGCTGATGGGATCTGGAAGAGGATGAAGTTTTCCCAAACCAGTCAGCTGTGGAATGAATATGTGGTGATATGATTCAAACAACCAACACTTGTGAGAATGGCTTTCTTATCGCCTCTACTGCCACAGTAATGGTTGAGCAGGGACATGCAGGCCCTCCAGGTATGGGGCCTGGGGTAACCATTTAAAATGCTTTGCCTAAGGAGTCTTATGTTCATTTATCAGGTTAATGAATCTAGGAAAGTAATCAATTAAGTGAGAAATATATCAATCATAATCATTCTCTTAGTCAAAAATCAAGGACACCTTTCTTTCCTAAATAATTAAGCTTCAGGGTATGATACCCACACAAACATATTTCAAATGAGCAGATAGTAAAATTATTTAAATGCAGGTTATGTTTGATTTCTGGCACTGCACAGCATGGATTCTGTATAGGCAGATGTTGCCTTCAAAAACAGGCTGTCTTCTGTAGATTGAAGTGGAAGAAACAAAAGAGCTTTAAAAACAATCTGCCTCCCTAGGTTTTTATCATCTTTTTCCAAGAAATGAGCTGAACCCATAGATCTGATTGCATGGGATTTGTGAGTGTTTAATTTTTTCCTTTTTCTTTTTTTCTTTTTAATTTTTTTTTTTGGAACAGCATGTCCTAAAGTCCTTAGGTAAACACCAATGTTCACATTGAGGTTATTGTCATTTGACCAAATATGAACAGTGTTGAAAGAAGGGTTCTTAACCTTTTTTATGTTATGGACCCCTGTGGCAATCAGATGATACTTAGGAACCCCTGAAAAGTGGTACCCAAATTAAATAATCCAGATAGTGCCAGAACAGGTCAAAGTACATCCCTAGTCTTGGACATTGTTATTTTCTTAACGCTGTCCAAAATTGTATTAGTTAACCCACATCAACCTTGTAATCCACTAAAACCCTTAGATGAATTGCTTTCTAGTCATACTCCCTCAATCTTCTGTCAAGTTGGTTTCTTGATCCTCATTTGTTCCTATTAAATTTCATCTCATTTAACTTAGCCTTTTGTTTTATCCTGTCAAAATCTTTTTGAATCCTAAATTTATTATCCTATATATTCACTAACGCTTCCCGCTTTGGGTCATACAGGTCTTTGATAAGAATTTATCTATATGCCTTTATTCAATCCATTGATTAAAATGCTAAAGCGCACAGAGCCAAACATGGATCTCTAGGACTTGGGACTTTATTCTAAGCTAGCATTGAACCATTAATGGCTATTCTTTTGGTGCAGCCATGCAATGAGATCTGAGCCCACCTATTTGTATTGTCTTCTTGCCTGAATCTCATCTTTTTTTCCCATAATACTAGTACGAGAAGCTCCATCAAATGCTTTACAACAATATTGTTTTAAGAACAACTTTTAGTGAAAGTCATTTTTAACTATTATAAATATCCAAATTAACTACAAAGGATATATGAAGGAAGGCACTATCTGCATCCTGAGAAAGAACTGATAAATAGAAGTACGTATATAATGTTTTTACACACACACACACACACACATACACACGTGTATAGGTGCATATGTGTATATGTATATATGAATGTATGTATGTGTATACATATATGTGTATATATATGTATGTGTGTATACACACATATACATATT
This sequence comes from Phascolarctos cinereus, assembly GCF_003287225.1. Lineage (NCBI taxonomy): Eukaryota > Metazoa > Chordata > Mammalia > Diprotodontia > Phascolarctidae > Phascolarctos > Phascolarctos cinereus. The sequence goes on from NW_027555847.1 coordinate 97,548,012, forward strand.
TGTGCCAGTGGTAGCCATCTCTAGTTGGTGGGGAAAGAAAAAAAAATGGAAAAAACAGGAAGTTATGTGATAACTTTATTATATATTTAAAGGAAATAGTAAATTGTATGTAATAGATTTGCAGTTTCATGTATAATCATCTTTTTTTTTCCTATGCTGCTATATTGTGGACACATGTGGAAACATTCTTTGTTATGGAAACAGTTCAGAATAAAATAAATATTTTTTTTAAATCTCAGTAAATTATATCTCTAGCATTCTTCCAGTTTGGTAACCCTATCCAGAAAAGGAAATAAAGTAGTCTGGCATGAATTTTTCTGAATGAAGTCATCTATTGACTTTAATTCATTTTCTCAAGGAAATGGCCTTCATACTGAGAAGGATTGAACCAAAATGGTCCTCTCAAAAATGTATGAGTGTATGGTAAGAGAACATCTACTTTAGTTACTGAGATCTTGGGAGCATTGCATAGAGTAAATAGTCACTGGAAGTATTCCTCCTCCTGGGGAGGAAATGTACCTTCCCCTATTGAGGAAGCATATTTTGAAAGCTAATTTGAAGGATAATGCCCTGAGGCTAATAGTTATGACTGTTTAATACTCCTGATTTAAGTTCATTTGGACTTGATGACTTGAATTCTTTGCCAGCCGCTAGTATAGTCATCTGTCAAGAATTTATCATGTGTCAGGATATTTACTACGTGGCTGATATTTTCTTTTTTTGGTCCTCATCTATGATTTAATTAGATGAGACTTCTATAAGGCAGATCAAGGACTACTTTGCAAGTTTATCTTAAAGAATTATCTTGGTCATGAGAGGTTAAGGATAGGATTTGAACCTAGGTCCTATTATCTCCAAGTTCTACTCTTTATCAGGCATGCCATCCTACTTTCATTATTTTGATCCACTTTTAAATGTTTTGTCATGTTTCATCACTAAAGTCCTCCTCTGGAGGTTCCTTGTGGTGTGGTAGCTAGAGTGGAATCTCAAAATTAGCAGCTTAATCAGAGGTCATCAATTCTAAATTAACCCTGAGTAAGAATGCTGTCTACCAGGTATCTATCATTTGTTCCTCTGGCTTTTGCTCGAAGGTATTTGGTGAGGAGGGAGCCAGTATCTCCTGAGCTTCCCGTTTTTACTTGTGGCCCACTCTACTCTCATTGTTAGATGTTATTTTTCCTAGCCTTAAGCCCAGTTCTTTCTGTAATTTGTACCCATTGCCCCTGATTTTGCTCTCTGGTGCCCAACAAAATGGGCCTGATCCTTTTTTGATGTAGCAGCTTTTAAAGGACTTGAAGACAACTATATTCTAAGATCTGCCACTTTCTCAGTTCTGTGACCCTAAACAAGATGTTTTACCCATCTCAGCTGCAATCTACATCTGTTAAATTAGACATAGTGGTATAGCAGAAAAAGCATTGGAATTGGTGTAAGAGACCTTGGGTTCAAATTCTAACTCTGCTACAAACTAACTATGTCACTAGCCATGCTTACTCCTATTACCACCACTCCAAAATATTTTTGTCCCAGGCAAAAAAATCCTAGGTATATAATTATCTACAATTATGGCTATGGTATTGAACACACTTGAACACATAATATATGCAGCTGTCAGCTATCTTTGAAGAATCATGACAAATAGAATAAGTGACACAGGACTGATGGAATGAGAATTGTCCCAGATTTAAAAATAAATTACATCTCTAGACAATGCAATTATAAAATGGTAAAATCATTGAAATGTTACCTGAGAAGCTTATTTATATTAAAGGGAATCAGATTTGTTCATTTCTTTCTACTAAAAATAGAGATATATGTTCTTACATATACTTATGAGTGATGATTAATGGATTGATGTTAACCTTGAGCAAGGTCTCTAGTGAAATTCCCTGGGGCCCTCTTTTTTTTTTTTTGATCATGTTGCACTTGACATTTTTGTCAATGACTTAGTTTAAGGCATAGATGGTATCCTATCAAATCTGTATGTTATATAGTTGGGAAAGATAGTAAGTTGAATGACAGAATCAAGATTTAAAAGGTCTGTGACAGACTAAAATGGTGGCTACCATTAACAGGATGAATTTCAAGATAGGAAGATGGTTTCAATGTTATTGGAATCTCCCAGGTGAAGAAATTTCATCTATCAATGACAGTCAGCACCTTTTCTTCAATTTATAGTCTTAGAGAGTTACCTAGGACACTCAGAGGTTAAGTGACTTGTCTAGAGTTATAGTCAGTACACAGCATAGGCAGGACATGAACCCAGATCTACTTTGCTTTGAGGCCAGGCCTCTCTGCTAAAACACTGAAGAACATGTATAAAAGAGATAAATGTAATAGAGTGTAATAGAGATAAATGTAAAATCCTTGACACTGGTTTAAAAATTAAAATAAATGTGTACAGGATGTGTGAATTTGGCTTGAGACTTTTAGACCTATGGATTTTAGTGACTGCAAACTCAACGGGAGTAAACAGCGTGACACAGCAGCCCCAAAGGCCATCATACATTTCAACTACATTAATGGAAGTACTATTTTCAGAGGGAGGAAAACAATAGATCATAAGTGTTGTACTGTGTTCAGTTCTGAGTTCCAAGTATGGATTTAATGAAAAAAACAAACAAACCAAAAACATATCTACTATGTACAAAACACTGTGCTAGATATTTAGAATAGAAAGACAAATGAAGCATGTCACAACTTTCAAGGAGCTACAATTTCAGTGAAGACTCAAAATACATACAAATGTCTAAATTCAAGACCTTTGGAAGTGGGAGAGAGCATTAAGAGCTAGGGGAATCAGAAAAGGATTCTTGGAAGAGTAACACCTTGAGCTGAATCTCAGAGGAGTGTAAGGATTATGAGAGGCTGAGCAGGAAGAAGAGTGAGCACCATGTAGCAAGGGGGAAGCTAAGAGGTAGAATGTGAAAGCCAGTAACTTTCCATTTTATGTGGATCATATACTATAATTACGATACCCATCAACATTGCTAACATATATATGTATATATATGTATACAAGCATATACATAAATATACCTATATTAGTGTACATATGAGTGTGGGCAACTAGGTAGCACAGTAGATAGAGTTCCATGTTTGAAGTCAGGATGACTCATCTTCCTGAGTTCAAATCTGACCTTAGATACTTACTAGTTGTGTGACCCTGGGCAAGTCACCCCACCCTGTTTTCCTCAGTTTCCTCATCTGTAAAATAAGCTGGAGAAGGAAGTATCTCTTACAAGATAACCACAAATTTGGTCATGAAGAGCCAGCCATGACTGAAAAATGATTAAACAACAACAAATAGATGTGTACATATATGTATGCCCATATGTACAAATTATATATATATATATGTGTGTGTGTGTGTGTGTGTGTGTGTGTGTGTGTGGTGTGTATACACACATACAGAGAGAAAGACATGTTATATTTGTGTGTTTGTATATGTATACTGTATATCTATATATACAGTACACATATATGTATATATATTGTTTATATATGTATATGTATGTGTGTATGTGCATCACCCACTTTGTGTATGTGTGTGTGTGTTACCTACTTTGGATCAGGCACTTTGCTAAGTAAACATTGACAAGTATCATCTCATTTGATCCTCACAACAAGTCTGGAAAGTAAGTACTATTATTGTCCTCATTTAACAGATGAAAAAGCTGAGGAAGGGCTTAAAGGACTTGCTGAGGGTTATACAACTAGTAAGTACTAAGGCTAGCTTTGAACTGATGTCTTCCTATCTAAATAAGGTTGGAAAATTGTGTTGAAACACACTTATGGATGGACCTAAATGCTAGGTTGTAGTGTTGGTAGGTGGGAGAACATCACCAACATTTAATAGAATCCATGAACAAGTAAGATTCTATTTAAAAATCAGATTCTTAGATAACTCTGCAGGGATTCAGCCATTTTCAAATTGCATCTTTTTCCCACAGAGCTAAGAAAGAAAACACTTCAGGTAATTTCTTTAAGTTCCAGGTTTTTTTTATTTTCTGAAAATATAATATATTTTTATATGCTTTACTTTAGTGCTATTTCTCAGTGATCAAGTAGGGAAAAATGATGTTGAATAATTTCACATGTTGATTTAACAAATTAATGCAGCATTGTTTCGTCACATATAAATTGTGGCTTATCTTTTATTAGAAAACATGTCATGCCTTTTACCAGTAAATGTGTTTTTTTTCCCTCCTCACAACCTCTGTTTCATGGTTTTGCCTTCATTATTCCTCCTTGGTATCCAAAGCAGATTAGAGGATATTCCTGGCAGGACCACTGACTGGAGTCCTGCAGATAGTGGGGCTATTTTACTTAATGACTTTCTCTTCTAAATGGCAGAGTTAAAGGCAGTTTCTTGGCATCCTCTTAATTAAAGGCTCTAGGGCTGAAATGCAGTTTTCTGCTGCTGATTGGATCCTTGTACTTAAAGTTAAGTAAGCCTTTCAAATTGGCATTAAAGTTTGCATTTACATTACTGAGAAACAGTTTTGGGCTCAGAAAATACACACCATAGTCCTTAGTTTTTATCATTGGCTTTCAATGCCTTGGGTGGTTCTCCATGTCCCATACTAAATAGCCATACTGTCCAAACTTAGTCCTAGGAATTAACTCAGCCTTGCCTTTTATAGCGGTGGTGAAACACAGCTTTCAGATACACAAAGCTTCTATTAACTCAGCACTCCTCCACTTTGCATTTTTCTTATGGTAAAAAGGGAGAGCTATTTGGGTAACAGCAGATAAATATCAACAATAAAGAAAGTGGGAATAAATGTGGAATGTATAGCATCTCAAGAAAATAGTCATATGCTATTTTTAAATGCAAAGGTCTTCCAGTTTTCAGAGGGAAAGCCCTCAATCAGCAAAATTCAAGCAATTTAGCCATTTAGTATCCTAGAACTAATAGCACCATCAGACTTGTGCTTTCCTGATTTGTGCTTTCTGAAAAAAAAAAAAGAATTAAAGGATTGCTTAGAGTCAGGGGTGGCCCTCAAGGTCGTCAAATGTGGCTCTTGGACTTAATCTAAACTTCACAGAAAAATCCCTTTGATAAAAAGATTTGCTCTGTAAAACTTGGACTCAATCAAAAGGCTGCACCCAAGGACCTGGAAGGCCACATGTGCTGCAGGTTCCCTACTGCTGGTTTAGACTTTTATGCCTAATTCCTATCAACTTTGGCAAAATTTTACTTCAAACTGTGATGATAAAACCATTAATTCAAGCAGCTAAGAGTTTGTGCTAATTGATTTCGAATGATGCCTATCTAGAGTTTAAAGGTTTTCTGGTTTTGTTTTGTTTTAATTTTCCTGAGGGGCCTAGAATATACATGGGTGGATTACACAGATCTTATAAATAAAATGCATTTCAGAGCTGGCAGGGGCTGAGCTCAAAAGGTTGTTTGGTCCAGCCACCTCTGTGATTTTCAGAATTTGTGCTAGTCTTGTGTATGTATTATTGTCAATCCTCTCCTCCCCCTTCCTTTTTTTTTTTCAAATTAGGAAAAAAAATGTCCTTTTAACTTGAGGTTTTGGGTGGTACAGAGAAAAACCCTATCTCTGCAGGAGTTAAGGGCTTGTAGGTTTTGCTGGTACCAGCAGAGGGCAGCAGTGGCATGTCAGGTAATGAATAGTTGGAATCTATACTGGCCAGAATATCATCGAGGCAGCAAGTCCGCTATGTGAAGCATAGAGAGGGAGGACATATCTGAATTGGTAAAAGTAACAGGTCTGATGAAGGAAAATGTGTCGTAAGTAACAGCCATGAGCCTTCCAATTCAAGGTAGTCTGAGTGAGACTTTTGGTTTACAGTGGATCAACTAATAAAACAGAAACTGCTTTGGTTAATAGCTATTGCATATTGTTATACAAGGAGATATGGGAACCAAGGGCAATACTGGCTTAGAAAATAGGTCATTCACAAATGTTGCAGAAGAGGTTTAATGGAATGCCAAAAAGCTAATCAGGAGAAAACAAGCCTAGAGAGGTGTGGCAAGAGATACATTAAAGAAGAGCATTTGAAGTTAAAGCTGGAAGAAGAACAAAAAGCACTCATGGAATTACAACAGATCTGTTGGCATAATTTATCAAACCAGCATGAAATAAGACAGATCTGCTGGCAGGACTTATAGTGATATACTCTCACTGTTGGTGATAATAAAATCATCACATTTGGACTCTACTACCTACGTGTTCCATATCCTATGTCAGAAAGTATCTAGGACCTATAAAAAGTTATTGAGAAGAGACACCAAATATATACAGGTAAAAATGTGTGAAATGCAATGTAATTTTAAAAAATATCTATTACTTGTTTCTTTTGTATTTCTTTTATTTTATTTTTATTTTATACTGTTTATATTTTTATTTTTTTGGTGAGCTAACTTAACCCTCAATAGGGGTTAAGTGACTCGCCCATGATCACATAGCTAGTGGCAAGTGTTTGTGGCTGGATTTGAACTCAGGTCCTCCTGACTCCAGGACCAGTGCTCTATCTACTGCGCCACCTAACTGCCCCTATGCAATGTAATTTTAAAGACATTTTGAAATTGATTTTTTATGGTGCCTCAAAAAGGGCTGACACTAAAGACTAGAAAGTATATCTAATGTATTTACCAAAAAAGAAATTAATAAGATATCAGCAACTAGTAATTTATAATATTCCTCATCAGTATAAAATAATTATGAGAATGATATATTCATGAATCAAGGATATGTGATAAAATGTGAGAAAGTAATGCACAGTTTTTATAGAATTTTCTTCAGTAGACTACACTTTGACATTCACATAACTGACTGAAGTATAGAACATCTAAGTTCCCACTGTATCCATTGTTCATTACTTTTTTTTTAAAGTACTGAACTGAGAACAAAATATAACCTTGTAGGCTCACTTTAGAGAAGGTGTCTTCACCAGAAGCATTAAAATTAAACACAATTCTATGGCAGATGCAACCTCAAAGACAATTTAATTTAACAAGCTACTAAGCAATGACATTAAACAAGGTGTAAGAAAGACATATGTTCACCCTTGGTACTCACCAGTGTCCTGTGCAAATTCCAGACAAAAGGAACATTGGTGGAGGGCTGGGGATGGGAAGACAGGAAAATATATATAAAAAATTTGATAGCCACAGTACATGTTATACAAAGCATGATGAACCTTTAAGTACAGGAAAGTTTTAATTAATTAGTTATAATGAAAACAATCTAATTCTCTTTATTGCAAAAACAGTTTAAAACTGTGTTAACCTGATTATATCATAAAGCTAGACAACCTCTCAAATTCTCCTATTTTTATACCAAGGGTAAGCAATACAAATGGACAATGAGCTATATAGCCAAAAATGAATAAAAAGGGGGGAAAAAGACATCCATTAAGTGACTACTGTATGCCAGGCACTGGGTTAAGGACGTTATAACTATTGTCTCATTTGACCTTTCGTTTTCTTAAAAAATTGATTTTACCAATTCAGTTTTGATACTGGCTTGACTGTCATATAGACTGAAAACTTAGCATCATAGGAACATGAAATGCAAGAGTTAGGAGGGACTGGAATTCAGTAAGGCAAACTTTCTCATTTTATAAAGGAGGAAGTTGAGATCCAAGGTCATGCAAATATTGCTGAGGTTAGGATAAAAATTAGACAGCTGGTCTAATACTATTTCTATGATACTGTGTTCTATGATACTACATCAATTAAATTATTACAGGTGATGTCAATAATGAAAGTGCTCTAGAACTGATATTATTCAATGTGTTGACAAATGATTAAAGAAAGCACCTTGTTAACATGTTATATAACAGTAAGCTCCTCCAGGCAGTAAAATATTAAACCAATGGAAAAAATAGCAGGAAGATTTAATGAAACTGTTTGAATATGCTAAAAATTTGCCCATGGATATTTACAGTATCATAGACATATAGCTCTCCATTATTAGTCAAAAAAAGTAACCCAAGAGTATTCGTTAGTTGATTTTAAAAACATATATATATATACATATATATATATGTATATATATATACATATATATACACACTATATATACAATTAATATTCTTTTTTTAAATTTTGAGTTTCAAATTTTCTCTCTCCCTCCTGCCTCTCTCTCACCCACTGAAAAGGCAAACATTATGATATCCATTATACGTGTGAAGTTATGAAAGACACATTTCCATATTAGCCATATTGCAAAAAACAGAACAAAACAAAAAAGAAACATAAAAAGTGAAAAAAAGTATACCCCAAACTATACTCAGAGTTCATCAGCTTTCTCTCTCTCTCTCTGAAGGTGGATAGTATTTTTTAACATGGGTCTTTGGGGATAAACTAAAAGCTTTCCTGATAAGATCAGGGGTGAAGCAAGGATGTCCATTATCACCACTATTATTCAATATCATATTAGAAATGGTAGCAAAACAATAATAAAAGGAAAAGAAATTGAAGGAATAAAAATAGTCAATGAGGAATCAAAATTATCAGTCTTTGTAACTGATATGTTAAAATGCTTAGAGAACCCTAGATAATCAACACACAGAGAGAAAAAACTAAGTGAAACAATTATCAACTTTATCACTTTAGCATTTCTATATACTTTGATATTTCTACATACTACCGACAAATCCCAGCAGGAAGAGATAGAAAGAGAAATTCTACTTAAAATAACTTCAGGCAATATAAAATACTTAGGAGTATATCTGCCAAGAAACCCAGAGACTATATGAACACAATTACAAATCACTATTTACACAAAGACATTTAAATAATTGGAAAAATATTATAGAACTAGAAAAAAATAAAATTCATCTGGAAGACCAAATGTTCAAAATATAAAGGAAATCACTGAAATATATATATATGTGTATATATATATATGTATATATATATATACACATATATATGTATATAAAATAAATATATAAAATATATATATATAATATTATATATATATAAATATATATATTATATATATATATATATATATATATAAGGCAACCTAGCAGGACCACATTTCAAACCATATTACAAAGTAGTAATCATGAAAATAGTCTGCTAATGGCTAAGAATTAGAGTGTTGGATCAATGGAATAGATTAAGTACACAGTACATAATAGTAAATTACCATGGTAGCCTAGTATTTGATAAACCCAAAGATCCAAACTTTTAGGGAAAGAACACATCATTTGACAAAAATTGCTGGGAAAACTGGAAAGTAGTGTGGAAGAAGCTTGGAATACACTGACATCTCACACCTACCACCAATAACAGGAACAAATAAATGCTCTAAATCATTATTGATTAGAGAAATGCAAATTACAACAACTCTGAGATACCACTTCACATCTATCAGATAGGCCAACATGACCAAAAAATAAAATGGCAAATGTTATAGGGGATGTGGAAAAATAGGGGCATTAATGCACTGTTGGTGGAATTATGAATTGCTTCAACCACTCTGGAAAACAATTTGGAGCTATACTCAAATGGCTACAAAACTGCGCATACCCATTGACCTAACAATACTTGGTATGTATCCTATAAGATTAAAGAAAAGGAAAAGGAATCTATCTGTACAAAAATATTTATAGCAGTTTTTTCTTGTGGTGGCAAAGGTTTGGAAATTGAGGGGGTATCCGTCAATTGGGGAAAGGTTGAACAAGTTTTGGTATATAATTGTGATTGAATATTATTGTACTACAAGAAATGATGAGGGGGATGATTTCAGAAAGAACCTGGGAAGACTTATATGAAGTGATGGAAAGTGAAGTGAGAGTGAGCAGAACCAAGAGAATATTATACATAATAGCAGCAACATTGTAAGGATGATCAACTGTCAAAATCTTAGCTACTCTGAGTATGACAATGATACAAGACAATTCCAAAGGACGCATGATGAAAAATACTACACACCTCTAGAGAGAAAGGGGATGAACTCTGAATAACTTTATTTTTCTTGGGCGGTGTGTGTGTGTGTGCGTGCTTGCATGTTTGTGTATGTGTGTGTGTGTTATCTTTTGCAACATGGCTAATATGGAAAGGAAAAAAGAAGATATTTGGAAGAAAGAGCCCTCTTGGCTCCAGAAAGCAAGACTAAAAGTAGTGGGTGGAAGTTGTGAACATAACAACTGAGCCTGGATATAAGGAAATTTTCCTAGTAATTAGAACTATAGTAAGTAGAAAAACTTCCTACAGAGGCAATGGGGTTTCCCTTCTAATGGAAGTTGTAAAGTAGAGCCTGAATGAGTACTTGTTGGGTATGGTGTTTGTTCAGTTATGGGTTGAATTTTAAATATCTGTGATTCTGTAATTTCCATCTCCTCAGATTCCTCATGACACTTTATTGGAGCCTCTCCTCTGCATTTATCTTTTTCTCCTGGAGCTACAATTATTTGAGTCCATTAACTTGCAAGTTTCTTGAGAGGAGGGCCTCTCTATCACTAAAGAGTCGGATAAGAGTCATTCAAACCATTTTTTTTTCTAAATGAATTGAATGTGCAGCTATGACTCAAGACAGCATCAAAATGCAACACATCAGGGGCAGCAATGTGGATAGAGCACCAGCTCTGGAATCAGGAGGACCTGAGTTCAAATCTGGCCTCAGACACTTAACACTCCATTGTTGTCTGACTCTGGCAAGTAACTTAACCCCAGTTGCCTCATATTAAAAAAAAAAAGTGCAACACATCTTCAGAAAGATGTGGGAAGCACAAGAGAGAACACTGATAGGATATCTGGTGTAGAGGAAAGAATGGAGTGAGCACAATCAGCTTCAAATCTTGGTTCTGCCACTTACTCTCTAGCAGGGGTGAGGAACCTGAGACCTCAAGGCCACACGTGGCCCTCTAGATCCTCAGGTGTGGCCCTTTGACTGACTCCAAACTTTACAGAACAAATCCACTTAATAAGATGATTTGTTCTGTAAAACATTGACATGGTCAAAAAGCCACTAAGCATTTATATCCCTTAAAATATTTGTTAAATAATTATGAAGGTATATCAATAGGAATTGAGAGGACTGAAGGGTTTTTTTAAACTCTAAAGCACAAGGGAACATCAGCCTTACTGTCATCAAGATCTAAATTCAAGTCCTGCCTTTGACAAATAGTAGTGGCGTAGCTTCTCAGTTCTAAGGTAATTCTCTAATACTGTGTATTACAGACTATATGCTGTGGACTTTGATAGTGGGAATTTCTACACCAAGAGTTCTTTTATTACACAAATTAAATCACATATCTGGATTCCTTCTGCATAATGTGTCTCTCTGCCCATCACTACCATGAGAAGATACATGTTTTTGTTTCTATTTTGGGCCAGATCCAGGATCTCACTGAGATGGAGAACTTGTATTTAAAAGCTTTCATTTGCTCAGGGTCGTACAGTTAGTGTTTATCAAAAGCAGAATTTGAACTCAGATCTTACCAGCTCCAAGGCCAGCTCTCTAATCATTATGCATTCTTCTTCTTTTCATGTGATTATTATTATTATTATTATTATTATTATTATTATTATTATTATTATTATTATCAGCACAATACTGGGCCACAGGCATTAAAAAAAACCACTTGTTCTTTCCCAAAGGTCAAGACATTCATAGTAGGTACAATTTCTCACATGAAATGGCTGCAATCTGTGTGTGTGTGTGTGTGTGTGTGTGTGTGTGTGTGTGTGTGTCTGTGTGTATGTGTTTGCTTTATTTTTGTTTTGTTGGTGTTAGTTTGATTTTGAGTAGTTCCTCCAGCTGGAATTGTTGATATGATGGAAGCCTATTAAATTTGAACTAAATACACCATAATGAAGATTAGCAATATGCTAGCAAAAACCTGTTCCTCCTCTCTTGCTTTAGATGAGCATTCCCTTTTCTCAGTTTGATTCAGTAGGATCAAACAAAATTACTTCTTTTGTGGTTAAATGTAAGATCTTTAGATTATCCTTTAATTGGAATGGCTCTAGATAATATGTCATGATACCTGAAGTTTTAAACCTATTCATTGCTATTGAATAACATACTTCAGACTTTAATTTTATATCTTCTCCCCTTCTAGAAGTTCACTAATTACTTGAAAAGAGAAAGAAAAGATTAAAAGAACATGTAAAAGTGAGGAGATATGAAGCAGATATTTGAGACATCATTAACAGGAATTTTTCATAAAAATGTATAATTTGGTCCAATGAATAATTTGGTCTGGATAGAATTTAGGCCTTTTAAGAATCATATTCCATAGTTACTTCTAGCCACATATCCCAGAGAAGCATGAAAAATAATATACTGAGATAGAAATGAAAGCCATTTTGTGTACCCTTTCTTTCTTTTGGGACTCTTTTGTAAACTTAGGAAAAGGACTATCTTAGAATAGACAATAGAAATAACTACCTGCAAACTTAAGTGAAATGTAGAATTGTAGCATATTTATTCTCAGTTCTACTCATAATAAATATTAAATGATTCCTCCCTTTTTAGAGGGTGCTACCTAATTAGTTTACAAAAATATTTCTAGCATAATTAGTAATTTAATGGCCTGAAAGTAGATATCTAAAAAGGGAATCATTTTTTTTTTTCTTCTGTTGTAAGACCTAGGGCTCCTAAGAATTTAAAATGAAATGAGGTTGTTTGTAAGTAGGGCTGTATGGATATAAGCATGACTGGTGACAGATAGCTATAAGCCCTTGTTGCATGGGAGAGAAGTGAAACCAATTCACTTACAGCATATCAGCGGCAAAACTAGGAACTGATCCCTGAACTGCTCATCATTATGTTCTCAAATGAAATATGTTGCTTCCTTAAAAAACATTTACCAACTCAATTCAACATGTAAGTGTCCACAATCGTTATTACCTGAATTCTAAGAAAATCCTAAAGGAAAAAATGTAAGAAAACTTATTATTTACAATCATAAGAAGCTTGGGATACCTCTCAAAAAATAAAGAAATTATGATTAATCCTCCCAAAACAGATTTTGGTCACATAAACCTTTACATAGCATTTTCCCTCTTCCATCTTAGGTGTCATCAGACTAAGTTATGAGCAATGTTTATTTTCTGTCTTACTCAAAAGTCTCTAGGTTAGAGATGAGTAGATATATCATGGCATACATACCAGACACTATAGAGGAGAGGCATGGAAACATAGCTTTTACCTTATTCCTTCCTGTGCCCTTCTTTTTTTTTCACCTTTTATTTTTATTTATTTTTGGTATATAAATTTATTTATTTTTTACCACAAGATTTTGAATTCAATATTTTCACCCCATCTTGCTCCTCCCCCCACCCCAAGATGGCATGCATTCTGAATACCCCTTCCCCTAGTCTGCCCTCCCTTCTATCACTCCCTCCCTTCTCTTATCCCCTTCCCCTTCTATTTTCCTGTAGGGCAGGATAGATTTCTGTACCTCATTTCCTGTATTTCTTTTTTCCCAGTTGCATGTGGAAACATTTTTTTTTAAACATGTGTTTTTAAAACTTTGGGTTCCAAATTTTCTCCCTTCCTCCCACCCCACCCACCCTCATTAAAAAGGCAAGCAAGTCAATACAGGCCATACATGTGCAGTTATGCAAAACACTTCCACAGTAGATGTGTCGTGAAAAACTAACTCTATTTCCCTTAATCATACCCTGCCCCCCCATTTATTCTATTCTTTCTTCTGACCCTGTCCCTCCTCAGAAGTACTTCCTTCTGATTACCCCTTTTGCAATCTGCCCTTCTCTCTATCATCCCCCTGCTCTCTTGTCCCCTTCTTCCCCTATTTTCCTGTAGGGTAAGACAGATTTCCATACCCAATTGAGTGTGTATGTTATTCCCTCCTTAAGCCAAATCCTATGAGAATAAGATTCCCTCATTTCCTCTCACCTTTCCCTGTTTCCCCACCACTGTAAGAACCTTTTCTTGTCTGTTTTGTGCAAGATAATGTACCCTATTCTACCTCTCCCTTTCTCCTTCTCCTAGTATAATCCTCTCTCACCCCTTAATTTTTTTCTCCAGATATCACCCCTTCATCTTCAACTCACCCTCTATCTATCTATCTATCTATCTATCCATCTATCATACATACATACATACATACATACATACATACATACATACCTATAATTTTTCCCCTCCCACTACCCTAATACTGACAAAGGTCTTATGAGTTATAAATATCATCTTTCCATGCAGGAATGTAAACAGTTCAATCTTAATAAGTCTCTTATGATTTCTCTTTACTGTTTACCTCTTCATGTTCCACTTCAGTCTTGTACTTGAAAGTCAAATTTTCTACTCAGCTCTGGTCTTTTCATCAAGAATACTTGAAAGTCCTCTATTTCACTGAATGATCATTTTTACCCCTGAAGGATTATACTCAGTTTTGCTGGGTAGGTGATTCTTGGTTGTAATCTTATCTCCTTTGCTCTCCAGAATATTATATTCCATGCCCTCCAGTCCCTTAATGTAGAAGCTGCTAAATCTTGTGTTATCCTGATTGGTGTTTCCACCATACTTGAATTGTTTCTTTCTGGCTGCTTGCAATATTTTCTCCTTGATCTGGGAACTCTGGAATTTGGCTACAATATTCCTTGGAGTTTTCCTTTGGGGATCTCTTTCAAGGGGAGATTAGTGGATTCTTTCAATTTCTATTTTGCCCTCTGGTTCTAAAATATCAGGGCCGTTTTCCTTGATAATTTCTTGAAAGATGATGTCTAGGCTCTTTTGTTGATCATGGCTTTCAGATAGTCCAATAATTTTTAAATTCTCTCTCCTGGATCTATTTTCCAGGTCACTTGTTTTTCCAATGAGATATTTCACAGTTTTCTAATTTTTCATTCTTTTGGATTTGTTCTACTGTGTTGTGATTTCTCATAAAGTCACTATCTTCCAATTGCTCTATTCTAATTTTTAAGGAAGTATTTTCTTCAGTAATGCTTTGGACTTCCTTTTCCATTTGGCCAATTTTTCTTTTTAGGGCATTCTTCTCCTCATTGGCTTTTTGGACCTCTTTTGCCATTTGGGTTAGGCTATTTTTTAAGGTGCTATTTTCTTCAGGATTATTTTGGGTCTCCTTTAGCAAGCTTTTGACTTGTTTTTCATGATTTTCTTGCATCACTTTCATTTCTCTTCCCAATTTTTTCTCTACTTCTCTTTCTTGCTTCTCAAAATCCCTTTTGAGCTCTTCCAAGGCCTGGGACTGATTCATATTTTTCTTGGAGGCTTTGGATGTAGGAGCTTTGACTTTGTTGTCTTCTTCTGGTTGTATGTTTTGATCTTCTTCTCCAAAGTAAGATAATATAGTCTGACTCTTTTTGTGAGGTTTGCTTGTGATCCTGCCCAATTACTTGAGTTTTAAACTCTTTGTTAAGGTAAGAGTCTGCTTCCAATGTGGAGAATGTACTTTCCCAAACTTCGGAGGTTTGTATAGCTGTTTTCAGAGATACTTGTAGGGACCTGTAAATTTTCAGTTCTTGCAAGGTGCTATGATAAGGGTGGAGATATTTACTCTTTTCCTGGCCTGAGCTCTGGTCTTTGAGTGACCGGCCACAAGCAGTCTTTTCTCTCTTGGAACTGTGAGGAGGGTTCCTTCTACGCCTCCACTACAAGCTCCACCACACCAGAGCTCCTCCTCACGCCAGGACCGCCACCCAGCACTGTGACCCAGATCCAAACACAGGGCAAAGCAAGAGATTCCTGTATCAGCACTGGCAAAGAGATTCCTGCAATCTCCCTCTGATCAGCCACTTGATTTCACCTCAGTCTGTAGGCTGGAAGCTCAGGACACAGCCACTGCCTGGGCACCTGCGCTCTGTGCTCTGGAACTAGCTCTGACCTAGCTCTTCTCTCACAGCAAAAACAGACTTTTCCCACTGACCTTCTAAGTTGTCTTTGGTGTTTGTGTATTGAGGAGTCTGGACACTGCCACAGCTGCCAGTGGTTCAGTCCTCTGAGGCATGCTCCAGGTTCGCTGCGGCCTGCGTGCCACTGTGCTCCGCTCCCAGCCTGGCGGGATAAGCCTTTCCAATCAACCATCCAGGCTGTCTTGGGCTGGAAATTTCTTTTACCCTGTCTTTTTCTGGGTTCTGCTCCTTTAGAATTTGTTTAGAGCCATGTTTTTATGGGTATCTGGAGGGGTTTGGGGAACAGCTCAAGCAAGCCACTGCTTTAATGCCCCCATGCCCTTCTCTTGAAATGCTCTCAATGAGTTTGTTTTGACCAATCAAATTGAGAAACATTTTAAGAGAGGAGAACTTGAGAACTTCCAGGAAAGCCAATCAAAGAGGCAAATTTTAAGGAGAGAAGAGTTTCCAGGTCAAATTGAAGGAATTTTATATGTAGCCATGTGGAGTGTTGGCTGTATGCAATGTATGGTTATCTGAACAAAAATATCAAGTCACCTTTAATTGCTACTAGCTTGTTTCCTTATTAAGTCTCTCTCTAGGTTCAAACATGGTCTCAGAGTATGGAAATATTATTAAAATAATAAAAATGCTTTCTCTAATTGGACCAACCCCACTTTGGCCTAGGCTAAGGAAAATCTCTCCTTTTGGGTTAATATCCCTTCCCTCAATCATAATTAACTGAGCATTTACTTGGAATTAAATAATGGTAAGGGCAATTTTATGTTGAATAGAAATGCAAATATTTAAAGGGATGGTCCTCCATTAGTAGATTCTAATACACAAAGTCAGAGAGATGAAACTCTTTTATCTCTTAACATTCTTCCTCTTGTTAGAGGGGAATTCAGAATTGAAATATTGTATAAAGAAAAAGGAACTGAGGGTTTCCCACAGCTGTGCTCTAGAAAGAAGACAGAGATAGAACATAGGAGCTGATTGCCTGGATTGTGGTAGAATTTCAACTCCCAGTCTGCTTTCCATTCCGTCTGCTGATGATGGTTGTATCATTGAATTTTTCTCTTCCTTTTGCTTTCTTGGCCACTTCTTAGCTCTAATTCCTATAGAGGCAGTGCCCAGTCTACCCCACTTCCCTAAGTCCCTTGACAGCTTGGGAAATGAAGTATAGAGTGAAGAGGAAGAAGGAGCAGTGCAGATCAGAGCCCTCCCCTTTCCTTCTTTCTTGTAGTTTCTCTTCACCTTGGCTTCATGGTTTCTAGGTAGAAAGAAGTTCTTTACAATATCAAAAGTGTAAGTAAATTGCAAAATTCTGGATAATAACTGCCTGCTGCTATATTCTCTGGCTGAATCTTTATAAAATGAGGGAGGTTAAACTTGATTATTTTTAAAGTCCTTTACATCTCTAAATCTTCATTCCTATGATTTTGTCTTCTCTCTTTTTTTCCCAACATTCTGCTGAAATAATACCTTTTACTTTTAGCCTTTCTTGACCCAACCCAATACCAGTTCTCTCCTCTCCCCAAAAATGTACTTTGTACTTATTTTGAATATTGGTATTAGGACAAGAACTATTGCTTCAGGTTTGTCTTTGTATGCCTAGAAACTAGCACAATCTCTGGCACAGTAGGCAGTTAATAAAAACTTACTGATTGGTTGAACCTAAGGCGATACAGTAGAAAGAACAACATCTGGCAGCCGGGTGGAATCTGCCCTTGTCCTAACTCAACTGTGAACTACCTGTGTAATCACTGGCAAGGACCTAGAACTGGACAGCACCTTAATACAATTTAATCTAGCTCTTTTATTGTCATTAATTATCACTATGACATAGTTTTCTTATTTTTAAAACATTAAGTTGAATTTTTAAGGTTCCTTCCTAATTCAGTATTTCATTAACCATGTGAATTTGGGAAAATCTGACTCTCATTGCCCTTATGAAAACAGCAGTTTGAAATAGATGTTCTCCAATACCCCCAAACTAAATTCTATGCCATGCTCCCATGGATGTAATTGTAGTTATGGGATGGCAAGCACTGGTGGCAATCACCAACTAAATGAATGCTTATAACCTCAGTAAAAATAGTATTTCTGTCCTTGTTACTTGACATTGCTAGAATCTGGTAGCCTAAATCTTATCTTAAACTACCAGAAAAACTATAGTCTTTATTTCTCTGGAAAACTGAAAGAATAATTTTTGAGGAACAGCAAGAAAAAATAATTTGGTTGATGGTGTTAAAGAATCAAAGGAAGAGAATGCCTAGAATGAGCACTGAGGAGGGTTAGCCTAGAGGAAAATTGAGAAATAGACAAAATTTGGCTACGACACCATTTTACCATCTTTCTTATTAGTCTTTTCTTCTTTCCTGCACTTTCCATCCTAGTAACTATCTTGCACGATATTTCAAAAAGGCCTTGCTTCCTCAAATTTCTAAACTAGGAATTATAGATGGAATATTGATATCTGAATGATATAAATAACTGATAACATTTTATGCAGTTGCCATTCAAAGGGCATATTCACATTATAATAAATCCCTCCAAAATTCTTCAAGAGCAAAAAAAAAAAATCTTTAGTAGTAGATTTTTGTCTCTGTTGAAGACTATGGAGAGATAGTCCTATGTATCAACCAATCAACAATATTTATTATTCTTCTTCAAAGAGGAAATCATAAAACCTATTTTCAAAGAGTTTACTATGTAAAAGCTGACAATCTAGATTATAATCTATATCAGAAACGCATGATGTGGGTGATATAGCTAGAAAGAAAACCACCTGCAAAAAGATCTGAGGATTTTACTGGACCACAAGATCAATAGGAATCAATGATGTGAATTAACCTCCAATTTCTCAGAATCTTGGGTGTTTTAAGAGGCATAATTTTGAGGCACAAGTAGGTTATGGTTTTGTTATACTCTGTATTGGTAAGAACATATCTCAAGTAAGTAATATGCTCAGTTTTTGGTATCACATTTTAGGAGGGACATTAATGATCTGAATAGTGTTCACAGGAGGGTAATCATGCCATGTAAGAATGAGTGGATGGAACTTGGAATGTTTATGCTTAAGAAAAAAAAAAAAGATAAGGGTGGCCAGGATGGGTTGAGGGAAAGGTTATGATTTGTTTTTTCTTGGTTCCAAAAAGTAAAACTAAGGACAATTAGTGTTAAGTTATAAAGGGACAAATCTGGGCTGTAGTTAGCATTATATAAAAGTAGAACAGGTTACCTCAGGAGGTAGTGGGTTCCTTCTTCACTGATGACCTTTATTCAAATAAAGCATAGATGACTTTTCATATATGTTGTAGAAGGTATTCTTTCTCAGTTATGGATTGTACTATATAACAACCAAGGCCCCTTTCAGTTCTGAGACTCAGTAATTCTAAATATATCAGAAGATTATGAGAAATAGAATAACACCACATCTACAAATGACCCCTTTGTGTCTGTGCATGTGCATACACACATACATATCCCAAAAGCGAACTCTGCTGAAAAATTATCATTATGATTATTTTTTAATTTACCAAAGAAGCCAACTTAATGAAAACAATTTTTGCAGAGAAATATACGAGATCCCATAGATAGGGTATTTTAACTATAGTTCAGTAAGTGTAAAAATATAAGCACTCATTTTTCCATTTTTCATTAAACATGGTTAGAGAGAGATTGTCAGAAGGCATTTTATTTGTCTCCATTGGAAGGTTTAGGGATAACAGATTTTGTACCTGATTGTATATGTGTATGTGTATGCTTTACAGTAAAATATAATATTTAGCTACAACCTGAAACTCTTATTGAATAAAATCATAATAAAATGTATATAATAAATTCACTTCAGGAAAATAAAAAATGCTAAATTTTACCCTTTACCATATAACTAATACACTTAAATATCTGCAAAATATGAATATTTTCACTCCAGTATAAGATTAGATTTGTCACTAAATTTCTTCAACTGTGGTAAGCCAGAGAGGGCAAAAATCATGAGGCCATTGATTGAATCAGGAGAGTTGACCGACTATGAAATTAAATGGTGCTTCTTATTACAGCATCAGAGAGTTGAAAATGCCATCCAGGGTCTACATATATAGGTATGGTTATGACACTGAATCTTAAGTGCATTTCCTCACACTTGAACTAGCCTTTTAAGGGAAAGTTTCTTAGAAAAAAATATTAGTGATTTCATTGTGATTATTATAATTTTATATCTACAACACCAGACTTAGCTAACCAGCCACCTTTGCAGGATGTCAAAAATTGTAACTATTGTTCTCTTCAATTTTGCTCAACCAGAAATAGAATGTTCTATTTTTTTTTTTTTTGGAGCACATGAGAATTATGTGACTAAACAACTTCTAAATAATTAAAATAAGATTCAGAGCCTTGTGGAAACAGAGGCCTCTGGTCACCTGGGAGATTAGCCAATATCTGAGTGTCTTCCCAATATGCCAAGCTTATTAATGGTGCTAATAAAAGAGAGGTTGACCATCTCTGTTGCAAAGGGACACAGGAAAAAAATGTAACTGGGAGCTGTCTCTTCTTTGCCTCAAAGAAGGATTTCTCATCGCTTTCTTAAAATATAGTTCCTTCCCGTGTTCTGGTCAGAGAGGATGTAATTGATCATGGGTAGTGCTGGAAGGTGGTCCCAATTTTCCCAGAGGGTGTAGTCAAAATCAGGAAATTGAAGATTTGTGTTCAAAAAAGTTTATGTGTTTCTAAGGTATTATTCTGCAGTACCGCTCTCTTAGGACAGATCTCAGGCTTGAAACAAAGCAACACTAAAAAAAAAAAAAAGAGAGAGTGAGACAGAGACATTTCATTAAAGATTTTGTAATTTCATCATCAGGACCCATGAAACTCTCTGTCTCTGCAAGTTTACTGAACTTTGACCCCTCTCTTTATACGGCTTTTTTCCCTTGCAGGAGATTAAGATTAAGTATCTGAGTAGTCTGCTGACTTTGCAGGAGTTATAGACTAGAAGTATTTCTTCCCACTTTTCTTTCCTATGTCTCTCATGCAAATAAATCTAATATTTCTGAGTGGGGTAATAGAAACGACAGATCAAAATACAAGAGCAGCACCTTTAAACACATATGACACAATCTGTAATGTTCTTTGATTATTGTATTTACTCATCCATAAAATGAGGATAATAATGCCTTTAGTGCCTCCCTTAAGTGACTGTTGTGAGGATATAATGAGATAACGAATGAATGAAAGAAAAGCATTTATTAAGTGCTTCCTATGTTCCAAGCACAGAGCTATGTACTGGGGATACAAATGCAAAATTGAAAATGCTTTCAAAGAAATAAATTCTAAAATGAGGAGATAATATATATGGGGTAGTAGTGGCCAATGAAAGGAATTATGATAAGTAGAACAATGAAGCAGTTCATTGACATGCCTTTAATGGTATTGTCAATTTGGTTCAAATTTTCAGAGCTAGAAATACAAGAAAGAGAGGTCGCATACTACATGAAAAATGACTACAAGGAAAATACATGGTCCCAAGGGAAGGCAGAGTCAAGTGGCTTAGTGCTTCCCAGGCATGGCTTCTGATAGTCCTATTTGGAGGATAGAAATAAAGCAGCAAAGCAGAAAATGGCCAAAGAGGGGAAAACCATATTAAAGATGAGTATGTGTGTCCCTGGGAGCAAAGAGCCACTTGGATAGTAATGGATGCAAAGCCTGTTGGCTTTTTCTCCTACTCTCTTTTCTCTTTCTTCCTCTTCTTCCTCCTCCTCCTCCTCCTCCTCCTCTTCCTTCTTCTTCTTCTTCTTCTTCTTCTTCTTCTTCTTCTTCTTCTTCTTCTTCTTCTTCTTCTCTTTTTCTCTCTCTTTTTCTCTCTATATTTCTTCTCTGTATCTCTCAGTATTTCTCTTCTCTTCCTATATCTCCTCCGTCCCTATGTCTACTCTTTTTTTTTTCTGTATCTCTTTTCTTTTGTATCTCCTCTCCCTTTCCATATGTATCTCCTTCTAGGCTTTCTCTATTTTTATCTCCTTGTTCTGTATATCTTCTCTGTGATTCTCTCTCTCTCTCTCTCTCTCTCTCTCTCTCTCTCTCTCTCTCTCTCTGTCTGTCTGATCTCACTTGTATATATCAGGTATTCTTCATTGTTATGGATTTTGACCCATCTATACCTTCCCATATTATGATACTTTTGTCTATATTTGTCACAACAAGCTAAATAAGAGCTTTTTCACTCACTTATGCATTAATTCCAGTTATATGACTTTATCCAACTAGATATCTTCCTTACTTTCTCTTAGCATTTCATGGTTACAAATGGAACATATAGCCCATTTATTGCTGATCCCTTCTTCTTGCTATGCGATTTGGCCAGTTTTGTCTGCAGTAATAATTTTTTTCTGATCAATGCCTTTTATTTTTCTTGCATAATTCCACATATATAATGTGATTCAGTCTCCTCATACCTATTCCATTTCTCTCCATTGCCTTTTGAATAAATTTCAACTTGAATCACTAAAAAACTATGGTATTTCATGACTCATACGCATACATTTCCAGGAGAATATTGGTGTTAAAAATCTTGTAGATGAAACTCCACATAGGGTTTATTCTCTTTCCTCTCCACAGGTACATTTATGTCCCTTTTCCTTGAAACACCAACATCTATGTGGGGTTTTAAAAAGTTCTTCTATTCAAATGTGATCAAATTTAGTTCTTTGGCATCCATCTACATGACAGTGGTCAAAATCTAATAAAGAACAAGAAATTCCGTTTAGGCCATCTTAAAGAAAAAACAGAATTTTGAAATTCCCAATATTGAAACACCTATGCTTTGGGAGTTATGGAGGCCTTATCATTCCTTACCAACACCAAAAGCCAAGTTTTAATTAAGCTTTAAAATGAGAAAGCCCCTGTAAGCCTAACCTAGATGAGTCATCCATGAATATTTCTGACTATAGATGTAAGTTCTATGAAGTTTGTGGAGAATTAAAGGGACAGTTAAGTCTAGGAGAAATTTTATTTGTGCTAGTAATTTTTTTCAAAAAACATTTTGATTTGATAGACTTTAATTGGAAAAAATAAGTTGTAGATAAAGCATTAATATGTGTTCAGTGACACTGAAACATTTTGGAGAGACCAAGCCCATTAGATTCATGGATATCAAGTCTCCCTTAGATTAAAGTTCCTTTTACCTTTAATGTAAGGATCAAATAATAACAGAAAATTTGGGAATCCACTTCAATGAAGTTATGTTCTACTTTCATGGGATATTTTCTTAAAATTACATAATACTTTAAGGTTTCTATGCCTTTTATAAACATTCTTGTTTGAGCCTAACAACAAACCTATGAAGTAGCATCTTTCCCCATTTTAAACTTAAGGAAACTAAGGCATAAGGAACATAAGTGACTTACTGAAAGCAAAATAACTTGGAAAAAATCCATAAGAAAGTGAAAAGCATTTATTACATATTTACTATGTGCTAAACACTGTGTTAAGTGCTAGAGATAAAGATATAGAAAAAGTCAGACAGTCCTTGTTCTCTAGAATTTTGTACAGACATACATTGGAAATATTGCAGATTCAGTTCCAGACCACAGCAATTGAATTATTTGAATTGAATATCACAATAAAACAAGTCACATAAGTTTTTTGGTTTCCCAGTGTATGTAAAAGTTATGTTTATACTATACCATAATCTATGAAGTATGCAATGGCATTATGCCTAAAAAAGAACAATGTACATATTTTAACTAAAAATACTTTGTTACTAGAAAGATGCTAACCATCTTCTGAATCTTCAGTGAGTTATAATCTTTTTGCTGATGAAGAATCTTGCCTGGATGTTGCTGGCTAGTGAAGGTTGGCATGGCTGTGGCAATTTCTTAACAAAGGCAACAATGAAATTTGCCACATGGATTGACTCTTCCCTTCCCTTAGACACTTAGAGGCCATTATGGGGTCATTAATTGACCCAATTTCAATATTATTGTGTCTTAAGGAGTAGGGAGGCCTGAGGAAGGTGAGAGGTATTGGTGAATGGCTGGTCAGTGGAGCAGTCAGAACATACATAACATTTATTGATTAAGTTTGCTATCTTATAGGGACATGGTTTGTGGTAACCCCAAACAATTGTAATAGTAACATCAAAGATCAGTGATCACAGATCACTGTAACAGATATAACAATAATAAAAAGTTTGAAATGTTTTGAGAATTATCAAAATGTGACACAGAGACATGATATGTGAGCCTATGATGTTGGAAAAATGGCACTGACAATTTGCTCGACGCAAGGTTGCCACGAACTTCAAATTTCTTTTAAAAAACAAACAATATCTGTGAAGCTCAATAAAGTAAAGCACCATAAAATGAGATATGCTTGTATTCTACTATCAGGTGATCACACAGGTAGGGAATGGCAGCCAGGTTGTTATATGGTCAAGGAAATCACATACTTATTGAGGCAATTCATAAGACATTCCCATTCTGAAAGTACTATTGATTCAATTAGTGTGCTTAGAGCAAGAGGTAGAAAGGAATGAGTTCCTTAGATTGTGGCAACAATGCAGAGGTAGATAATATGATGACCTAGATGATTAATTGGATGGAACATAAAGCAGTTAATCAATAAATTATCTAGCTTAAATGTTTTGCTTCATACTAGTTAACATGATGTTGACTAAGTCACTTCTCTTATCTGAGTCCTTGTTTTCTCTTGAGCATAGTGAGGGATTTGAACTAAATGATCTCTTGGGTCCTGCAAGTCATTCCGTTCCTATTGAAAGTATGCATTTCATCCTATTTGCATGGAAAAAATAACTTTTCTGGCAATTTGAGAAATACTAGGCAATGACACAAAAATTAGTAATAAATTATTACTAAAGTAATGATTACTTGGTTGGTTACAAAGCAATTTTAAAAATATATCTTGTTAACTTTATTTAACATATTTACTATATGACAGACAGTATACTAAGCATGAAAGAACCAAAGAAATACAGAAGATAGTCACTTCTTTCAAAGAGCCTACAATCTAAGTGGCAAAGACAGCACTCCAACTGCAATGTACAACATAAAATTGGAGACAATCTGCAATTAAAGGGCAAATTGGACATGGCTTCAGAGGGAAGGCACTAATATAAAGAGGACAGAGAAAGGTTTCTTTTAGAAGGTTTGATTTTTAGCTGAGATTTGAAGGAAGCCAGGAAAGCTAAAAGGTGATGATGAGGAGAAAAAGAGTTCTACGAATGGGGGAAAGACAGTGAAAATATGTAGAGTCAGGAAATGAGTACTATATACAAGGAACAGCAAGAATACCAGTGTAGCCACATTACAGTGTACAGAGTGAGGAGTGTAAAGTATAAGACAACTAAAGAGGTAGAAAGTGGCCAGGTTTTGGAGTACATTAAAAGCCAGATAGAGAATTATATATTTCATCCTTGAAGTTATATGGGTCACTGAAATTGAATGAAAATAGGAGTGATGTAGTTAGATTTGTCCTATAAGAGGAACAATTTGAAAATTGAGTGGAATGAAGAGAAACTTGAGGTAGAGTGACCAACAAACCTGCTAACTGCAATAGTCTAAGCACAGTGTGATGAGGGCCTGAACCAGGGTAGTGGTAGAGGTAATATTCAGTTTGGGAGGTAGACTTTGAATTGAATTATCTCTTGACTCCTGACCAGGCATACTTTCCACCATAACACACCACCACCTAGGGAAGAAGGAATAAATAAAGGGGGAAATGGTGTTTCTTAATTCTGAAGGTAGATGAGACTAGAATAATCTAATTTGATTCTATGAGTAAAAATCTTTGGATAGGCAGAGCTATTCCCATACCTTAAGTCCCCAGGAAGGGGTGATAGGAGTTAGTAGTAAATTTGCTCATGCTGTGTCAACCGTATTGTTTCCTGAGCTTTCCTTGTCAACATGATCAGTCCTTTAGAGGCTCAAAAACTGGGTATGGCAATTTTCAATCAGCTGATTTTCAAAGCCAGTAATAGGAGTTAAAGACAAACTTTTATTGAGTGTTTCCAATGCAGAAAGACACATTTTTAAGCCCTGGGGATGCAAATATGGGTGAAATATAATACTTCATTTCAGATAATTTACTCTCTAATGTGGGAAACAAGCATATTAAAAAAAAAATAACAAGAGAACAATGAAGGAAATAATCTGAGAATCTCAGTTTTGCAAGGGATCACAGCAGGTTACCTTCCATTCTTTCCTTGAACAAGATTCTTCTCTACCACATGACCAGCAATTGATCATCTAGTCTTTGTTTGAAGATCTCTACTCAGGAAGGATCCACTACTTTCTGAGATAAGAGATAGATAATTGAGTTTATACTTAATTCCAAATGAGTAGCAAAAACTGTAAGTTCAGAAGAATTGCCACAGATTCATGGAGGAGATTGGCTTAAGTGGGACCAAGATAGAAGAACAAGTGTTAGTCAGTTGGAGTGGAAGAAGTCATTCTTTCCTGGCAAAATAATAGGATGAGCAAAGGCATGGAGATTGCAAAGTGCCGAAAGGGTTGTGGGAACCATTAATGGATTGGATAGGCTGAAGCTGTAGATTGATATAGGGCAGATGTATAAGATTAGACAGGAAAGGGATGCTGGAATCAGATTTTGTGGTACATTGAATACTGGGCTAAAGAGCTTGAAGTTCATCCTGTAGTCAATAAGCAGCTATTAATTTTTTTTCTGAGCAAGGACATGACATATACAAAATACAGTTTGGGAAAGATTTATGCTTACTGATTTAAACTTGTTGCAACTGGCATCTAGATTCAAAGAGTATAAAGTACTTTTTCATGATTTTATTTAGTAGCTTCACTTTACTTACTTTAAAACACCTAGAAAAATTCATTCTGGGGAAGGAACAGAGATGAGGGAAGATTGCCTACTGAAGCATTTGAACCTGCTTTTGCAGGTTTTAGATAGCTTAAATCAACAATACAAATATATAGGCCTAAAGACCAAGGACTGAGTATGAATTAATTATTTTCCAGGTAAAATTAATTTTAACCAAAAAATGGAAAACTAATCTATGAAAGTAGCACTGTTCTCTTACTAACTACTCATGTGGATCACCTAAGATTCACTAAAAATCAAACTCTCTCTCTTTCTCTCTCATGTGTGTGTATATATATATATATGTATATATATATATATATGTATATATATATATGTGCGTGCGTGTGTGTGTATATGTACATACACATATACACATATACACACACATACATGTATAATATATATGCCTCAGTCTATATATATATGTATGTGTGTATGTATAGAGATAGAGCTCTCTCCCTTTTTACATACATATATTTAAGTATTTATACTTGCATAAATGTGCATGTGTGTATACATTTACATACATACACACATACATACATTCACATATATGTATATGTAAATACACACACACATATACAGAGAGACAGAGATTTTAAAAAAATAAATCATAGGTTATTCATTGTAACTTATGTACCCACGATGGAGACATGAGTATAGTAGCAAATTTACTGGTGTTATGTCAATCATGTTGGGGAGTGTGTGTGTATGTTTCTATGTATATATGTATATAAACAAATTTCAGTACAAGATGTGAACTTTAAAAGGATAGGTAGCAAGTATTTAGGAAAAGATGAGTAGGGAGAATATTTCAAGTACAGTAAACAGCATGAGCAAAATAACAAAGGTATACATTTATCCTTTGTTCCTTAGGTGCAGTGCACATACACACGTACCTATATGAAAGACTGATCAGTCTTCCTTGCTGATAAACATTCTGAATTTCTTCACAGCTGCCTTAAACTTGCTATTTTTGTTTCTCTATCTCCAAAGGGAAATACACACACACACACACACACACACACACACACACACACACACACACACACACACACACATACATATTGAGGCAGTTACCAAACATGTTGTCTAGAATCCAGGGAGTCATATAAAATCTGAACTATTATA
Source organism: Phascolarctos cinereus (assembly GCF_003287225.1). Lineage (NCBI taxonomy): Eukaryota > Metazoa > Chordata > Mammalia > Diprotodontia > Phascolarctidae > Phascolarctos > Phascolarctos cinereus. The sequence continues at coordinate 97,575,811 of NW_027555847.1, forward strand.
AAAACCAAAGGCAAACAGTATAGCAATTGGAATATCATTCTCACTGCATCAAGGGGCTCTTAAAAATACATTCATGAGAAACTTTTTTGTCCCAGTTGTAGCTAGCTTTCATTTTGTCTACTGCAGTCAAGGATTCCAGCTTTGGTTTAAAATTCTTCATTTTCTTTGATTCCTTATTTGTAATCATAAAGTGTTCCAGCATTTGCCTGCAGCACATTTCTCAATCAGACAGGATCTGAGAATAAAGTGGTTCCATGTGAAAAGATCCTAGTCTAAAAGCAAATTGATAACAAAACTAATTTGAAGATTTTGCTCTTAGAGAATGGAGAAGTTTACTGTTGGTGAGTGCAAAGACAGATGGCTAAAATAAATGACTTCATGAAATTTACGGGGTTTTTTTGTGGTTCTTACTGCTGTTCAACTATTTCTTCTCTAATACTTCAAAATATCTGTGATTTCTTTGATTTGAGTGCTCTTTCCACAATGCAGATGGCTAGTGGTACATATTTAAGAAGAAAATCTTGAATTGCTATGGTCAAAAACTTCCTCCATGGTCAACAAACCTCTGGTGATAGGCTTCCTCAAAATAAGCAAATCTAGTTTTTGATTAAAGATACAATTCAACAAAACTTTATTAAGTATCCTTTATGTGCCATGCACTGTGCTAGGGAAAGAGGGAAACCTCTCTGTCATCAAAGAATTTACATTTTCTTGGATGCTTTTTGGGTCCGTCATCAAAGTCTTTTCAGCTTGGTAAGACCAGTAGGATCTTGTGCCTTACAAAACTCTGAGTCATTTCCATGCCACAATAAGCCTTTGGAAAACTTCAGGGGAACCTGAGATATTTAACAAAAATGAATTAAGGACTTATTAATGTTCATATTCTGAAATGGAAATAGGATCTCATCAATCTGGTTATTCCCCCAATGATGCAAATCACAAAAATAATAGGATAGAAACAAGCTGTATTTTTATCAGCCTGTACCGAGTACTGGAGATTTACGTACAGACTAAAGGCAGTCCCTACACTCAAAGAGCTTACATTCTAATAAGGGAAGGTGACACACAAAAAGGAGTTGAAAGGGAGGGAAGGTGAAGATATCTGATACAAAAAAAAATAGTTTTAACATCCATAAAGCCAGGAACAGGGCTGGTAGATGAATTTTCATGAGTTAATGAAAGCCCAATAGACCTTTGATAGGTCAACTATAGGTCTTGTAAGTCAAATGAATTGCATCATGTATAGTGGCCAAAATTAATTTCCCTTTGACACAGAAATTGGGTTGCTTGGGCCACCTGGAACTAAATTCTTCATCAGTCTCTGACTCCCTGTGGAGACACTGACTTGGAGGAAAATTTTGCTCAGATCAGCACTGCAGGGATGCTGAGCCAGATGAGCCACTAGTCTCCCAAGAAGCTTTTCTCTCTGTGCTTCTCTTAAACTGGCCTTCCTTCTATATGCAAACAGAGCTATGTTTCCCTAATTTACATTTATATCATCCCATATATTCTTAATGGCCTACATATTTTATATGCTAACCTCTTACATAAAAATAGTTTATATTAACAGATCTTTTTACAAAGCAGCTTGAAGTCTTTTGAGGACATTATTATATTAATCTCCATAAAACTCCTCGGAAGTCAAAGTATTATTCTTTCCATTTTCAAAATTGGGAATAAGATCGAGTCAGAGGTTAAGACCATATGAAAAACACTGGCCAAAAAAAAATCCTCAACTTTGTTGAGGAAAATAAACAGTGTCAAAATCCTAACTATTTCCTGGTTCAGGTTGATTTGGGGATGATGTTTGGTGTTTTTTAAAAATAGATATTCTGAAAGTTTTCATTTGATTTTTGAGAAACTGCCCAATTTAGTATCACTAGACTCGATCCTGGGGAAATTTTTTCTATAATTGTAACACATAAGTCTTCTAAGATTACTCTAAAGACAAGCCCATTGACAACACCACAGCTCCATCCTTTCAAGGTAAATAATAGCCCGGCATGTCAATGATTTTTCTAAACTAGTTCTGCAGAGTCTTAGTGTTAAATGCAATATAAATAAGGGTTCCATAAAATAACATTGATACTAGTGACATTTTCTCCTTTAAAATATTAAATATAAAATGGAAAATAAAAATGCACACGGCAACTTTTTTATTATAAAAATAGCCTGAATCTCCTCTATTTTGCTCAAAACCTCTCCCTTTGTACCTGGGCTAGTCCATCTTGTCTAGCCCCTGAACTATCATTAAAGGTTTCTGTCGTCAGTCCCAATAGTGTTTTGGGGCAAATTAATTTGGAGAACATCAGCATATTAAATCTTAAAAGGTACTTTTAAAAAATGAATCTTGTAGAGGAAGTCAGGTGTGTGTGTGTGTGTGATGTCAGTGCTGGGCTTGGAATCAGGATGACCTTGGTTTACATTCTGCTTCTGACACCGATTGTTGCAGGTTGCATAACTTCTGTGTGCTTTAGAGCTTCTTTTCTAAATCAAAGATAGGTTGATTTTTATGTTGGTAGAAGGAATTTTCATACTAGAAATTTCCTATCCTCACAAACTATAGATCTTTTGCACAATCAGGCAGGTACCAGCTAACTCTCTGTCACTGAGTGTAGCTCTCTATGTCTAATGTCACTTAATCTCTCAATGGAGTAGGCCTCTTTTTTAAAATGATAAATTTCTAAGCTGTTGTATGGAATTTTGGGAATTCCATAAAAAACGAAATGACAAGTATAGCCAATAACAAACAAAAAACATTAAAAAAATAAGAACAAAAAAAGTTAACTTTGTATCATTATAGTTAAGTAGAATTTCTAAAAGCAGTATCTTCAAATTTTTTTTAATCCCCATACATTACTGCCCTGACATCCTGGAACCAGAGGGCAAAATAGGCATTGAAAGAATCCACCAATCACCTTAGGGAAGAGATCCTAAAATAGAAACTTCCAGGAACATTGTAGTCAAAATACAGAACTGTCGGGTCAAGGAAAAAAAAATATTGCAAGTCTCCAGAAAGAAATAATTTAAACATTGGGGAGCCACAATCAGGATTAAAGAAGACATAGCAGCCACAGTTTAAAGGATCAGAGGTCATGGAACATGATATTCTGGAAGGCGTAGGAGCTAGGACTACAATAAAGAATCACATACATGGCAAAATTAAACATAATGCTTCAAGGTAAAAAAAAATAAATGGTCATTCAATGAAATAGAAAGATTTCTAACCTTCTTAGGAAGAAGACCAGAATTGAACGAAAAATTTGATATCCAATATCAATACCAAGAGAAGCCTAAAAAAGTAAAAAGGGAAAAGAAAACATAAGAGATTTAACAGAGCTGAACTGTTTACATCCCTACATGGGAAGATGATGCTTGTAACTCTTAAAAATTTTACCACTAATAGTACAGCTTGAAAGAATACACATAGACAGAGGGCGCAGGTACAAGGTAAATTAGAAGGAATGACATAAAAATAATTAACAGAAGAGAAAGAGGAGTACACTGGGTGCAGAAGGAAGGGAGAGGTAGAATGGAGGAAATTATTTTACATGAAGAGGCACAAAAACTCTATTACACTGGAAGGGAAGAAGGGATGGTGGGCAATGGGCACTGTTTGAACCTTACTTTCATCAGTATTGGCTCAAAAAGGGAATAATGTACACCATCAGTTGAATATAAGAACCTATCTTACTTGACAGGAAAGTAGGAGGGAAAGGAAATTAAGTAAAGGAGGAGGGAAACTGACAGAAGAGAGAGTAGATTAGGAGACAGAAGCAAAACACTGGTGAGGAGGGAAAAGATGAAAGGAGAAAGAGGACAAACAGGAAGAAAAATAGGATGGAGAGAAACACACAGTTAGTAATCATAACTGTGAATGTGAATGGGATGAATTCTCCCATAAAACAGAACTATATAGCAGAGTGGATTTAAAACCAGAATCCTACAATATGTTGCTTACAAGAAACACCCATGAAGCAGAGAGACACATACAGAGTAAAGGTAAGGGGCTGGAGCAGAATCAAATATGCTTCAGCTGAAGTTAAAAAAAAAAAAGCAGTGGCAGCAATACTGATCTCAGACAGAGCAATTTGGAACTATGCCTTAATGGCAACTAAACTGTGCATATCCTTTGATCCAGCAATACCACTACTAGGTCTGTATCCCAAAAAGATCATAAAAAAGGGAAAAAAAGGACCTATATGTGCACCAATATTTATAGTAGTCTTTTTCATGGTGGCAAAATATTGGAAATTGAGAGAATGTCCTTCAATTGGGGAAAAGCTGAACAAGCTGCGGTATATGAATGTAATGGAATATTATTGTTTGGTAAGAAATGATGAACAGGAAGATTTCAGAAAAAACCTGGAAACTCTTGTATGAACTGGTGCAAAGTAAAATGAGCAGAACCAGGAAAGCATTGCACATAGTATTAGCAACATTGTGTGATGATCAACTATGGATGACTCAGCTCTTCTCAGTAACATAATTATCCAAGATAAATACAAAGGACTTACAAAGGAAAATGCTCTCCACATCTAGATAAAGAACTGATGGACTCTGAATGCAGATCAAAGCATACTCTTTCCACTCACTTTATTCTTTTTTGTGTGTTTTTCCCCTTTTGATCTGTTCCTTCTTTCACAGCTGTGACTAATATGGAAATTAATTTCACATGACAGCATATGTATAACATGTCAAATTACCAACCATTTTAGAAGAGGGGAGGGGAAAGAGAGAGGGAGAAAAGTTTGAAACTCAAAATCTTGTAAAAATGAATGCTAAAAATTGTTTCTACATGTAATTGGGGAAAAAATTAAAGTACTATTTAAAAACAGAAAAATAAATTCCCATACATTTCATAACAATTTTATCAAGAAAATTTTCACTTCATTGAAATAAATAGGCTTCGGATTTTAAATATATATAATAGGTAATGTCTTAACATACAGATTACAAATAAGGTACTCTTTCTTTGAGAGCATTGAATTATCATACTGAGTATACATGACTAACAATTTCCAGAAATTGAAGAGAACTACAAAATGTAGCAGCAAGAGCACTAGAATTTGAAGCCTTGGGTTCAAATCCCAACTCTTTTACTTTAACTAATCAATCAATAAAAATTTATTAAGTACCTACTATATACCCAGTACCGTATTATACTTACCTCTCTGATTCTTAATTTTCTTTAATATAACATGAGGGCATTAGACTAGATGATCCTATCGCTTCAAATTTTTTTGTACTGACTTCCTAAATGTCTAAATCTTCCAATTTCTTGGTATTGCTATCTATTTTGACTACTTAGTATGGAATGTGGTACTGTGAAGCTACATAATGATGTAATGAAAGTCTGATCTTCAGTTTAAAGGTCTTGTTCCTTACACCATTAACTCCTTGATCAGAAGACTCCAAAGCTCATAAGTAGGGTAAACTTGGCTGGTCTACCCCTGATGGATGGATTTGCTAGTCAAACATATACGACTTTACCAGAAGACAGTTGGAACTAACACAGGCAATCAGGATTTTGTTCCAGGATGCCAAATTCAGAGAGAACCAAATATAGAAGGCCCTGAATTTAGAAGCCTCTTATGGTTCTTGGGGTTCTTTGGAGGCATAGAAACAATGTAACATAACACCTAATTTGTAAAGATAATTGCAGCTAAAATAGAAAGCTACCAGATGGCGAGGGGGGTGAGCTCCTCCATGTCCTCAACTTATCACTGCACCTCAACTGTGGGCAAAATTCCTAGTTATAGTTGTGACCTCATCTTGTTTAGTTGCAATAAACTAAAATGCCCACGTGGGCATCAAAAAGGCAACCTATTCTCTTTATTTATCTACAAAATAATTTATCAGGCTAGATACACGTAACACATTCACTTAAAGCATCAGGAAGTCAGTAGTAGATTATATCTTGTGAGTAAAAAGATGTCACGTCCTTGACTACATGCATCATTCTTTCATCATGTGGTGCAAATGGGAATGATTTGCTTTATAGATGTTGTAGTGAAGAGTTTATATGAGACTTTGTTCATTTTTCAACTTTTCCTTGGGAAGAAGTAGAAATCTAGGAAGAGCGATCATTAAGATGTGATCAAATGAGTTCAGTGATGGCATATGGGACATGAGTCCAGGGAGAAGTCAGAGGCAGAAGCTTGAGACCTGCTGGAAGATATGTTTCTATTTCCTATTAAGCACTTTGATAATTAGCAATGAATAACTTTGAGAGTGGGGTGGGGAGAGAAAGCAAAGATTCTATGCTGTAAATTGCTCCCCTATCTCTAGTTTGTGCTCATTAAGATATGCCTTTGCCCTCCTGGAGGAAATTGTAGCCCTATGGATTTTAATTTTTAAGGAGTTTTTAGGGTACATAGTGGAACTATTATCCTTTTAGTTATACTCTGGGGTCTATTACCAACTGTGACAGGATGAAGACTGTTAAATCTCAGAATGTTAAAACTGGAAGGAACCTTAGAGACCATCTAGATCTTTTTAAAATATATTTAGGGCCGAGGCTGTAGGAATGACCTGTCAAAATCTGGGTCCTGGCTATTGGAAGGCTATCAAATGCTGCCTTTGCCTTCTCCTTGTCCTTCACCATTGCAGGAGTCCACAGACTTGGAAACTTACCACTAGGCATTGCTTGGACTTGTAGGGTACGTCTAAGAGGAAATAATTAGACTTCTCTGTGCTAGGAGCTAGTGATCCAGCCAGGAAAAAACAATCTGTAAGTAATAAAACATCTTGAGCAACATAACTCATCTATTTATCTGTGTGTGTATCTCACTGAACCTTTGCATATATTTTGATGCAACTCTGGTGTCACCCCCAGCATCTTCCTGATTTCCCCCACAGTTAGAGATATCTCCTATTAAAATTAATTTGTATGTATTTTCTCTTCAGTTTGTGGATATATTGTTTACTTTCAACAGACTATAAATTCCTTGTAGGAAATTTTTCACTCCCCCTCTACCCCATCATGAGAATTTAAAGGATTTTATATGCCTTATAGACAGTATATACTGTGTTGGTCCTTGTTGAATTGATACTTTGATATTCCACTGACTATGTGATCTCATCATTGTGCATATTCCCTCCATTGGTTCAGATCATAATCTAAGACAATTCAACAAACATTTAGCAAACACCTATTATGTAAGTAGCACTGTCTAAACTATCTGGATTTTAGTTTCCTCATCTACTAAATGAGAGGTTGTCCTAGATGATCTCTAAGATCCCTTCAAGTTTAAAATTCTGTAATCCTACAAATAAAAGGAACAAAGTGATGGTGTAATATGGTGCATGACCAGAGAAATATACTTATCTGTGGGGGACATGGAAAGTTCTTCCTATTCTTTCTACCATCTCTACTTCTAAAACATAAACTTCAGTTTTGAAGGCATCGATACTCTGGAAATACATTTTTTTTTTTAAATGCAGAGGCCATGTATATGGTCTGTTGTTTTATCTCTATAGTATGGTACCTCAGAGTGCTCTTGAGGAAATCAAACAGGGTTGTGCCATTCTGGAGCTGGTCCCTGTAATCTTTCTTCTTTTTTCTTTTGACACAGAGTTGATTACAAAGTTCACATTTGCCTATCACAATATTTGACTTACTGTTCTATTTCAATGATGTATTTTCCTCTTCTCTAAGGCAAATATTGAGTTGTATTTGTGTCTCCACTTTGTACCTCTGTGCATTGCTTCCATAATAATGTTCACATTCACAACAAAGATGTTTCCTCCATATATAGTCAAAATCTGAAGAATTTCATTGACTAGGGGCAAGAATCTAGTGAGAGCAGACATTTCTCATTATCACCAGCCAAAACCTAGCAAAGTTGTGATGTGAGTAATTTGTCAACCACAACCCAAATGACAAAGTTAGAGAAGCCGCTTTGAATCTGGAGTTGGGGGATTTGGATTTTCATCTGGATTCATTTGCATCCAGTCTGTGAAATGACCTTGGATGAATTACTTTGCTTCTCTGGGTCTCTTTTTCATTATCTGTATGTAACACCTGGGTTGTGAGCTGAGAGACTTCCCTGCTTCCTTTCTTTTTAAATCAAAATTCCTAGAAAGAGAAAAGAGAACCCCTGCCAATGTAGACTTTGGATATATTGGTGGAAAACCAGACAGAAAAAGTTAGGGGGTGAGAGGTGGAAACATCAGAACTGCCCAGCAGCAATTTCACTGCTCAAGAATTCTAATCCCATATGCCTTGCTAATTTTGATTCACTTTAGCAAATCTGCTTCAAACTATATGAGTAAGGAGTGCTTGCAGGGCCACACAAAGTTGGGAAAGAGATGAAAAACCTGTGTGAATGGGAGCTAAAGCTATTGATAAGTGAATCATTGTTTGAAATGCTCTTATCTCTAGAATAGAATAAGAACTAGGAGATGAAAGGATCAAGTGGATACCATCCATGCATACTCAGTTGAGATCTAACAGATCATACAAGACTTGAACCTAGGATTTGCTTAAGGAAGCATGGCAGGAATGAGCTGGAAGAATTTGACCTTGAAGAGTCACCTGGGGATTTGGGCAGATATTATCCTCAGAATAGTGATTTTAGATCTCACTGCTAATGTAAAACAATGTCTGTCTGTCTGTCTGTCTGTCTGTCTAATGGGGAAGAGGAGATGGAGAAGGAGGAAGGATCCCCTTTACATGTAAAGTGAGAAAGTCTGGCTAGTTGATATCAAATATCCTTTGCAGCTCTAAATTACATGAAGATTCACTCCACCCCCTCCTTGGTGGCTACCCTGGCTCCTCCCTCAAAATCCCCTTTCCCTTATGCTCTTCTCCCAAGAAATTTTTTTTTTTTAAGACAGGATTTGATAAAGTGATTAACAACTTTAAGTGTTGCCTGAGTGTGTGTGATAGCATTTTAATAAGGAGGAAAGCCATTGAGTTAAAGGGAATCAGAATTCCATGTGTCATCTAACATGGGCAGGACTCCTCCAAAGTCTCTGAAATAACACCTTACTGATTGCATATTTATATACATGTTAGCTTGAGTATGAGACCTCTAATAAAACAAATCTGAGAGGATCATAGTGTTGAATAAACATCATCCAAAGACCTGAGTTCAAATCCTTGTTCTGATATTTAGTAACTATGACCTTGGAGAAGTTGTTTTTTTCTTTTTTCCCCTGTCTGGAGGATATAGGACAAAATGATTTACAAGTTCCTTTATAAGCTGTAAATGCTATGGGGGGAAATCAGCTGTTACTATCACCATGCACAGAAATTATTTTTGCGTACTTTTTGTATTTCATATCATATCTGAATCCTAAGTATATCAGCAATCTGTCAGATCATCTAAGAAAAAAAAAAGCTATTCCCTGTTAGGTGCCCTGAGGTAGCTGTTAGACATTTTAAAGATATGTTAATAATGAGAATGTGATATAATGGGAAGAAAATAAAACGCGGCATTAGGAATCAGGAAAATTGTGTTTTACTTCAAACTCTGCCAGTTACTATCTGTGTCATCTTTAGCAAATCACTCCCCTCATCTTTTAGGGCCTCAGTTTCTTCACTTATGAAAGGAAATGGTTAGGCTATTTGGTGTTTAAAATCTCTTTCAGCTAGAGGAGTCTATTATTCTACCATCTTGGAGACAGGACTACTCTGGGTTGATTCCATTTACAAGTCATTTGGTGCATTGGCAGGGACCCTAATTACAGCCACCTTTAGGCAAATTGGTGGCTTGCAAAGTTTCTGTTTGACACTGTGAGGAAAGAATCATAGAATTTGAAAAAAGAAAGGATCTTGGAGATCATTTGGTCTAATCCCCTCATAATATAGTTTAGGGAAATGTAGCCCAGAGAAGTGGCATCTTGACAAAGAGTATATGGGTTGTGAATTGCAGAGTTAGAATTTCAACCCAAATTGTTCTAAATAGTCTTATTTCTACTATAACATGAATCTCCTTTTCCATACACTTTTTCTCTTTTGGTGGTCTCTCCCAATTTACTCTTCAGGCACTCCTATCCTCAATCTTTCTTTGCCACCTACTGTATGCCATCAAGAATTGTTCTGAGGAAAATCTATGATTAACTATTTCACTCCCATTTTTTAAACTGAATCTATTAAAGGAACTCCATTCACCAATACAAATTAAGCCTCACTTTTAGATTTAACATTAGAGAGTTACCAGGTCCACTGAGAGGCTAAGTGATTTACCTAAGGTCACACAACCAGTATATATCAGTGTTAAATCTAAAAACAAATCATGTCCAAGTCATCTCTAACTTTCCACAGATTTGCATCAAAATCGTCTTTATTCCTATACAAGAAAAGAAGATTATAACTGAGACTATCATAATCAGGACAATCTTAATTTGATCCTAAAGAAAGTGTGTGTGTGGGCAGGGAAGGGGAGACAGAGAAAGGGGAATGGGGAGGGATCCCCTTTATATGTAAAATGAGAAACTTTGGCTGGTTGATATCCAATATCCCTTCCAGTTCTAAAACACTGTTTCCCCTGCCCTGTCTTTGTGTTCTACATTGGTTCCTCCCTCAAAAATCCCCTTTTTCTTTCAAAAAATCCTTTCTTTTTCTTTCTTCATGTTCTTGTCACAATTAACGGACTGATAGCAGTGGATAAACAAACGTCCAAAACACATAAAGGACTCATGACAGGCCCAAATCAGTCATTACAATTTTCCCTGTTTGTTGGGTCACTTCTTACACAGGATCCTATGCAATCCTCCAATTCATACTAACAATCAGACCTTGTGTTTGAACTCCGCTAGCAAAGGAAACAAGATTTTGGGGGTGTCAGAAAGGCCAACAACCAGTATCTGCTCAGATTCTCTTTTATGCAATAAAGACGAAAGTTTCTTAATCTGAGCCCCTGAATGTTTATGTATATCCTAATTTTTTGATAGCTGTATTACAATATAATTGGTTTCCTATGTATTTAATTTTATGCATTAAAAATATTATTCTAAGAAGTCCATAGGCTTTACCAGACTGTCAAAGGAGTTGATCACACACACACACACACACACACACACACACACACACAACACACACACACACACATACACACACACACACACACTCAGGTTAAGAACTTCTGACAGAGATCATATGAGGGCATTGACTCCCTAAGAAGAGGGGAAAAAAAAAACACTTTAGGTCTATTATACAGGCATCATCTTTCCCATGAGAACTGAACTTTCCTGTTCAGTTTGTAAGATTAGTTATCTGTTCTGCTAACAAGTTCATAGGTTCACAAGGTTTAAAACATGACCATTTGTATTTAGAAGTTAATGAAAACAGGCTCTAGCCCGTAGAAAGTAATGATTCTCATCCCTACCTCCCTGCCCCCACCATGGACCACCCTCCTTTATATATTTACAAAGACTCTGCAATGAGCAGTGGTACGTGGGGAGCACTCCAGGTGGGAGGGAGGGCTCAGGATTTGTTCTTCATAAGTCTTGCCCTCCAGAGCTCCTCTGGTATGGTCCTCCATATGCCCAGCCTTAGTAATTCTTGGCTTTCACTACTGACAGCATCTCTTGCAAGTTACTACTTCCTGTTTGTCTTCCCATTCATTGCTGCCCATTACTCTGCTTTAACTTTTCTTAGTTCCCAGTGTATATTCATCATTTCAGCATGGGAAGTTATCTTCCAAAATGATTACTGCCTGGGTCTCACCTCCATTCATTATTAATTCTCCCTCCTTAAGTTTCAGTTGTTGGCGTCTATCATTCTACTTTCTTCTGACTGATGCTGTCTCGCCCTCTTGCCTTTCTCCATCCAGTTCTTACTTTTCTTCATGCTTTCCTATAGCATATGGTGAGCATCAGAAGTGTCAAACTCATGGCTCTTGGCCTAATATAGCCAGCAAAACTCCCAAGAACACCTGAACCAGATTAAAATGCAATTAGGAAATGTTTTAAAAAATATAACAAAATATAGATAATGTTAATTTATGCTTTTCTAAGTCAATATGTGGCAAGTAGGGATCCATTTCTGTTTGAGACTGACACCACTAGTGTACATCAACTTTCAGAGGAGACTATCTTTCTCTTCTAGCTCTTATGGGGACATGAATCAACGGGGAAAAACCGCCACAAAATTTTTATTAAAAACTTAGTATGTGCAAGGCATTATATTAGGTTATGGGGAGACAAATACAAAAATGGGACAATCTCTGCACTCAAGAGAATTATATCCTAACAAGAGGAGACAGAATACATAAGGGAACAATGGCCAGTGAAGGCAATTTTGCTCTATGGAATCACAGAGACCATAAATGGGGACATTAGACAATGATGGTCATGCCCTTTCTGATCACAATCACAGTACTGATTTGATTACTGATCACAGAAGAAGAGGAGAAAAGCAGGAAAGAAAAGGGGGAATATATGGGAGATGATAAGGCAGGTAGAAAGCAAGATGGCAGGCTAGGTCCTGGTTTTCTGTTCTGGCATGGGAGGTTCTCATGTATGATGTGTCCAGCTAGATAAACTTGATTATATGAGTTTGCAAGCTCTTTTTTAACCAAGTGCTATAACGGGAAGCAGGAGGCACCCGAGAGAGAAAGGAGGTAAGAGGAATTCCAAAGAAGAGTGAATTAATTGCCCCAGGGAAGGGAGATTTAGTTCTGAGGGTGTCTAGTTGAGCAGCTTTGGTTAAGACAGGGCAGGTATTATATTGTGTAAAGAGCAGATGTATTGTGTAATCTGGAAGCATGAAATGGGCTGCCTCTTTGTAAAGAAGTTCTGAGGATTAACAACAACAACAACAACAACAACAACAACAAACATCCCAAGATATTACATGTGTGTGTGTGCATGTAAGTTAATAGTAAATTTTATAATGATAATAATTGCTTAAAATTAACATAGTCTTTCACTTCCTCCAACAAATTTTAAACAACATTTCCTTCTATTTAGCATTTATTTGATAGGATTTGCAACAAATCTAAAGTATATATATAAGTTCCTATATAAACATGCATAAATGCCCACAAACAAATACAAATGAATATATATATATATATATATATATATATATACACACACACATACAAATATAGACATACACATATATACATGTATATACAAATATATGCTTATATATTTAGATGTGCGTATAATTCAAACCTCACATTTTCATATTTAATTCCTTTGAAATTGCAATACAAATTGCGTTGCAATTACTTCATGAAACCTTTTCGTACTGTGTACTTGTCAGTTTAAAAGTCAATCAGAAGGAAGCTTGTAGTGGTGGTATAGAAGAAACCCTCCTCACAGTTTTAGGACAGAAAGAAGTGCTTGTGGTCACTAATAGACCAGAGCACAGGCCAGGAAAGGGGTAAACACCTCACCCCTTATCATACCACCTTGCAAGAACTGAAAATTTACAGGTCCCTACAAGTATCTCTGAAAACAGCTGTACAAACCCCTGAAGCTTGGGACAGTACATTCTCCACATTGGAAGCAGACTCTTACCTTAACAAAGAGTTTAAAACTCAAGTAATTGGCTGGATCATGAGCAAGCAGTGCAAAAAGAGTGAGAGTATGTTATCTCACTTTGGAGAAAAAGAAGATCAAAATATACAACCAGAAGAAGACAACAAAGTCAAAGCTCCTACATCCAAAGCCTCCAAGAAAAATATGAATCAGTCCCAGGCCTTGGAAGAGCTCAAAAGGGATTTTGAGAAGCAAGTAAGAGAAGTAGAGAAAAACTGGGAAGAGAAATGAGAGTGATGCAAGAAAATCATGAAAAACAAGTCAACAGCTTGCTAAAGGAGACCCAAAAAATACTGAAGAAAATAACACCTTAAAAAATAGCCTAACCCAAATGGCAAAAGAGGTCCAAAAAGCCAATGAGGAGAAAATGCCCTAAAAAGAAAAATTGGCCAAATGGAAAAGGAAGTCCAAAAGATTACTGAAGAAAATACTTCCTTAAAAATTAGAATAGAGCAATTGGAAGCTAGTGACTTTATGAGAAATCAAGACACTGTAAAACAAATCCAAAAGAATGAAAAATTAGAAAACAATGTGAAATATCTCTGGAAAAACAACTGACCTGGAAAATAGATCCAGGAGAGAGAATTTAAAAATTATTGGACTATCTGAAAGCCATGATCAAAAAAAGAGCTTAGACATCATCTTTCAAGAAATTATCAAGGAAAACTGCCCTGATATTTAGAACCAGAGGGCAAAATAGAAATTGAAAGAATCCACAGATCTCCTCCTGAAAGAGATCCCCAAAGGAAAACTCCTAGGAATATTGTAGCCAAATTCCAGAGTTCCCAGGTCAAGGAGAAAATATTAAAGCTGCCAGAAAGAAACAATTCAAGTACTGTGGAAACACAATCAGGATAACACAAGATTTAGCAGCTTCTACATTAAAGGACCCAGGGCATGGAATATAATATTGGAGGGCAAAGGAGATAGGATTACAACCAAGAATCACCTACCCAGCAAAACTGAGTATAATCCTTCAGGGGAAAAAATGGTCATTCAGTGAAATAGAGGACTTTCAAGCATTCTTGATGAAAAGACCAGAGCTGAATAGAAAATTTGACTTTCAAATACAGGACTCAAGTGGAACATGAAGAGGTAAACAGGAAAGAGAAATCATAAGAGATTAAGATTGAACTGTTTACATTCCTGCATGAAGAGATGATGTTTATAACTCATGAGACCTTTGTCAGTATTAGGGCTGTTGGAGGGAAAAATTATATGTATAGAGAGAGAGAGAGAGAGAGAGAGATAGAGAGAAGAGGTGAGCAGGGTGAGTTGAAGATTAAGGGTCATATCTGGAGAATAAAATTAAGGGAGAGAGAGGATTATACTAGAAGAAGAAAGGAGAGGTAGAAGGGGTAAATTATCTCACAAAAAAAAACAGAAAAGTCTCTTACAGTGGAGGGGAAATGGGGAAGGTGAGAGGAATGAGTGAATCTTATTCTCATAGGATTTGGCTTAAGGAGGGAATAACATACACATTCAATATGGAAATCTGTCTTACCCTACAGGAAAATGGGGGAAAGGGGACAAGAGAGCAGGGGATGTAAAGAGGAGACAGATTGGGAAAGGGTAATCAGAAGCAAATACTTCTGAGGAGGACAGGTCAAAAGAAAGAATAGAATAAATGGGAGGGCAGGATAGGATTAAGGGAAATAGAGTTAGTTTTTCACAACATGTCTACTATGGAAGTGTTTTGCATAACTGCACATATATAACCTATATTGAATTGCTTCCCTTTTCAATGAGGGTGGGTGGGAGGGAGGAAGGGAGAAAATTTGGAACCGAAAGTTTTAAAAACACATTTAAAAAAATGTTTTCACATGTAACTGGGAAATAAGAAAAACAGGAAATGGGGTACAGAAGTCTATCCTGCCCTACAGGAAAATAGAAGGGGATAGAGATAAGAGAGGAGGGGGGAGAGATAGAATTGAGGGCAGACTAGGGGAAGGGATATTCAGAATGCATGCCATCTTGGTATGGGGGGAGGTGCAAGATGGGGTGAAAATTTGGAACTCAAAATCTTGTGGAAATAAATGTTGAAAACCAAAAATAAATAAATTTATATTTAAAAAAAAGGTCCAAAATTTCAGCTAGGCACTAAAGGCTGTACATACATTGGGAAAACATATTTTCTAGAACAGTTTCTAGAATCAGGTATTTAAATATGAATCTTGGTTTTTTCCAGGCTTATTTCTTAAATTGCTCGTAATCTTTGTTTCCCCCTTAATTCTCTTTGTGTATACATATTATTTGAAATGGTTTCTTCCACTGGTGAGTGTTTTACTAGATTTGTTATTGTATTGTAAAATCTGCTTCCTAATGTGCCTCATTTAAACTCAGAAATACTGGAGTACTTCAACTATTGTTTTACTCTTTGCTGCCCCATTTTGTCCAGCTTTTATTTTCATACACAAAAGTCTTAGAAATGTGTGCATTTATTGCCTATTAAGTCCAAACTGTCTTTTAATTGAATTTTGGCAATGAGAGGAAACATTCTTTTAAATACTCATTCATACATGAAGGCAAGTGTATTTTAAAAAAGGTAAATGAGGGCTGAGGAAGTCACTAACTTGCTAGTTCATCTTGGGCCAATTACTTTTCCCTTTCTGTCTTCAGTCTGTTTATCTGTAAAATGATGGTACTGGACTAGATAATCTCTATGGACCTTTCTGACTGAGACTGCATGATCCATGATTCTATAAAAACAAATAAACCTATTGATAATACTTATCTAATTTTTGCTTTTTGAGTGGTAAGCTCTGTGGCCTTAAGTGGTGCTTAATGCCTTAGTATTCCCTTCCGCAAAGTGTAACTGATAATATCTGAGTTATCATGTAATAATAAGATGAATAATAAAATGAATGGCACGTGAACACCTTTGAAGGAAAATACTCTATAGCTTTTTTGGTATTATAACCATCTGGATATATTTGCAGAAACTGTGAAGTTTGTCCTTTTCTTTCCAGCTGGAAGTGATCTCTTCCTCTCTTAGTACTTGCTTATACCTCATGGAATCACCAGGTTCTGTGTCCTTCCTTTCTCTTTCCACATGCGGAGTAATGCACTTACATATGGGTGCTCTGCCCAAAGGAAAGTGGGTTTCTTGAAATAGAGCTCTGGAAAAACCAGGCTTTGGTAAGGCCTATTAGTATTCAAATGGAACTACTTGAATATGTCTTAAACCTAAATCATGCTGGCTCTTACCAATTGGTCAGTAATAAGTACTAGCCCAAACCTCTGTTGATCATTGTTTGGGTTTTGATGGCTCAGAGTGAATGTAAATAGCAATTGTTTCTGTTCTGTACAGGAACCCTGAGGGTCTTCCCCTTCCAGATTGAATTTTTTTTGAGTAGATAAAAGAGGCCTTTTTTGCTTCATTTCTTACCTAGCCTTCATCACTGAAGGGGTGCTGCCTCAGACAAACTGAGTCCTGGGCAAGACCTTAGCTTAAAAAGGCCAAGGTCTCCCACTGCATCTGAGGACATCTGCAGTTACCCTGATTTATATCTTGCCACTGGACCCAGAGGACTCCAGAGGAGAAAATGAGGTTGGTGACTTTGCACAGCTCTGCTTCACTTAAATCCAATTCACTTGCAAATCAAGACATCACCTTCCTAATGTCATTGGTCCTCTTTAAGCATGAAGACAAACAGCAACAGGTTTTGTT
This sequence comes from Phascolarctos cinereus, assembly GCF_003287225.1. Classification (NCBI taxonomy): domain Eukaryota; kingdom Metazoa; phylum Chordata; class Mammalia; order Diprotodontia; family Phascolarctidae; genus Phascolarctos; species Phascolarctos cinereus. Next base: position 97,592,981 of record NW_027555847.1, read on the forward strand.
TTCCATAGTACCTTTCCCCTCTTAGCCCATCTAGTAGATCCTCCAAACAAGACTTTCAGTTTCAGGGTACAATATGGCTACCCCAAGTACAGAAAGACTTCCCTGGGTACAATGAGTGGATGAGAACAATTTGTTCCTATGACCATAAAAATGGTTGAAGCAGGCATTATGGAGTGCTTTTAGCTTGGTCAGACATCAAACACACCAAGATCATCCATTGCATACTGGGCCATTGCCAGTCTTCTTGACTTTTTAATTGCCACTGGACTTTGATTACTGTGGAAGAGAAAGTGAGGCTGACAACTTTGTGCAACTCTCCCTCACTTAAATCCAATTCATGCATGAGTCAAGAAGGGCAATTAGGTGGTACAATGGACAGAGTGCTAGCTGGAGTCAGGAAGACTCATCTTCCTGATTTCAAATCTGGCCTTAGATATTTTCCAGCTTTGTGACCCTGGGCAAGTCACTTAACTCTGTTAGCCTCAGTTCCCTTATCTGTAAAATGAGCTGGAGAAGGAAATGGCAAACCACTCCAGTGTCTTTGCCAAGAAAACCACAAATGGGTATCAGAAAGAATTAGACATGACTGAAAGAACTGAACAACAATAACAATGAGAGGGGACAGCTAGGTGGTGCAGTGGATAGAGCACCGGCCCTGGATTCAGGAGGACCTGAGTTCAAACCTGACCTCAGACACATAACACTTACTAGCTGTGTGACCCTAGGCAAGTCACTTAACCCCACACTCTAGTCAAAAAAACAACAAAACAAAACAAAACAAAATGAACAATAACAATGACAACAACAAGAGAAGGTAAGTGGCTTGTCCATTGTGAGATGCATGAGAAACCCAAGATACAGAGTTTCTAGGTAATTAATAATCAATTTTTTTATTAAATAGGCTAACTTATAATAATTTGATGGTCAATGGTTTCTTTTGGTAACCAAAAACGCCTGATGGAAACACTGAATGCCTTAAATATTTTTTTTAAAAGAAATGCCTCTGACAAGAGAAATCTTGTCCTTCTCTTAGTCTGAAATAATTCCCTAAGATTTATTTTCTAAGTTATTGATGACTATAAAGACTATTATTTTCAAAGTAATCCTTATAAAACTGAGGCTTCTGTAGGCATGCCTAATTCTAACATGGAGTTGTCTTTGAGAAGTCTTTTGAGCATGCCCAGTTTGCCTAGCAAACACTTCTATGTTCCCCACCACGTGGGTGAGAGTAGCCTCTTTTGATTGGCTGTCTGTGTCTTTAAAACTGGTGACACTGAACCATTTGGCATATTTTCTGCCATTTGTTTCCTGCTGCGCTCTTTTCTGCTATAGCCAGTGTGGACACCATGATCTGAAATAGGGAGAGGGGGAAGATTTACCTTCCCTGCTACCTTCCTTTTACTTTAGCTTTAAGGAATGGGCATGGGGGTATTTGGTTCTGTTCTGTGTTGTATGGTCTCATTTTCAGTTGGCAAAGGTGATTCCCCAAGCAATCTGAGAGTTTGAACCATGGCAACCTTGGAACTGGGATTGCTGGTGGGGTGGAGCAGTCAGCTAGCTCATCATGGAAGCCCTGCAAAGTCATGGCTCCTGTGATTCCATGCACTGAGGGAGTCATTTGAAAGGCTTTTACTAAGGACAATTTTCCCATTTGAGAAAAGGGCAATGCCAAGATGACTCCAGGTCCCAAATTTCTGTAGGGAGAGAGCTCCATGTGGATTGGAAAGCTCAGTGTGAATTAGGTTTTTGTTTGAGATGGATGCCGGCTTTGCTTTTGCTCTTTCTTCTGTTTGTGGTTTGAGAAAAGCCTTATAAGGCTAGTAAGGCTAAGGGAGCAGAAATATATAGTAAGCTTTGTAAAATGCTTCTTATATTGTTGGCTTATTTAAAGAATGTTATGAAATGTTCCTTGTTCTGTAAATATTTATATTTGGAGATAACTGTGATGTTCATCTGTATGTGTAGGTTTGAGTAAGATATGATATTGACTATTTTGAGACTTTAGCATATACCATTGGGGAAGCAAATAGATGGACATTGTTTATACCTCTTCAGAGACTATAAAGAAATACTTTGAATTTGGGATGAGGACTATAAAAATGTCTATGTGTTATACATCTTATTTCCTCAAATTAGGCTATAAAATCCTTGAGGGCTTTGACACAATTTATTTTTTTTTTTCTCTTTCACATTGCCCAGTTTATTGTTCTAAGGGTAGAATTTAGAGTTGGAGAACCTTAGAAGTCATCTAGAATAATCCTATAACTGTACAGATGGGAAAACTGAAGCCCAGAAAAGTTAAGCAACTTGTCTAAGGACAAATAGGTAGGAAGTACAAAGCTCAGATTTAATCTATTGAATCTCATTCTACTGTACCACTATAGCATCACTTAATAAATATTTAGTGAAAAAAAAAGATGGCCTTTTTTCAATCCTCATTCTCCTTCACCACTCTGTAGTTGATACTTCTATCTCCTATTTCTCTCTCTCTTAGTTCTCTTCACATGTGTCTGATTGGTCCTTCTTAGCCTGCTTTGCTGAATTGAGGTCATGCTCACTATCCCTGTCTTCTAAGTCTTTTTTCATTGTTTCTCTTTTCTACTTCTATGGTGTTTCACTTAGTAATCTCATCAACTCCCATGGTTTCAATTTTCATCTCTGTGTAGACAATTCTTCCAGCTCTAATCCTCCCTGACCTCAAGGCTTACATCTGCAACTTTGTGTTGAACATCACAAACCAGATATTCTCCCAGTATCTCAAGTTCATCATGTCCAAAACAGAATTCATTCTCATTCCCCTAAACTCTCCCCTTTTGCAAACTTAAGTTTTACTGCTTGAGGGTACCACCATCCTCTCAGTCACCAAGCTGTCAACCTCTGTGTCATCCTTGGTCCCTCATTTGCATTTATCTCACATATTTAATTTCTTATCAAGTACTGTTGTTTCTGCCTTCATAACAACTCATGTATTTCCTCTTCTCTCCTCTGATATTGCTGGGACCCCACCACAAGCCATCATCACCTTACACTTGAACTATTGCAATATCCTGATGGTTGGTCCTCCTGCCTCAAGTCTCTCCCCACTTTAGACAATCCTCCATTTAACTGTCAAAGTGATCTTAGAGTGCAGATATGACCTCTTTATCCATGAACCTTACTCAGTAACATCTGGGGATCCTCCCAAATCTAATAAAATTTTCAACTGGGTTTTTTAAAATCCCTCACAATTCAGCATCTTCTTTAGCCTCTTTAGATTTTATTTCCCTTCACAGAATTTACAATCAAACTACACTCTTCTTTTTGTTGTTCTTCCTCACAACCCTCCCATCTCCTGATATTTTGCTTTTTGTCTCACTGTCTCCCATGCCCGGATTGCTCTACCTTCTCACCTCCAACTCCTAGTTTCAGTGGCCTTCGTTAAGATTTAGCCTAAAGCCTACTTTCTGCAAGAGGCTATTTTCGGTGTTGCTCTACATCCCATCCCCATGCCCATTTATTTTCCCTCTGGGCTAATCTCCAAAACACACTGTTTGTATCTGGCATATACCTGGTTGTTAGTGTGATGTTTTCTCCATAAGAATGTGGACTCTTTTAGGGCTTTGTGTTTTTGTCAATCTTTGTATCCCAGCACTTAGGACAATGTCCAGAACATAATAAAGGCTTAATAAATGCTCACAGGCTGACTGAGTAAATGATGAATATCATCTTGCATTTTTTAGGGCATCTTCGATTTCCTTTGCTTATTTTATGCTTTACTTTGAAGACACTCTATGCTTTATTTGTGATTTGTTCTGCCAGCTAACTAAACTCCATTTGGCTATAGTTTAATGATTTTCTTATTTGTAAGTTACATTTTTTCCCCCACTGAGTATGCATGCACTTGATTCTGTGTCATTAATTCTGCACCCTGATACTAAGCCTGGATTGCTTTATTGCAGTAACAGTTGTGGAATGGATTGTTGAATTAGCAATATGCAATAGGCTGTCATTTCATAACAATATTTTATGTTTTAAAAACACAGGTTTTTAATTATCTCATACCCCCACTCCCTTAATTTCTCTTGCATTGACTGCCAAAGATCTTTATTACCTGCAGACAGAAACTATGATGGGTAAGTGAAATATAGAACTGGAGCAAAAAAGAAAAAAAAACCTCATAGAAATGGAATGTTGAGATACTGACCTGTATTTTTCTTCCCTGCAGGGTGGCAGCCTTAGGAGAATGCATATAAATGATAGTAGAAAGACTCCCTTGATCTAAAAAAAATCTTCAGATTTATTCATTTAGATTAACAAAGTCTTCTTTTTTAAAAATCAGTCTCTGGAAGGTTTAAGACCAAATCATGTGGTTTATTTATGAAAATAAACCACTCTGAGAGATTAATTTTACCTGGGAAACAGGGAAAGAGGATGAAAAGATTTTAGATAGGAAGAAGCATTTTCTTTTAAGGAAAGAGAAGGCTTCTTAGAAAGAAGTGGTAGGAATCCAAAATACTTCAATGCCAAGGTATATTGAATACCTCATTAGTCATTTTCCCCGTTACTTGGATATGTAAGTCATTCTTGATCTCCTATCCTTTCTTAATTGGGATAGAACATGGAAAACAATAAGGCAGTCAGGTTCTTGGGGTATAACAGGTGAGAAGGCGATGTGCAACAAGTGATAATTTTTCATTTTCTCAGTTTTCAGAGTTGGAAGAGACCTAAAGTTTATCTTACTTATTCCAATCATTTTTATAAATGAGACAACTGAGGGTGAGAGTAGGTAGTAGACTGGCCTAAAAATAGGATGTAGTACAGCTCGGCTGGAATTCAAACCCAGTATTCTTTCTACCTGACTACTCCACCTCTCTCCTTTCCATAAATACCATATTTCTAATTTCAGAAAGTTAAGCTTTCCATATCATATAAACATTACATGGGGTAGTAAACAAAAACAAGCTAACATGCTGTGTGAACTGATACATTGAGTCTTGCTCAGAGGTAAATAATTCCAAGTCGAAGGTCCCTTAACTTGGTGGGTCAGGTAGAGAACAATACAGTACACACACACACACACACACACACACACACACACACACACACACACACGCACACACAAAAGAGAGAGAGAAGAGAGAGAGAGAGAGAGACAGACAGACAGACAGACAGACAGACAGAAATGTGTTAATATATGTATTTACATGTCTATGGCCACACACATTATTTTCACAGATCCTATGTTAATTAGCCCTGGTAATAAACTGTAGAGTCCTATACAGAAGTGCTATGGTGATCTTTGTCATTGTCAGAAAGAAGATTAAGGAGGAAGAGGAGGAAGAGAAAGGCATAAGCAATTATTACATATTTAATATGTGCTAGGCAGTGTGCTATAAAGTACCTAATCTGTGCTAAGCAGTGTGCTAAGAGATGCACAAATTTTGTCTCATTTTATCCCATGGAGAAAATACTTATTATTTATGCTTTACTAATATTGCCAATCCTAGCTTTTAATTTGGGGAACCCAAAACACAAGCTTTGGGTGGACCCAAAACAAAACTTGAGTAGAAACCAAAATAAGCACCTGGTGTGACCTAAGCATTCCTTACAACCATCTGGCTTCTGTGGAGTACTTCTGAAGTCTGTCTGACCTCTACAGTAAGCTACTGGGTTCCCCAAATTAGAATGACTTACCTGTTGATACACATCTCAAACTGTCTTTCTCTTGGAGAATACCTACTGTCTCCTTGAGGCCAATCAGACAAATGTCCTTAATCCCTTGCCAGAAACTGTATACGATGTAAACCTCGTAGAGGTTGAGGAGGGATCCTTTTTCCAGCTTTTCTTCTCTACCAAACTACCTAATAATTTTTTTCAAAAACTATTTCAAATTTTGGAGTTCATTCATATGACTTATAATCCTCACAATAACCTTTTGTAGTAGGTGTTATCATTAGCTAGGAGCAAATAGAAACAACAGAAGGAGGAGAAAGAGAAGGAACATGTATTCTTTAGAGTGAAATCAAAAACAACTTTCTGGTGCCATATCTAAACCTGTGTAGTGAGGTGTTTGTGTGAGGGGGAAATCTAGAAACAGCTGAGAGCCAAACCTTAGAGAATGCTCATGGATGTTCTGCTTTTTGACTTTTGACCTTCCCTTTTTCTTTGTAAATTTTGCAATCTTGGTAATGTAGGGCCACACTGGCCACATTTCGGCTATTTGTAAATCCTAATAAAGCCTCAAAGATCTGAGAGAGGTTTCATATTATCAGCAGTTAGAGTCCAACATAATTTACCCAACTTGTCTGCTACAGTTTCTGTTGGACATGATCCTATACTGACTTAAAGGATGTAATATTGTCTCCAGGGAGCAAAACTAGGGAAAACTTGGTTCCAAAGACTGAATATTTTGTGAAGATTTAACCTTTTTTTGCTGTTTGTTTGGTTTTTTTTGGTGGGGAAGGGAGTGATGAAGGACAGATATTAGGGGGAAAAAGTTTCTTCTTAAGATGTTAAATTGCATCAGAAGTAAATTTTAAATGATCAATTAAAAGGGGGATATGTCATCTATACACACATTTGCATGTGTATATTGATTCTCATGAATACGATATATGGAGGTCCCTGGAAGAAGATAATCAGAAAGAGAATTAACAAGAAAGGACACTGAAAAAATTAGAAAGAATGGACACAGCTTTATTGTAAACTCTGAAGTGAAATTAGTCAGTTCTACAAATCTCTTCCAAATACCTGGTCTTGCCAACAAATTATAGTTTCTTCTTCTTTCTATAAGTCATTATGTGACTTTTCCTATTTTACTGACAGTTTTTGGCACCTCCTTACTACCATATGCTAATGTGCATGAAGAATCCCAGTTGGTTCACTTGCAATGTTTATTGTTTTTTAAATGAATTAACTTTTAATCCCTTTTGGGGGTTGGGGAGAAGTTGGCTCTTTTTATCTTTGCCTTCTTTGAGATATTTTGGGGTATGGCATCATGCCCATGATTTAATAGGTATAGGCGAGTTGAATCTTTGTTTTCATGACACTGCTGGGATTGTATGGTTGAAATATTAGGTCATCATGTCCATCCACTTAACCCCAAGCAGTATTATATGAGTTACACACATTTTCCCTGCTCATAGCTAACAATCATGGTGGTGCAGTACCCAAACTATCCTGTTCTGTGTAACAATGTTCAGGTATAGAGTGGCTTCTAGAAGCTAATTCTACAGATCTTGAGAGATTTCTTTATTAGTCGAAAGGAAGTCAAGCTACAACAGAAATCAAATTATTTTCTATTTCAAACTATGATGGTATTCTTGTCATATAATTTATACTCAAAGTTGTGAATGCATAACATGGCAAGGTTGACCTTTAATAGGAATATCCTAAAATTCCACAAAATTCACATATTTTCTGTGGAAGTAGATTTTGGGGAAACAACAACAGAAATAACTAGATGCGATATACTTCACACTTAACTGAGCAGGAACTCAATTTTTTTCTCTATTGAAAATTAGGAAAATACAATTTTGCAAATGCTGTGCTTGCAAAATTCTAACAGCAATTAAATCATAGTATGCAACACTGTCTATTCATATGAACCTTCTTTCCCCATTTATTTTATAGTATTCAAGGTAGTAGCAAACAGGAGATTTATGTTTTTGTAATTAGAGGCAGAAGAGGACACCTGTTTTTAATCCCCTGGCTATATGTTTAAGCTTATATAAAGCTATATGGTGCCTTTTTTTTAGTGTTTTCTAAGGGCTGTTGATGTGTAACCATGGTAAGAAGTTGTAAGTTGAAGTGAAGATGTTCTACACTCCCTATTGTCAGTTGGAACCAGTGTCCCCACTATTGTTTTAAAACTATGAACAGACTGACATAAACTGCATGACATTTTATGAAGACTGAACATACAAGGGCCACTCTTGCCTATCCAGGAAAAGAAAAGGAAAAAATAATAAAAACAACAGAAATAGAGGTGGTGAGAGGAGGCAGGACAAAAGTGTTAGCAGAAGGAAGGCACAATATGAATTCATTTTAGATCTTGGGAATATGGGAGTTGGAACAGATGGATAGAAAAGGAATTAAGAGAAAGAGCAAGAATGTATATGTGAGGGGCTTTTTAGATTCCTTCCTAAACCTCTGAGTTGTTGTTCAGCAACCATCACATAGCAGAAGGAAGTAAACAAAACCAAACCAACGCAAACAATTATGGTATGATGTCCTGAGCCTGTAATCAGGAAGATCTGAGTCCAAAGCTTACATTTGATTCTTATTAGTTGTGTGACCATGGAAAATTCATGGGATCATAGAACTACTGTAAGAAAAAACCTTAAAGATTATCTAATATAATCCCTACCTCCTCATTTGATGTTTGACAAATGAAGAAACCAAATCCAAGAGAGGTCAAGGTCAGACAGGTATTAAATGTCAGAAGCTGGATTTGAATACAGGTACCCTGATTACAGACTCTGTGTTACTACCATTGTACCACACTGCTTGCCTAAAAAAGGAGTCATAATACCTGAAGTATGAATTTCAGAAGCTTGTTGGAAGGTTCAAATGGAATGATCTATATGAAGCACTATGCAAAGTTGAAACATTATATAAAGGGTAATTATTTTTCAGCTATAACTTATCTATATGGTTATTTGTATTATATCACAATTGTATGTTCTACATGTAGAGAGTTCATAATTCCAATTCAGTGAAACTTATAAAGGAGTTAATATGTCATATTTAGTGATATGATCATTAATGATGACGATGATGATGATGATGATATTGATGATGACAATTATAGTCCATATGCTTTAATGGGTTTTGCCAAGTACTTTATAAGTTTCAACTTGATACTCACAATAACATTGTGAGGAAGGTACTATTAGTACTCTCATTTTCAGGTAAAGAAACTAAGACTCAGTTTAAGGAACTTGCTTTTGCTGTATTCATTTTATAATACTGATAACAGTTGAGTGACCATCAGCAAATCACTTAACTAATGTAATTTCAGACAGCCTTCTGAGACTTATCAACCATGTTGCAGGTGGGCTGTAATAGACTATGTTAATATAAAAAAAATATTATTATGCTTCATAGAATCTAATTATCAATAGTAAGTATTTCAGATATATTACAATAATGTGGGGTTATATTTGGTTGATTAACTTACAATTATATTTTCACAGATAAACATAAGTTTTAGTTTTTCTCTTTTCCTTTGTTGATTCAGATGATTACATTATATTGTGGTACTGATCATTTCAATGTCACAAGCTAATAAAGAAATATTTTTAAGAAATAAAAAGCATAGGTGCTATTTCACAGTTGTTGAGATTTATTACCCTTTATGTCCTAGGCCTAGATTCCCTGACCTTTAACTACACATGATGGAATCACTTTACCCACACCCACACCAGGGATTCCTTTAACAGTGGTTCCTTTCTTTCTGCCACTGAGCCAGGTGCCCTGGAAACTGAAAGGCTCGAGACAGCAGAAACTCTGAGCCTAATAAATTTCTTGCCTATCCAGGAAAAGAAAAGGAAAAAAAATAATAAAAATAGCAGAAATAGAGGTGGTAAGAGGAAGCAGGACAAAAGTGTTAGGAGAAGGAAGGCATGGGGCAGGTAGGTGGCACATTGCATAGAGCACCGGCCCTGGAGTCGGGAGGACCCACGTTCAAATCCGGCCTCAGACACATAACACTTGACACTTGACACTCACTAGCTGTGTGACCCTGGGCAAGTCACTTAACCCCAGTTGCCTTAAAAAAATAAAAAAGGAAGGCACAATGTGAATGAATCTTAGATCTTGGGAATATGGGAGTTAGAACAGATGGATAGAAAAGGAATTAAGAGTAAGAGTAAGAATATATATATGAGGGGCTTCTTAGAGTCCCTCCCAAACCTCTGACTTGCTGTTGTTCAACTTCCAGGCATCCTATCATGTATCAGAAGGAAACAAACAAAACAAAACAAAACTAAAGCAAAATAAAAACAAGACAAGACAAGAAAAGAGCCAGTAGTTTTAGTTTCAGGATCAAGCTGGCCTAGTATTGATATTAATGACAATCAGAAGATTCCCCAGTCCACCATTTCACCATATTAACTATACCTATTCCTTATTCCTGAAATCACTTTAATAGGAGGCAGATTTTGAAGAGCAATTTGGAACTTTGCCCAAAGGTCAATAAAACCGTGCGTACTCTTTGATCCAGCAATACCATTGTGCGGTCTATATCTCAAAGAGATTAAATAAAAGGGAAATTGGAAATTGAAGGGATGCTCATCATTTGAGGAATGCCTAAACAAGATTGTGATGGAATATTATTTTGCTATAAGAAATGATAGGGAGGATGATGTGAGAAAAACCTGGAAAGACTCACATGAACTGATGCAAAGTGAAGTGAGCAGAAGCAGAAAAATGTTGTGCACAGTAACAACAATATTGTATGATGAAGTAACATCAATATTGTACAATGAAGGACTATGAATGACTTAGCTATTCTTAGTAATACAATGATACAAGGTAATCCCAAAGAATTAATGATGAAGCATACTATCCACTTCCAGAAAAAGAACTGATATTGTCTGAATACAGTCTGAAGCATGCTGTTTTTCACTTTCTTTCATTCTGTTTTTTACTTTAGTCTTCTTGTACAAAATGACTAATATGGAAATGTTTTTACATGATTGTTCATGTATAACCTATATCTGATCGCTTACTATCTCAGGGAGGGCAAGGAAGGAGGGGAAGGAAGAATAGAGTTTGGAACTCAAGACTTCAAAAAAAATGTTAAAAATTATTTTAACATCTAATTGAGGAAAAAGATAAAACAAATACACACATACATACATATACACACATATACATATATACATATACATACACACATATATACATATGTGTATATACATATACATATGCACACACACATACATACATACATATATATGTGTGTGTGTATGTGTGTGTATATATATATGTGTATATGTATATATATATATATATATGTGTGTGTGTGTGTGGTAGAGTCTTTGATTCCACAAATGGAAGCAGAAATGTTTTAAATATAAATGCCTGAGTGTTAATATATTCATGTGAATAAGGCAGGATATAAATGATGTTCAATCTTTTCTTATTTTGATAAGAGTGTTAAAAAGTAAAAGGGTACTGATTAGGAAAGTGAAATATGGCAGTAAGACAGTGAAAAAAACAGAGAAGGGACATAAGAGATGGCAAAAAAAAATTTGTGCAGATGTTTGGGAGAAAAGTTGGCTCTGATCATCTTCATCATTGGACAGTTAAGGAGAAAGTACTAAGAAGAGTATTCAGGGTCTTGCATGCACATATTTTAATGGAAGCTAAGCTTAGAACTGAAGAACAACCATTCTCCCCTCACCTTCAAATTAAAGAAACAACAGACTATAGGTAAATTGAATGGTTGCGATACATTAAACCTGGCAGGCTCAGACAAACATTAAAAAATCTTTCAAAGTGAAAAGTGTTTCTCCCCTTTTTTTTTTTAACCCCCCTCCCCTCTCCAAATACCTGGTGTTCTTTTGACTTCTCTGGATTGGCCAAAGAAATTTTACAATAGAGATAGACTGTACTTTGCAGTCCTGTAAATGAACATTCTGGTTCTCATCAGGGATCTGCAAACTACTCTAAGAGTAATAGTATTACATTCTTATAGGTGCAAATGTATAGCTCCAAAGTTATTAAATTGAAATCTTTTCTAAAATATGTAGTTGGGGAATAATAATACATAGTGATAAAAAGTGTACTCAGAGGATGCTCAACCTTAGCTTTGAATAATTTTACTGAATTACAAAATAATTTGCATATTGGTTGGCATGAGATATCCTAGAATTATATTCTTTTGAATTTCACCTGTCAAGTTCCTCCATGAAAGTTAAAGCCTCTCTCTGAAGTTTATGTCTAGGTGTCTGATTGAGACAACAATAGAATAAAGAAGGAAAGTGTCATTTTCATTGAATATTGCTCTGAATGAATGAAAAATATTCACTGACATGCATTTTCTAATACTATGAAAAATTTGTTATACAATGGTGGACGGGAATGGTCTCTTAAATTACAATGGAAAGCATGGAAAGCACTCAGAAAAAAAGGTTATAGAAAGGTAAATAGTAAAATATAGATGGGTTTGTTGTGGAGACTCATAAAATCTTCTAAAACTTTCATAAACTCAGAATACATAAAAGGAACTTGTTACAGTCTAGGCTAAATGCCATGAAGAAGAAATAAATTTATGTTAATCTATTTATAAATATACATTTGACTCTTTTGCTAAAAGCAACTGCTCCCAAGGTTCCAAATTTTTAATGGAAAACCATTTCAGTTTTGCAAATGCAAGTATAAGCTCCCATTTGAAAACGAAGAGGCCAGACCAGCTAGAGTTAAAACAATGCATAGGGCAGTTTTACTGTGAAAATAAGTTGGAAGAGTATAGTCAAGCCTCATTTGATGAATTAGCTGGCTTCAGTGGCACACTGGTAAATATTTTAACAATGGACTCTCAGGAAAACCAAAAAGTATGACTTGCATAATTTAAGTGTAACTTGCACTATTAATATTTTCTCTAATTTTCTTAGACAAATTTCTAGACAATGAACAAAACAGTATAGCAGATCTTAATTTATAGTTTTTGCCTATTTCTCAGGTGTTAATATTCACACTAAAAATGTAAAAAATCACCCCCAAAAAGCTAATTCAAACTGGTTTGAACACACCCTTAATGATTAAAAAAAGTTTCCTTATTTGTCCAGTATTTGGACTATGGAACACAGTTTCCCCGGGGGAAAAAAAAATGTTGTTTTACTGCAATTACTAGAATACAAATTCCTTTATGCTTGGAGTCTTTTCTTATTTAAACTTAGTATCTCCCCCAACACCTGACACAATGCCCTCCACACACAACAGCCACTTAATAAATGTAGTTGTTTTTTGCATTACATGGCATTGTGTTGTATTTTATTGTCTTGTTAAAGAAACACACAGAACTCTAATGCCCTTTTTCTTGACCCCACACCCTACAGGCTTCCCACTAGACCTCTCCTATTTCAGGGAGAAAAGTATCTTATGCTTATGACTTCATGTTTTATGTTTTATCATCTCTTGTTTTTGCTCTAAAGCTATTCCCCTTTAATTGCCCTCCCCTAATTATACCCCTACTTTGTAATAAAGAGAAAACAATTAGCAAAACCAAGACTCAGCAAAACCAAGACTTTTTACAGCAGCGGATGTTACCATTCTACATTTGGAGTCTCACATCTCTGTCCTAAGGAGAAAGGTGGATTCATTCTCATTCTCTAGACTGAGACAGGTAATTATGATTACTCCGAGGATACCTTTCTGTGCTATGCTTTATCGTTGTTGTTATGTGTGTTGTTTTCCTGATATTGTTTACTTTGCCTTTCATCAAGTCATGCCCATCTTCCCATGGTTCTCTATATTCTTTTTATTCATTGTTTCATAGCACAGTAATATTCTAATACATTCATATATGAAAATTTATTCATCCATTTGTTCCTTAATTTATTGGAATCCCCTTTTCCTTTAGTGTTTTTGCTGTCACAAAAATGCATGTTTCAGTATCCATGAGGCCATTATTTCTTCATTAGATTCCCATTGGGTCATATATCCAGGAGTAGAGTTTTTGGATCACAAGGTATGATAATTGATTTACTTTCCCTCCACAATTACAAATTGTTTTAGGGATATTGCAGCTATTTAGAGCTCTACCAACTACGAATTAGTGTGCCTCAACTTTATCATTTAAATAATTTCTCTGGATCTTCCCCCTATAGAGGTAAACTTTTCATAATATAGTTGATTTATTCTATGGAACAATTATATTAGGTGAAATAACATTCCCGGGGTATGACCTAGGGAATTATACAATTCGATTTGTTTGCATGTAGCAGGGGTATGACCCAGGGAATCATACAATTTGATTTGTTTGACTGTAGCTCCTAGGATGCATGTATGATAAGACTTAACCAACCAGATATAAGGCAACCCCAATTCCTGCCTGCCCCAGCCACTTTTATCCTGTAACACAGGTAAATTTCAATTGATTAATTTGCTGCCCCTCATTCTTCATTCCTTTGATAAAGAATTCAGAATTCAGGTAATTCAGAAAATGCCCTCAATTAAGTGTTCTATGCCACTCCCACTGCCTTGCCTTAATATTGTGAAGGAGGTGATGAAGCAGTTTTCCATTAGTGCCACATTAGCTCTCAGTTTAAAATTCTTAATTTGAATTCAGAGTGACTCTGGACCTTGACCAAAGGCCATATCTCATTGCCAAGTCACCATCCATGTGTAGCAATGGAACTGGAAGGGGATTCACACCTATGCCATTCCCCACTGGCATCTATTCTCCCATAATTACTATTCTTATGTGAAAATATCACTGTTTCAGAAGAACTCTCTTTTGCCGTAATGGGGGCAATTAGTTTCAAATTAACAATGTGATGTACTATGTTTGGCTGTACTACTTTTTTTTAGCAGCTTCATATGGTTAAGGTGGGGGTTGTTTACGTAATGAATGAGAAGATATGTCTCATTTTTCTTCCTTTGCCTAATTCAGTAATTGGGGGAGATGAACTATGTCCATTAAAAATGTGTTGGGAGTTTTAAAAGTGAGGCTTGAGACTATTACCTGGGGCATGCTGGAGAAAAAAAAAATAAAGCAAGGGACAATTTGGTGGAAAGAGAATAGTGGCAACCAAAGGAGAGAAAGTAGAGTGATCTTGGAATGTTTCGCCTGTATTTTATGTGAAGTGACAACACAGAAAGACTATAGAAACCCAATTCTTATCATTTCCTTTCCTGACAAACTGTTGGATCTCAAGTTTTGTTGTGGAGCTGGGAACACAATGAAGAATGTTAGGAAGTTGAAGAGAAAGATGTACACATGTATACTGTCCTTCAACATCAGGGAACGAATGGGCCTAGCGAAGATTGGAGAGGAGGGGGAAGGTCAGGTATCTCAACCAAAGAAATCCTCATATTAAGAACTGTAAGGAAATCTGAGGATAAATACACGTATTTGGGGCTAATTGTAGCTGACTCAAGGCTCAATGCTGTGTTTTCCTCCTTTTATTTAAGCCTTCTTGTACAATATTGCAAATGACATGCTTTTAAGTAGGGCATTACTCTCACTGTATTGCATTAATTTCTTCTGTTTTCTCAGTGGAGGCTACCAGTCAAAAAAAGATCAGCACTCTACCATTCTCCTTCTATTCCTCACTGACCCACAAATAGACTCTTCATGTCATGAGAATCTCTCTGAAAAGGGGTTAAAGATACAATGTACTAATTATACTGTTGCCTCAAGAATTGTTGGTCAGGATGCCTATTCATTGGGGTAGGCTGAATGCCTGTGAACCTCTTGGCTGATAATCCTGTTTCTCTGTCTTAATAAGTTACCCATTCCTGGTCACTTTAAAAATCTTTCTGCTGTAAGAGCGTGTATAGCTTTGGCTACTCCACAGGTATTTCGTTCTGATGAAAGCCTCAAACTCTTTATGTTTGTTAAGTTTTAAGCAGTTCTAGTTTTTGTTTATCAACCTCAATAGTATCATGCTCTGAAGGATTGTTGTTACCTCATATCTTACTCTTGGCCAGTGGACATGCCATTTCAATCCAATGGTCTGATCACATTTCCATCAGTTAATGTACAATATCATCTTCTTGGTATTTTCTTCTTTTGTATTCTTCCTAATATTTCAAATGTGTATGTTTTATAGATTTCTGTGGACCACACTGGGACACACAGTCGTCATCCACAAGATAATCTTTCTGTCAGAAATTATAGTTGGGGACTTGAAACAAGAATGGAATGTGACAGCACCAGAAACCTTGCAGAGCATCAGAGACTTGGACTTTGAAGGGACTTCATAGACCATCTCACCCTAACCTAGCAGAACAAGACTCCTTTCTACAATATCCCTGACAAGTAGTTATATAGCTTTTGCTTAATGGCTTACAGTGACAGGGAGTCCACTAAATCACCAGCCCCTCCCTCCATTTTACTAAAATAGCAGCTACACAGTCAACAATGACAAGGAAACATAAAAGCTTGAGGAACATTCCTTTATTTTTAAGTCTCTGACAACATCCTTTCCACAGTACAGGCCATATGGATATATGTAGAGCGATTATTTGGTTCACTTTCAACAACTTTAAAAGCTATTTATTCAGTACCTACTACTTATAGATCATAGATAAGTCTGTAAACAGATAAATGTGGAATGATTAAGCAAGACATGATCCTTGCTCTCTCAGAGATTACCACTTAGTAGAAGGAATGACACACACACATAATTATGATACAAAATTATTCAAGGTAGGTACAGAGAGACATAGTCACAAGTTCTAAATAAGATCCAGAGTGAGGATACATCGTTAGTGAGTTGTGATAATTGAGGAAGAGGCAGAATTTGAAAAGCATGTGAGATAGGTTCTTAAAGGGTGGGCAGGAAGTGGGTTTTAATTTATCAGTTTGCTAGAGAAATACTCAATACTAACAAATATTGCACTGGCAGAAAGGCATGTGTTTCAAAGAACAAAGTTAATTACTGAGAATAAAGCAAAACAAAACGTAGTTTAGAGAATATGACATTTCCAAATTGTATGTAGGTTTGATTCATGGCCTGTTTTAAAATGTTGCTGGTTTTAGAAAGCTCTGTAGCATGAGTCTTAAAGTAATGCTATAAAGCACTTTATATATAGAACATCATCAACAGATAATACAAACACATGATCTACCTAATGTTAGGACAATAATGCCTTGAGCACATTTGTCCCTGTATTAGAATATTGTGCTATTATTCTTGAGCTAGCTGTAATTACTTCTTTTTTAAGTGACATTAAGAACTTAATATTGAAGATCAATACAACTAATTAAACTTCTTTAGTCACTATTTACTTAGAAATTTATTAATTTCAGTGCATAAAATAGCAAAATGACTTTTCAATCACTTCTTCTAATTCTCTAACATAAATCTTTGTCCAATTATTCTTATTTATTTCCTGTCTTATTGGTTTTAATGTTCTTCTGATACCTATTCTTTTTTTTCCCTTTGCATTGTTTCATTAAGATTTTTCCATTTTCTTTGTATTCCTCATGTTACAATTTCTTCCTGGACTCTTCTTCCAGTGTGAGATTGGTCATTTATATTTAACAGGAAGTACAAAAAGAAGCCTGAAGGACAAACCATCTTTGCCCCAAAACCAAGAATTCTGTATACCACTGCCATTAATTTCTCTGACCTCTTGGGTTCCAGACCTTGGCATCCCCCCTTTCTTACCATCCAATCCTTAATACTACCAGAGTAATCTTTCATTTCCACAGATTTGATTAAATTACTTCTCTGCTCAAAAACATTTAGTGGCCTGCTAAGTTTAAATTATTCTGCCTAGCATTCAATGACCTCCATAATCAGGGACAATGATATTTATGCTCTAGCCAAACTAAGCTACGCTTTGGTCTCAAAGTGTATCCTGTATTTTTCTTCCTTGAATCTTTTGCTTGTGTTTCCCCCGTGTTTGGAATGTTTTTCCTTTCCCTCTTCATCTATTGAATTTCTGCTTCTTTTTAAAGCCCACATCACAGGATCATAAATTTAAAGACAGAAAGGAATGCAGAGGTTACTTAGTCCAATTCTTTAATTTTACATATAGGGAAATTGAGGTCAAGAGAGGTTAAGAGATGGCCTGAGTTCTTACACATATTATGGAGTAGAAATAAGATTAGAACTCAAGTCCTGTGACTCCCAGATCTTCCTTTTTTTCTGCTGTATGGATCTGCCTTCTTATGCTCTCTTATCCATGAAACTTTCCCTGTTCCTGTCTCAAGTTGGTAACTGCCTTCCCCTGACATAACACTTTGTTTTGTACTTCTCTAATTGCAGAATCTTGGAATGCTGTGTATTGTAGGTATCTATATTCATACTTTATTTCCCTATTTAGATTTTAAGCTCCATTGTTGAAGGCCAGAGCTGAAGAGTCTAATATGGGATAAGGAATTTAGGTTAGAGCTTGACTCTTTCCTTTTCCTACCCACAAGGGCTTAAATATTCAGAATATTTGGCTCACCAATTTCCCATGTCTGGAAGGTATTAGAATACTCTGCCTCTTGAACCTTGATGGCAAACAGGTGTGAACAATTAGGGATGCGCATAAGGGCTGGGATTAGTCACCTAAGAATCTTGGGAATGCCTCGGGGATGATTGTTAGCTTTCACTATATAACCCAGGCCCAAGTTTCTTCACTGCACACTCCTCCACGTGATGTAATACTTAGTTGCGAGTGATACTCCATGAATCAGGAAGTGTTTTATCTAAACATTTTTAGTTGCCTCAGTGACTAGAAAATTCTTGTATATTATCTAAGTCTTCAATAAATGTTTACTGATTGACTGACAAACTGATAATCTTGATCACTGTAATATGGTTATAGCTTCTTACATGTGCTTCACTCAAATATTTAAGAGACACTTGGCTTAGTGTTATTAAAAAGGAAATAATAATCCTTTAATATTATTTCCTAACTTAAGGGTAGTTAGATGTCTTGGTGGGTATAGTGTTGGGCCTGGATTCAGGAATTCCTGAGTTCAAATCTGGCCTCAGACACTTACTAGCTGTGTTACCCTGGGTAAGTCACTTAACCCTGCTTACCTCAGTTACTCATTTGTAAAATGAGCTGGAAAAGGAAATGGCAATCCATTCCAGTATCTTTGCCAAGAAAACCCCAAATGGAGTCACAAGGAGTTAGACATGACTGAAATATCTCAACAACTCAAACGGAAGTATTGATAGTAAACATCATAAACCACCTTTGAAAATGGAAACAGATTTCCTGATCATTCCTCAACATTCTGTTTGGAATAGTCAGAGAATCATCTTCAGTACAATCACACCTTCCCCTCCCATATTTTTCCCTTCTGCTCCTTCACTCTGCTTTGCAAGTTGCTACTTCCCATCTTCTGAGGTATATAGATATTATATACACACACACATATATATACTTGTATATATACATACATCTACACATCTACATATATGCATGTATACACACATATCACACAAGCATATATGCACACATGTGTGTGTGTTTATACATGCATATATATACATATACGTGTGTGTGTGTGTATATATATATATATATATATGTACACATTATGTCTATCACTCACAACATTGACTGCATAGATGCAATTGGAAAAATACCTTTTCCCTTCAACATACCCACCACCTGTCACCCCAGATCACCTGCTAGCTAGAATAGGTTCCCCTAAGATGACAAGTTTTGCACTCTGGGACAGTGATAGATGAATAAGAGCCCCATTTCCCCTTTGAGTGGGAAAGAGTGAGTCTCCCAGTATGAGGAGGCATGGATGGATTGTAAATCGATGGATTGTTATCTGTATTACAATGAACATTGCATCAAATCTTCCATAAATCTTTCTTCTTTCCCAAAGTTACTACCAAAGATCCAAAATCATTCCAAGCATCCAGGTGCTTACTCCTGTGTCATATTCATGTCCTCAGTCTTCCTTTACCTCAAATATCCAGTCGATCATCAAATCTTGTAGCTTATACCTCTACTTCTATCTCCTTGTGTTATTCAAATAATAGCTCCCTTCCTAATCCAGACCTCATCACCCACACTATTGCAAGGGCCTTCAATTTATTTTCTTGCCACAAATCTCTCTCCATGTACCACTACAACTACCACTACTACTACTACCACTACTACTACTACTACTACTACTACTACTACTACTACTACTACTACTACTACTACTACTACTACTAATCCTTTACTGCTAAAGTGCTTTTTCTAAAGTATAGGTCTGACTACATCACTCTTATGCTTAATAAACTCCGGTGGCTCCCTATTGGTTCTAGGATGAAATATTACATCTTTATCACATGCTTTACAGTTCCCTTTTGTATAATTCTATAATTATATATTATACATATCATTATAGAAATAAATTTTATAACTTATAAATATACATGTATGGGTGTGTGCTCAACAACTTTTACTAATAGGAGTTCACAATTAAAACCTTTGGGAGACCTCTGCCCCAGAGGATGAGGTTATCTAACTTTTCCCCTTCTTTCCAATTCAATTTTGTACCCCCCTATTCCTAGCCACCTTAGATCACATGTCAAAACTTGTATGTGATTTCAAATGATGGAGAGTGTATTGGGCTACTGTGGTATAATCCATGGTAGCAACTACTCTTTGATGGACAAGGAGAAGAGTACAAGAAGTTTTCAGGCATCCTTGATTCCATATTTGTATGACTAGAAGCCATAATTAATCACAGCTTCTAGTGAGTTAGCAAATGAAACAACTACAAGTTATAGATACAAAAAGTCTTGTATAAGGTTGCTGCCATAAACATATTTATCACGGTGGCCTCATGAGAAAAATTCTGATGGAAACTATCCCTGGAAATACTCAAAAGTTTAAATGCACTTCAGTAAGTAAGGTATTTTTAAAGGTAAAATAAAAATGTCAGGTCTCTAGGACACCTTTATCTAATTAAGTGCTGGCAAATGACACCGCAGTTGTCTGAATGAATTAGTGCTCAAATATGAATATTTAACCTACAAATAAAAATTATCTCATACTTGAGGTGTGATCAAGTCAGAGGTATTCTGGATACTGCTTATGAGAGCCAATTTTCAAAATTTCAGCATGAATATTTAAGCCTTGGAAATTGCCAGATACAAGGACTTGATTTATTATCTTGTTAGTTGTCTAGACTTGAGAAAATGTTAATAATGAAGATTAAACTTAAAAGTTCATCATACCTACTTTTTCCCTCTAGAGAGCTGGTCATTTAACATTAACCATAACACCACTGAATCCAATACCATAATTTCCTACTTCCTGGAGTTTCAAATAGCCTTTTTTATTTTATCTGACATGCTAGTTTAATTAATTCAACCAAAACATATTTAGTATCTAGTATGTTTAAGGACATTTGTTTAGGTATGGAGATACAAAGAAAAAAATGACAATCTTTTCCCTCAAGAAACTTACAGCAATAATAGAGCTTGAAAAATACACAGACCAGTATAGTTTAAAATATTAAATGGATTAGACCATGGGATCATCAGTCTAGAACTATAAGGACTCCCAGAGAACTTTTAGTCAAACTTCTGCATTTTTTGGATGAACAAGCTGAGTGTGATGATACAATCCTAGACATCCTCATTTCAGCACCAGTGTGCTGTTCACACTGTCTGGCTTTGATACAGGAAAGCCTGTATTTCATGCCACTGCAAATGTAAACCAGCAAAAAAAGACTCTCAGTAGCTGATAAGAAGTCAATATGACAGGATGGGTGAGATGACAGAGTCATTGTTTTCCACAAACCTTGACAGTTGACAAACCTCAGAAAAAAAAGAATTGTGCATCAGATATAGAATAACTAAAGCTGAACTTAGAAGATAAAGAGGCAAACACACACAAGTCAAAAACCTCATAAAAAATGAGATAACTGAAATACTAAGAGTTTCTGCTTAGCATTACACCTCCAACAGAAACTATGTGATGGGGTTCAGAGAATATGTTCAAGACCACAGGTTTATTCTTAGGGGTCCATCTCTGCAGATATCTAAGTTCCAGATAGTAGTGACACCTCTTCTCCTGCCCGCATATACATCTTATGAGAAGCATCTACCAAGTGATGAGAAAGAAAGGTAGAATTATTGGAGAGAAAAGTGAAAATGCTGCAGCATAGAGTCAGTTTGAAGTAAAAAAGCCTCTGCACCTTGTGGACATGGGATAAGAAAGCCAGATGGGGCTGGTCTTTTTCTAGGAAGTTATGTTTTGGGCATGGCCCCTGAATAGGCCCATATATTCTCATAGATTAGGAGGATGGGTTTATGGGCCCATGCAGAAGTATAAAAGATAGGTCAAAGAGTAAGGAGGTAAATCAGATGAAATTTCTGGGAATACAAGAGGAAGAGTGAAAGACCAAAAGTTCAAATCTATACCTAGCTCCTAAGTAGACAAACCAATAGAGTGATTTATAAAAAAAAAAAAAAAAGAAGGAAAATGATTGTGAAAGTAAAATTTCAAATAAGACAAAATAACAAAAATCATATTATGGAAGAAAAATAAACAAAAATTTCTAGTGAAAAAGAAAATATATGGGTTCCCTAGGAATCATTGAAGAAACTAAAATAAACTTCAAAGCTCTCAGTGTAGAATTTAAAAAAAAAAAACAACAGGATAAAGAAAAAAAAAACATGCAATGGAACATCTATCCAAAGAAGAGTTTCTGAGAAAGAGAATAGGAGCTTTGGAACACAAAAGTACTGAAAGGAAAGATTATTTGGTAATAAAGAATCAAAAGAATCAAAAACATCAGTTGCTCATGGGTAGGCCAAGCTAATATAATAAAAATGACAATTCTACCTAAGTGAATTTATTTATTCGATGCCATACCAATCAAACTACCAAAAATATTTTATAGAGCTAGAAAAACTAATAAGATTCATTTGGAAGAACAAAAGGTCCAGAATATCAAGGGAACTAATGAAAAGAAATGCAGGGGAAGGTGGCCTAGCCATTCCAGATCTTAAATTGTATTATAAGTCAGCAACCATCAAAACTGCTTGGTACTGGCTAAGAAATAGAGTGGTGGATCAGTGGAATAGGTTAAGTATGCAAGACATAGTAGTCAATGACTATAGTAATCTACTGTTTGATAAACCCAAAGACTCCAGCTTCTAGGATAAGAGCTCACTCTTTGACAAAAACTGCTGGGAAAACTGGAAAAGAGTATGGCAGAAACTAGGCACAGACCAAAATGTTATACCATACACCAAAATAAAGTCAAAATGGTTACACAATTTAGATATAAAGGCTGAAACTATAAGCAAACTGGGAGAGCAAGGAATAGTTTACCTATCAGATTTATGGAGAACAGAAGAATTCATGACCAAATAGGAGATAGAGAAAATTTTGAATGCAAAATGGATAGTTTTTATTACATTAAATTGAGAAGTTTTTGCACAAACAAAGGCAATGCAACCAAGATTAAGAGGGAAGCAGAAAAGTGGGAAAAAATTTCTACAACCAGTGTCTCTAATAAGGGTCTCATTTCTAAAATATATAGAGAACTAAGTCAAACTTATAAGAATATAAGTCATTCCTCAATTGATAAATGGTCAAAGGATATGAATAGGCAGTTTTCAGATGAAGAAATTAAATAAATTAAATAAAAAATTTGACTATAGATATATAGTCAAAAATGCTGTAAATCACACTTGATTAGAGAAATGCATATCAAAACAGCTCTGAGGTACCACATCACACCTATCAGATTGGTCAACATGACAAAACAGGAAAATGGTAAGTGTTGGAGATGTGGGAAAATTGGAACACTAATGCATCGTTGGTGGAGTAGTGAAATGATCCAAACATTTTGGAGAGCAATTTGAAGCTATTCCCAAAGGGCTATAAAAATGTGCATACCCTTTGACCCAGCAATAGCACTTCTAGGTCTGTATCCTAAAGAAATCATAAAAATGGGAAAAGATCCACATATACAAACATATTTATAACAGCTGTTTTTGTGGTGACAAAGAATTGAAAATTCAGGAGATGCCCATCAATTGGGAAATGGCTGAATAAATTGTGGTATATGAATGTAATGGAATACTATTGTGCTATAAGAAATGATAAGCAAGTGGGCTTCAGAAAAACCTGGAAAGACTTGTATTGATTGATACTGAGTGAAGTGAGCAGAGACAGGAGAATGTTGTGCACAGTAACAGCCATGCTGCAATGACTAATTTTGACAGACTTAGCTCTTCCGAGCAATGAAAGGATCTAAGACATCTCCAGAAGTCTCACAATGGAAAATGATACATCCAGAGAAATAATTAAGGAGTATGAATGCTGATCAAAGCACACTGTTTGCTCTTTTTTTCTCCTGTTTTGTTTTGTTTCCTCTTTCTTATGGTTCCTCCTATTGCTTCTAATCCTTCCTTACAAAATGACTAATGTTAAAATATGTTTAATAGGAATATATATGCCAAGCATATATCAGATTGTATGTTATCTTGGAGAAAGAGGTGGGGAGGGAGGCGGAGAAAAATTTAAAACTCAAAAGCTTATGGAAGTGATTGTTGAAAACTAAAAATAAATTAATGAAACAAAGCAAAATAAAACAAAAACATCCAATGGAACATTTATCCAAAAAAGAGGTTCTTAGAGAGAGAGAGCAGGAGCTTTGGAACTGAAAAATAGTGAAAGGAAAGATTATTTGTAGTAAAGAATCAAAAAGAAACAATTTTAAAAGGACACAAAAATTCTTTATAAGACAAAAGTATACATACACACAAATAGACATATGCATACCTTACATTTCTGTATAATATATACTTTGTATGTAACGTGTGTATATAAAACACAAAATTAGAATATTTAAATATATTTATTAATCATATACATATGCTTATATACAATATACAAATACATACATGTGTATATGTATGTATGTGTATACACCCATGCACATGTAAGTGTGTATATCTCTCTCATCATTGACTAACTCCTGTCACATAACCTCCCAATTTTCTGTACAATTTCAGAGGCATATTCCAGTAAATCAAGAAAGAACAGTGGAGCACAGATAAAGGGAAAAAAAGCTCATACTCTGCACTGAAAATAGAAGCCCAGGAATTTGGATATTTTCCATTTCAGGAAGCTCTTTCTTACTCCCATTTTCAGCATATTGCACAATGGTTAGGCAATGCAGCATGCTGTATTGAAGAGAATGTTCAGGAATTACATTGTAATTTCAGCTCTATCAATTACAACCAGTTACTTTAAAAACAACAACAGCAACTATAGAATGTTATAAAAATTATTGTGAGAATCAAATGAAATCATGTATGTTCTACAATGTATATTGACCCATTATGTAGCTTCTACCCGTTTAGAATTCTAGTACTTTTGACACATAAAACCCTTTATATGTTTGAAGATAGCATCTATAGCCATCTCATATCATATGTTCTCCAACTCAAATACCACCACCCCAAGTTGTTAAATTATCCTTCATATAGTGCCACAACCAAATTTTCCATCATCCTATTCATGCTCCTTTTGATGCACTTTCGTTTGTCCACGTGGTAATCTACCAATTCTGGTAATCAAACTTCATCAATAATAAGGCGAGAAAGGGGAGTTAGTTTTCTAGTATTCTGTATAGATTGAGGATGGTGCCTGGCCCATAGCAAGAGCTTATTAAATGCTGGTTGACTTGTTAATGGCTTATTGTAAATACGTATCATGAGTACTACAATATGAAATGAGCAAATATCTCACGAAATGATGTTTCTCTTTTTTGCGAGTTAATTTTATTTTTAATAGTATTTTATTTTTCCCAATTACGTGTAAAGCCTATTTACAATATTCATTTTTGGAAAGATTTTGAGTTCCAAATTTTTCTCTGTCTCTCCCTTCCCTCCCCCTTTCCTAGATGACAAGTAATCTGATGTAGGTTGCACATTTGCAATAATGTAAAACATATTTCTGCATTAGTCATGTTGTGAAAAAACAATCAAAAGAAAAGGGAAA
This sequence comes from Phascolarctos cinereus, assembly GCF_003287225.1. Lineage (NCBI taxonomy): Eukaryota > Metazoa > Chordata > Mammalia > Diprotodontia > Phascolarctidae > Phascolarctos > Phascolarctos cinereus. Next base: position 97,618,619 of record NW_027555847.1, read on the forward strand.
AAACACCTGGAACTCTGCCCCCCCCCCAAAGTGAAAATAGTATGCTTCAATCTGCATTCAGACTCCATCTGTTCTTTCTCTGGATGTAGATGGCATTTTCCCTCATGAGTCTTTTGGAATTTTCTTGGATCATTGTATTGCTAAGAAGAGCTAAGTCAATCATAGTTGATCATTGCACAATGTTGCTGTTACTATGTACAATGTTCTCTGGGTACTGCTTATTTCACTCAGCATCAGTTCATCTAAGTCTTTCGAGGTTTTTTTTTTTTTCTGAAATCTGCCTGCTCATCAGTTCTTATAGCATAATAATATTCCATTCAGTTCATATACTACAACTTATTCAGCTATTTCCCAATTGATGGGCATTCCCTCAATTCTAATTTTTATGCAGTTGACTCTTACTAAGCTCCTGGTCAATTAAAATTCCTAGGATTTTCATAAGAACTCTTGTTAATCCAAATGTCCCCATCTTGTAATTAGGTAATTAAAAATAACTTAAAAGGAAAACTTTATCTTCATTCTTATTAAATTATATTTTGCTGCTTCTGCTTATTAATTCAATCTATTAAAATTTATCAGAAGCCTCTTTGGGGGTACTATGCAAATACATTTGGATTTGGATGAACTGGGCTTGCATTCTGGTCTTGAGCAAGTTTTTAAAACTTTAGGTATTCAATTTCCTCACCTGTAAAAGAAGGGAGTTGGATTAGATGTCAGAAATCCCTCCTAGCTCTGCATTTTATTATATAATTGTGGTTCAATCAGCTATCAGTTATCCCTCCCATATTTATTTTATCCATACATTTGATTAAGCTTTATCTCTATGCTTTATCCAAGTCTCTGATTAAAATTTTTAAAAAGTTGAAAAAGTTAAGGCCAAGGACAGAACTCTATGGTATGCCGTCTTAGGTTAACATCTATCAATTAGTCAACACATTGAGGGTTAGCTCTTTAACAGAATATGAATTCATCTAGTTATACCATCATTCAGTCTGCATTTCTCTGTCTTTCTGACAAAGATATCATGACAGCCTTTAATAAATCACCATATATGGTATATTCATCTATCAGTTTAGCAACTCTATCAAATAAAATATATTCTTACTTTGGAATGACATTCTTAGTGAACTTATTCAGGAATATTGTGATCCTTTAACTTTCTAAATGCTTTCACAACATCCATTTCATTATGTGTTTTAGAATTTTGTTAGGATTCTATATTAAGTTCACTGGTAGAATATTCAAAGTTTTTTTTTTTGAACTAGGGCAATTTTCTGGCCTTCTGACACCTCTCCTATTCTCACTGATTCCTCAAGAATCCAGAGCATTTAAAATGATCACCTCTGTAACTTACTTCAATAACTTGAGGTATAATTGGATTGGATCAGAACAATGAATTCATTACAAGCAGGTAGGTGTACCTACCTTCTTTCTTGTAATGGACTTCAATTGTCTCTTAATAATGTTATTTCTCATTTGATGATGTCTTTGCTAGAAAATAAAAAAGAGCAAAAAGGGTAATGTCAATTACTTAAATGTTTTTTGATGATGATTTCCAAGAAATATTTTGAAGATATGCTTTTATAAGTCACTGGTAAGCAGACACCATATGATACTTTTGCACATTACAATTATGTAGGTTTTATGGCCTCATGGAATGTCATTCACATGTCAGCACTTAAATGTAGCCTGGATTCCTTAAGATAATAATAGTTTCCCTTTGTCTATCCAGTTTACTTTTTAATGCATTTATATATACTGTCTAATTCAATTCTCACAACAACTCTTGAATATGTAGGGCAGGTATTCTTAACACCATTTTCTATTTAACAAATAGCAGAATTGCTCTTTGTAATTGGCAGAACTAGGTTTAGAACTTAATTCTTGAACACTGTCTATGTGCTTTGGCAAATATTTTGCACATCTATTTCAGTAATATATTAGATAGTGGGGGAGGAATAGGTAAGGGCTTATTGAGATTGAAAATACTCCGAATGGCTGGGTTGCTATTTTTTTTTTTTTTGCACATAATGAGTTTGTTCTATGAAATTTCCATAGGTCAATGGCAATCTTTCTGGCTTTAATGAAGCAAGTCTCAGAATTTAGAGTAAAATATTGAGAAGTTGAAAGATAGGTGATGAGGCAAGAATAAATTATATTAAAAAATGGTATGGTGCCATAAAGACCCATGTTATGAAAGGGAGTCACCACTTAAATCCCTGCCAAATGACAGCATCTTGCTGTTGTATGAGCCAACTCTCAGTTCACTTGGCTGGATTCCATTTTCCTTTGTTTCTACACTTTCCCTAATACTAGATATTCTTTGTGAGTAAGAAGACTGCATTTTCTTTATCCTGTGCCCTGATGCCTAACCACTTGAGTGTTTTACAGGATGTTTTTTCTTAAATTACCACCAGAAAACATAGAATAAGATTGGAAGTAATTTACAGTAGTAGATGGAAGATGTCACTGTAGAATGAGTCACAAAGATTCTTCTGATTTGATCCTTGTACTCAGTTTTAATTCCTGGGCACCTGCTCTGTTCTGCTTGACTCCTTTCTGCCTAAGATCTTCTGTGCATTATTCACCAATTATTAACTCAGTTTTCATTCCCTGCCATGGATTTGTTTACTGCTTCACCTATGATTTTATAGATCTTAATTATGGAGTACAGGACAGGTATCTCCACTGATCTGCTCCTGGGAGATTCTTCAACTTGAACCAACTGATCTAAGGATGAAAACTTCACCCAACCTCTACAAAGTCATCCCATATGCCTATAAGGTACTTTTCTTTATTTTGACCCAAAATAACATGGAAGGAGAGAGTGACTTTAGGGCCTCAGAAAATACATTTGCCCTTTAACTCCCCCATTTTAGTCCTTCAATATAATTTTGAAGCCAGACTAATTTGGCCCTTCTTCTTTGCCTTCCTTCTGGAGAAATTGAGGATTTTATTCCTTTGAAAACTTTTTTTTTTCTCTTGCCTACCTAATCCTGTCATATGAGGCTAGTACACTTCCTCAAATTCTATCAGTGCAATCATTTTTAGCTAGTTGAGTTTCCTTTTTGGAACAGTGTGGAAAGTAAACTGGACTTGGAATTGGGAGGATCTAGGTTAGAATTCTGTGTCTGACATTAATTAGTTGTGTGACCCTGGCAAGTTAATTAACCTTGCTGGTCCTTAGTTATCTTATTTAAAATGAAGATTTTAATAGCACATACCTCAAAGGGTTGTTGTAACATCGAATGCAATAATCTATTTAGTATGCTTTTTTGCTTTTTTAAAAAACTGTTACTATGGCTATTTACTATGATGTATGGTGTATTTATTCTGTTCCACTGATCCACCAATACTTCTTAGCAAGCACAAGATTGTTTTCTTGATTACCACTTTGTAATATAGTTTGAAATTTGGAACTGCTAGGCAGCCTTCCTTCCCGTTTTTTTTCAATTGATTCCTTTGATATTTTGACCTGTGTTCTTTCCTCCAGATTGTTTTTGTTACTACTTTATTTAACTCTATAAAATAATTCCTTGGTAGTTTGATTGGTATGCCACTGAATAAAAAAATAAGCAGAATTGTTTTATTCTATTGGCTCAGTCTGTCCATGAGCAATTAATACTTCCCCAATGACTTGTATAAAAAGTGTTTCATAATTGTATTTGCATAATCCCTGGGTTTGTCTAGTCAGGTAGACTCCCAAGGATTTTGTATCATCTGCAGTTATTTTGAATGAAATTCCACTTTTTATTTCTTCCTGCTTGGGTTTGTTAGGAGTTTACAGCAATGCTGATGATTTATGGAGATATATTTTGTATCCTGTAAAGTTGCTGAAGCTGTTAACTGTTTCAATTAGTTTTTTCTTTTTTTTTAGGGGCAACTTTATTTTTATTTTAAAATTTTATTTTAAAATTTATTTTTAGTTTTCAACAGTCATGTCCATAAGCATTTGAGTTGTAAATTTATCTCCTCTTCCCTTTTCACCTCCCTCCCCAAGACAGCAAGCATATTTACTGGAATATGCCTCCAAAATTGTACAGAAAATTGGAAGGTGATGGGACAGGGGTTAGTCCATCTGGCCCTGGAGATTTCTTCCTAGGGAGTTCATAAATGACTTGTTCAATTTCTTTTTCTGAGATGGGGTTTTTAAAGTATTTTGCTTCCTCTCCTGTTAATCTGGACAAATTATATTTTTATAAATATTCATTCATTTCACTAAGATTGTCAAATTTATTGGCATACAAATGGGCAAAATAGCACTGGTAGGGAATTCTCCCTTTTCATTTTTGATACTGGTGATTTGGTTTTCTTCTTTCTGTTTTTTAATTAAATTTACCTAACATTTATATTTTTTCCCCATAAAACCAACTCTTACTTTTATTTATTAGTTCAATAGTTTTCTTAATTTCAATTTTATTGATCTCTCCTTTAGTTTTCAGTATTTCTAATTTGTTTTTTAACTGAGGATTTTTAATTTATTCTTTTACTAGTTTTCTTAGTTGCATGCCCAATTCATTGATCTCCTCTTTCTCTATTTTATTCATGTAAGCATTTAAAGATATTAAACTTCCCCTAAGAATTGCTTCCTCTGCATTCCATAAGTTTTGGTATGTTGTCTCATTACTTTCATTCTCTTGAATAAAGTTATTGATTTTTTCTCTGACTTGTTGTTTGACCCATTCATCCTTTAGTAATAAATTATTTTGCTTCCAATTAATTTTTAGTCTATTTTTCCACATAATTACACACAATTTTTATTTCATTATGATCTGAAAAGGATGCATTTAATATTTTTGCCTTTCTGCATTGGATTGTGAGGTTTTTATGCTCTAGGACATGGTCAATTTTTGTGTATGTTCCACATACTTCTGAGAAAAATGTATATTCCTTTCTATCTTCATTCAATTTTCTACAGAGGTCTAACATATCTAACTTTTCTAAAATTCTATTCACCTCCTTAACTTCTTTCTTGTTTACTTTGTGGTTAGATTTATCTAGTTCAGAAACAGGGAAGTTGAAGTCCCTCACTATTATAGCTTTGCTGTCTATTTCTTCTCATAACTCCCTGAACTTCTGCTCTGAGAATCTGGATGCTATACTAAGTGGTGCATATATGTATAGTAATGGTATTATGTCGTTGTCTGTGGTGCCTTTTAGCAGAATGCAGTTTCCTTCCTTACCTCTAAGGAAATATAAAATAAGACCTATTTTTGTTTTTGTTTTGTCTGAGATCAGGATTGCTACCCCTGCTTTTTTTTTAACTTCAGCTAAAGCATAATATATTCTACTTCGGCCTTTGACCTTTACCCTGTGTGTGTACCTCTGTTTCAAATGTGTTTCCTGTAAAAACATATTGTAGGATCATGTTTTTTAATCCATTCTACTATCCACTTCTGTTTTAGGGAACATTCACAGTTATGATTACTATTTGTGTCTTTCTCTCCATCCCATTTCCTCCTTGTTTATGCTTTTCTTTCTCCTTTCTCCCTTTCCCTCCTCACTAGTGTTTTGCTTTTAAGCACCGCCTCCCTCAGTCTGCTATACATTCTATTAGCTCCCTCCTTTTTCTTTCCCATTACCCTTACTACTTCTTCCCTACCTTCTATGCCCCCTCTCTTTTCTTTTCCCTTTTCCCTCCTACTGCCTGTAGGGCAACTTAGATTTCTATACCTAAGTGATTATATTATTCTTTCCTTGAGCCAAATCCGATGAGAGTAAAATGTAAATAGTGTTCATCTCCCTCCCTTCTTTCCCTCTATTGTAATATGTCTTTGTGCCTCTTCATGTGATGTAATTTACCCTTTTCTGCTTCCTCCCTTCCTCTTCTTCCATTATAATTCCTTTCCACCACTTCATTAGGTTTTTTATCATCACATCAAAGTCAACTTTAACCCAGTCCCTCTGTCTATGTATATTCCTTTTAAATGTCATTATAACAGTATAGTTCTTAAGAGTTACAAATGTCATCTTCCCTTGTAGGGATGTAAACAGTTTGCCCTTATTAATAATAATAATATGTTGCTGCTGTTATTTTTTCCTTTATTGTTTACCTTTTTATGCCTCTGAGTCTTTTTTTAAAATCAATTCACTTATTTTTAGTTTTCAATATTCACTTCCACAAGATTTTGAATTCCAATTTTCTCCCCATCTTATCCCTTCCCCCACCCCAAGACAGTATGCATTCTGAATCCTCCTTTCCCTCATCTGCCCTTCCTTCTATCACCCCACTTTGTCTTATTCCCTTCCTCTTCTATTTTCCTGTAGGGTAGGATGGATTTCTATACCCCATTGCCTGTATATCTTATTTCCCAGTTGCATGTGAAAAAAATTTTAACATTTATTTTTATAACGTTGTGTTCCAAATTCTCTCCCTTCCTCCCTGCACACTCACCTTCATTGAGAAGGCAAGCAACTTGATACAGATTATTCATGTGTAGTCATGCAAAACACTTCCATAATAGCGATGTGATAAAAATAAAAAAACAAAAACAACCTGTATTTCCCTTCATCCTATCCCACCACCCATTTATTCTATTCTCTCCTTTGACCCTGTCCCTCCCCAAAAGCTTTTGCTTCTGATTACTCCCTCCCCAATCTTCCCTCCCTTCAGTCATCTTCCCCCTCTCTTATGCCCCTCCCCAATTTTACTATAGTGTTAGATAGATTTTCATACCCAATTTAGTGTATATGTTATTCCCTCCTTAAGCCAAATCCAATGAGCATAAGATTCACTCATTTCCTCTCACCTCCCCACTCTTCCTCTCCACTTTTTTATTCTCTCTTTTACATGAGATAATTTACCCCCATTCCACCTCTCCCTTTCTCCTTCTCCCAGGACAATCCTCTCTCACTCTTTAATTTTGTTTTTTAGATATCATCTCTTCATATTCCTTGTTCCTTCTGTGTATACATATTCCCTCCAACTACCCTAATACTGACGAAGGTCTCATTAGTTACAAATATCATCTTTCCATGAAGGAATATAAACAGTTCAACTTTAATAAGTCTCTTATGATTTCTCTTTCTTTTTTAACTTTTTCATGCTTCTTTTGAGTCTTGTATTTGAAGTCAAATTTTCTATTCAGCTCTGGTCTTTTCATCAAGAATTCTTGAAAGTTTTCTATTTCACTGAATGTCCACTTTTTTCCCCTGAAGGATTATACTCAGTTTTGCAGGGTAGGTGATTCTTAGTTGCAATCCTAGCTCCTTTGACCTCCAGAATGTCATATTCCAAGCCTCTGTTCCCTTAACATCGATCTTATGTTATTCTGATTGTGTTTCCACAATACTTGAATTGTTTTTTTCTGGCTGCTTGCAATATTTTCTCCTTGACCTAGGAACTCTGGGATTTGGCTACAATATTCCAAGGAGTTTTCCTTTGGGGATCTCATTCAGGACGTGATCGGTGGATTCTTTCCTTTTCTATTTTACCCTTTTGTTCTAGGATATCAAGGTAATTTTCCTTGATAATTTCTTTTTTAAATTTTTTTATTAAATTATTTTGATTTATTAAGAATCACTCCCATAAGCTTTTGTTTTTCTCCTCCTCCCTCCCCAAGATGGTGCACAATCTGATATCAGCTTTACATAAACAGTCTTATTAAACATATTTTCACATTAGTCATACTGTAAGGAAGAATTAGGACCAATAGTAGGAACCATAAGAAAGAAGAAACAAAACAAAACAGAAGAAAAAAATAGCAAATAGTATGCTTCAATCTGCATCCAAACTCCATAGTTTGGATATGGATAGCATTTTTCACCATGAGACTTTTGGAGATGTCTTAGATCCTTGAACTGCTGAGAAGGGCTAAGTCTATCAAAGTTACTCATGGCACAACATGGCTGTTACTGTGTTCAATATTCTCCTGGTTTTTCTCACTTCACTTAGCATCAGTCCATACGAGTCTTTTCAGGTTTCTCTGAAGCCCACTTGCTTGTCATTTCTTATAGCACACTAGTATTCCATTACATTCATATACCACAACTTGTTTAGTCATTCCCCAATTGATGAGCATCCCCTCAATGTCCAATTCTTTGCCATCACAAAAAAAGCTGCTGTAGATATTTTTGCACATGTGGGTCCTTTACCCGTTTCTATGATCTCTTTGAGATATAGACCTAAATGTGCTATTGCTGGGTCAAAGGATTGATAATTTCTTGAAAGATGATGTCTAGGCTCTTTTTTTGAACATGGCTTTCAGGTAGTCCAATAATTTTTAAATTATCTCTCCTGAATCTATTATTCAGATCAGCTGTTCTTCCAATGAGATATTTCACATTACCTCCTTTTTTTTATTTGTTTAGTTTTGTTTTACAATGTCTTGATTTCTCATAAAGTCATTAGCTTCAATTTGCTCCATTCTAATTTTTGAGGAATAATTTTCTTCAGTGAACTTTTGGACGTCCTTTTTCATTTGGCCAGTTCTGCTTTTTAAGGCATTCTCCTTCTCATTGGCTTTTTGGACTTCTTTTGCCATTTCAGTTAGGCTATTTTTAAGGTTTTTTTTTTCTTCAGTATTTTTTGGATCTCCTTTAGCAAGCTGTTGCCTTGTTTTTCATGATTTTCTTGCATTACTCTTATTTATCTTCCCAATTTTTCCTCTACTTTTCTCACTTGCTTCTCAATACTTTTTGAGCTCTTCTATGGTCTGGGACGGATTCATATTTTATTGGAGGCTTTGAATATAGGAGCTTAGACTTTGTTGTATTCTTCTGGTTGTATATTTTGATCTTCTTTGTCACCAAAATAATATTCTATGGTCTGACTTTTTGTGCTGTTTTCTCATGTTCCCAGCCAATTTCTAGTTTTAAATGCTTTGTTAAGGTAAGGGTCTGCTTCCAGTGTGGAGAATGTACTATCCCAAGCTTCAGCAGTTTTGTACATCTGTTTTCAGAGATACTTCTAGGTATTTATACATTTTCTGTTCTTCCAAGTGGTATGATAAAGGGTGAGGTGTTACTTCTTTCCTGGCCTGTGCTGTGGTCTATGAGTAGCCACAAGCACTCTTTTCTGCCTTGGAACTGTGAGGAGGGTTCCTTCTCCATTGCAGCCACAAGCTTCAATACACCAGCCCCAGGACCACCACCCAGGACTGCAACTCAGATCTCAGCATGGGCAAAGCAAGAGAATCCTGCCTCATCAGCAGAAAAGTGATCCCTGTCATCCCCTTCTGATCAGCTGCTTGACTACTCCTCTGTCTGTGGGCAGAGAACTCAGGAAGCAGATGCCTCCCTGAGACTGTGCTGGACTGGGGCCAGAAAGAGGTCTTCTCTGACCCAGGTCCAACAGACCTTTCCTACTAACCTTCTAAGTTCTCTTTGGTGTTTGTGGGTTTAGACATCTGGAAACCACCACAGCTCCCCTTGATTCAGTCCCCTTATGCCTGCTCTAGGTTTTCTGAGGCCCCATTTATGCCTAGTTGGCCCATGCTGAACTGTGCTTCTCTCCCAGCCTAGAGCAACAGAACTTTCCAATCAACCACACAGGTTGTCATGTGCTGGAAATTTGTTTAACTCTGTATTTTTGTGAGTTCTGCTGCTCTAGAAATTTTTTAGAGTCATTTTTACAGGGATTTGTAGGTGTTTGGGGGAGAGTTCAATTAAATCACTGTTTTTATTCCACCGTCTTGGCTCTGCCTCCTGCCCCCCTTGAGTCTTTTATTTGAAAGTCAATTTTTTTTTTTTTTATGGAGCTCTGGTCTTTTCATCAGGAAGATTTGGAAGTCACCTATTTCATTGAATATCCATCTCCTCCCCTGAAAGATTATGATCATTTTCACTGGGTAGTTGATCCTTGGTTGTAATCCAAGCTTCTTTGCCTTATGGAATATCATATTCCATGCCCCACGATCTTTTAATGTAGAATCTACAAGGTCCTGCATATTCCTGACTGTGGTTCCATAATATTTAAATTGTTTCTTTCTGGCCGTTTGCAGTATTTTCTCTTTGACTTGATAATGTTCAAATTTAGCTACTATATTCCTTGGCATTTTCAATTTGGGATCTCTTTCAGGAGGTGACAGGTGGATTCTTTAATGACTATTTTACCCTCTGGTTCTTAGGGAAGTTTTCCTTGATTTCTTGAAAGATGCTGTCCATGCTCTTTTTTTGATCATGGCTTTCAGGTAGACCCATAGTTCTTAAGTTATCTCTCCTGGATCTATTTTCCAGGTCAGTTGTTTTTCTACTGAGGTATTTCATGTTTTCTTCTATTTCTTTTTCATTTTTAAAAAATTTGATCTGACTGATTCTTGATGTCTCATAGAGTTATTAGGTTCTACTTGCCCAATTCTAATTTTTAATGAATTGTTTTCTTTAATTAACTTTTGTACTTCCTTCTCCATTTGGCCAAGTCTACTTTTTTAAGTACTTGTTTCCTTCAGTGTACTTCCCCCTCCCCCATTTTGTCACTTGTATTTTTAAAAGGAATTGTTCAATTTTTTTTCTACCTCTCTTATTTGACTTTTAAAATCCTTCTTGAGCTCTTCCAAGAAGGCTTTGTGGGCTTCCAACCAGTTCATATTTCCCTTTAAGGATTCAGATGTGGGTATATTGACAATGTTGTCCTCTCCTGAATTTGTATTTTGATTTTCCATGTCACCAAGGTAGTTATCTATGGTCATTATTTTTTCCTTGCTGCTTTTTGCTCATGGTGTTTGCCTTTTTTCTGGCTTTTAAAATTGTTCTCTGCTTCTGGGGCAGAGGGACATTGTCTCAAGCTTCTTGTGCTGGAGGCTATGGGCCTGGTTACAGGTTTTGCTGAGATGGGGCTTGCTGGGATCCTTCCAGTCCTGTACTGATCCCCTTCAGCCACAAGAAGAGGGACTTTTATTGTTAATCCCCTAGCCTCCTGAGCTAACAGACTACTGTATCACATCTTTCTGCCATCTCCACTATTTTAAGATTTTTCCTGGTGCGTTTCTCTGGGTTTTGCAAGGTCAATAAGGGAGGTTGAGAGTGACTTACTGCTTACTCTGCCATCTTGGCTCCAGGAAGTCAAAACAGGTGACTTTCAAACATTCTGTCTATGGGCTGATATCTCCAGGAGCAGCTACTACCACTGGTGCTGCAGCCATAGCTTATGCTTAGCCATAACTGCTGCTGCTTGATGATTCAGTCACTCCCAAGGTTTGCTCGTTGTTTGCTGGTACCTGGGCTTTATTGGAAGTCCCAGAGTTGGAATGTGCTTCTCTCTCACTCAGTTCTGACAGATTCCTCCAGCCAACCTTCTAAGATGTCTCTGGTGTTTGTGGGCTAAGAAGTCTGGAAACCACCACTACTGCCACTGATTCAGGCCCTGGAGGCCTGCTCCAGACCAGTCTGCTGGCATGGTCTGCGCTAGACTGTGCTCTTCTCTCAGCCTGGGCAACACACCTTTCTGTAGACCTTCCAGGTCATCTTGGGTTGGAAATCTGTCTCACTTCGTCTTTTTGTGGTTCTGCTGCTCTAGAATTTGTTCAGAGTAAGTTTTAAAATTTATTTGAATGGGTTTGGGGAGAGCTTAGGTGAGTCCCTGCTTTCTCTCCACCACCTTCTATTTTTATTTCTTTAATTCTTTTTCTTGTCATGTTGTAATAGTTAGCATTTTTAGTATAATGCTGAATAGTAGTGGTGATAATGGACATTCTTACATCACTTCTGATCTTCTTTTTTCTCCCAATTTTATTAATTTATTGATTTATCAACAATCATTTCCATATGCTTTTGAGTTGAAAAGTTTTCTCCCCCTTCCTCCCCCACACCCTCCCCAAGATGGCGCACAATCTGATATAGGTTTTACATTTGCATTCATATTAAACAAATTTCATATTAGTGAAGTTGTAAGTAAAAATTAAAACCAATAGGAGGAACCATCAGAAAGATGAAACAAAACTCAACAGAAGGTAAAAGTGATAGATATTCGACTTCCATAGTTCTTTCTTTGGATATGGACAGCATTTTCCATCCCGAGGCCTCTGGAGATGTCTTAGATCCTTGTAATTCTGAGAAGGGTTCAGTTTAACAATATCAGTCAGTGCGTAACATGGCTGTTATTGTGTACGAAGCCCTCTTGGTTCTGCTCACGTCACTTAGCGTCAGACCATATAGGTCTTTCCAGGTTTTTCTGAAGTCAGCCTGTTCATCATTTCTTATAGCACAATAGTATTCCATTACATTCATATACCACAACTTGCTCAGCCATTCCCCAATTGATGGGCATCCTCTCAATTTCCATTTTCTGCCACCACAAAAGAGCTGCTATGAATATTTTTGTACATGTGGGTCCTTTTCCCATTTGTTTGATCTCTTTGGGATATAGCCCTAGAAGTGCCTATTGCTGGATCAAAGGGTATGCACATTTTGTAGCCCTTTGGGCATAGTTCCAAATTGTTCTCCAAATTGGTTGGATCATTTCACAACTCCACCAACAATATTTAGTGTTCCAATTTTCCCACATCCTCCAACATTTATCATTTTCCTGTTTTGTCATGTTGGCCAATCTGATAGGTGTGATGTGGTACTCAGAGTTGTTTTGATTTGCATTTCTCTAATCAATAACAATTTAGAGCATTTTTTCATATGACTATAGATGGCTTTAATTTCTTCATCTGAGAATTTGTCTGTTCATATCCTTTGACCATTTATCAATTGGGGAATGGCTTGTGTTCTTATAAATTTGTCTTAATTCTCTATATATTTTAGAAATGAGGCCTTTATCAGAGAGACTGGTTGTAAAAATTCTTTCCCAATTTTCTACCTTCCTTCTAATCTTAGTTGCATTGGCTTTGTTTGTGCAAAAACTTTTCAATTTAATGTAATCAAATTATCCATTTTGCTTTTCATAATGTTCTCTATCTCCTGTTTGGTCATGAATTCTTCTGTTCTCCATAGATCTGATAGGTAAACTATTCCTTGTTCTCCCAGTTTACTTATGGTATCAGCCTTTATATCTAAGTCCTGAACATTTTGACTTTATTTTGGTATATGGTGTGGAGTGGGTCTATGCTAGTTTCTGCGATACTCTTTTCCAGTTTTCCCAGCAGTTTTTTTCAAAGAGTGGGTTCTTATCCCAGAAGCTGGGGTCTTTGGGTTTATCAAATAATAGATTACTATAGTCATTGACTACTGTGTCTTGTGCATTTAACCTATTCCACTGATCCATCTCCCTATTTCTTAGCCAGTACCAAGCAGTTTTGATGATTGCTGCTTTATAATACAATTTAAGATCTGGAATTTCTAGGCCACCTTCCCCTGCATTTCTTTTCATTAGTTCCTTTGATATTCTGGACCTTTTGTTTTTCCAAATGAATCTTGTTATTATTTTTTCTAACTCTATAAAATAATTTTTTGGTAGTTTGATTGGTATGGCACTGAATAAGTAAATTAGTTAGGTAGGATTGTCATTTTTATTATATTAGCTCGGCCTACCCATGAGCACTTGATGTTTTTCCAATTATTTAGATCTGATTTTATTTGTGTGAAAAGTGTTTTTAATTGTGTTCGTAGAGTTCCTGGGTTTGTTTCGGGAGGTAGACTCCTAAATATTTTATAATGTCTACAATAAATTTAAATGGAATTTCTCTTTCTATCTCTTGTTGTTGGGCTTTGTTGGTATATATAGAAATGCCGATGATTATGTGGGTTTATTTTTATAGCCTGCAACTTTGCTAAAGTTGTTTACTATTTCAAGTAGTTTTTTACTAGATTCTCTAGGATTCTCTAAGTATATCATCATGTCATCTGCAAAGAGTGATAACTTTGTTTCTTCTTTGCCTATTCTGATGCCTTCAACTTCTTTTTTCCTCTTGTTGCTAAAGCTAAGGTTTCCAGTGCAATATAGAATAACAGTGGTGATAATGGACATCCTTGTTTCACCCCGATCTTATTGGAAATGCTTCTAGCCTGTCCCATTACATATAATGCTTGCTGAAGGTTTTAGATATATGCTATTTATTATTTTAAGGAAGACTCCATTTATATCTATGCTTTCTATGTTTTTAATAGGAATGGGTGTTGTATTTTATCAAAAGCTTTTTCTGCATCTATTGAGAAGATCATGTGGTTTCTGTTGGTTTTGGTGTTGATATGCTCAATTATGCTGATAGTTTTCCTAATATTGAACCAACCCTGCATTCCTGGTATAAATCCTACCTGGTCATAGTGTATTATCTTGTGATAAGTTGCTGCAATCTATTTGCTAGTATTTTGTTTAAAATTTTTGCATCATATTCATTAGAGAAATTGGTCTATAATTTTCTTTCTCTATTTTGACTCTTCTGGTTTAGGTATCAACACCATATTTGTATCATAAAAAGAATTTGGTAAGACTCCTTCTTCACCTATTTTCCCAAATAGTCTATATAGTATTGGAATTAATTGTTCTTTAAATGTTTGATAGAATTCACATGTAAATCCATCTGGCCCTGGAGATTTTTTCCTAGGGAGTTCATCAATGGCTTGTTCAATTTCTTTTTCTGAGATGGGGTTATTTAAGTATTTTACTTCCTCTTTAGTTTATCTGGACAATTTATATTTTTGTAAATATGTATCCCTTTCACTAAGATTGTCAAATTTGTTGTCATATAGTTGGGCAAAATAATTCTCATTTTAATTTTCTCTTCCTTGGTGGTAGCTTTGCCCTTTTCATTCTTGATACTAGCAATTTGATTTTCTTCTTTCTTTTTTTTAATTTAGTTAACCAAAGGTTTATCTATGTTATTGGTTTTTTCATAAAACTAGCTTAATTTTTATTTATTAATTCAATAGTTTTCTTAATTTCAATTTTCTTAATTTTTCCTTTGATTTTCAATATTTCTAATTTAGTGTTTAGTTGAGGAATTTTAAGTTGCTTTTTTCTAGTTTTTTTAGTTGTATGCCCAATTCATTAATCTTGTCTTTTCCCATTTTATATATGTAAGCATTTAGAGATATAAAACTTCCCCTAAGAACTGTTTTAGCTACATCCCATAAGTTCTGGTATGTTGTCTCATTATTGTCATTCTCTTGAATGAAATTATTGATGAAAACCTCATAGTCCAATGCAGAAAGGCAGAAATATTAAATGCATCCTTTTCAGATCATGACACAACAAAAATTATATGTAACAAAGGGCAATGGAAAGATAGACTAAAAAATAATTGGAAACTAAATAATCTAATCCTAAAAAATGATTGGGTCAAACAAGAAATCATAGAAACATCACTTCTGATCTTATTAGTGAGGCTTCAAGTTTATCCCCATTACAGATAATGCCTGCTTTTGGTTATAATGCTTAAATACATGGCCAATTTTTGTGTGGGCTGCACGTACTGCTGAGTAAAAGATGCATTACTTTCAATTTCCATTCAGTTTTTTTCCCTAGTGATCTGTCATATATATATTTTCTATGATTATGTTTATCTCCTTAACTTGTTTCTTATTTATTTCATGTTTTGATTTATCTAGTTCTGAGGGGAGAAAGCTGAAGTCTCCCATTAGTGTAGTTTTATTGTCTCTTTCCTCTTGAAATTAATTTAACTTTTTCTTTAACAATTTGGACACTATGACATTTGGTTACTTTCATGTTTAGTATTGATATTACTTCATTGTCTAAGGTTCTTTTTTTAGCAAGACATATTTTTCTGGCTTATCAGTTTTATTTAGGTCTGTTTTTGCTTTTGCTTTATCTGAGGTGATGACTGATATTAGATTCTTCCTCAGTCCCTTATATTAAGCTTGTGTGTGTCTCTTTGTTCCAACTGTAAACACCATATGGTTGTATTCTGGTTTCTAATCCATTTTGCTATCCATTTTTGTCTTGTGGGTTGGTTAATCCCATCACTTTCACAGTTTCATTCCATCCTATTTTCTTCTGTTTATCCTTTTCTTTCTCCCTTTTTATCTTGTCACTCCTCTAAAATCTGTTTTGCTTCTGAGTGCCTTCTTTGATAAGTCCTCCTTTTTAACACTCACCTTTTTCTCTTATCCTCTTCCCCTTCTACTGCACCTTAGGAGATTTCTATTACCAAATTGTGTGTGTGTGTGTGTGTGTGTGTGTGTTGTGTGTGTGTGTGTGTGTGTGTGTGTAATTTCCCTTTTGAACCATTTTAAATGTGATTAATGTTCAAGGATTGCCTGCTAGCCACCATTTTCCCCTATATGGTGAAAGCTCTTTCTTGCTTTCCTCTTTTATATAAGAAGAAATTCCCTATTATTCTTCTTTATTCTCCCAGGGCATCCCTCTTTCTTCTCCATTCATTTTTTTTTTTTACATCACCCTGCATAATTGACTCACTCCCTGACCCTCTTTCCATGTAGAATCCTTTTAGGTGCCTTAATAATGATAACATTCTTAGAAGACACATGCATCATCTTTCAAAAAAAAAAAAGTCCTCTCCTATGTTCTACTAAGCACATGGCAATGCCTTTTTTCTTTTCTTACTTTGTAGTTAAGTTCCAATATATAAGTTTATGATTTTTTTTTCTTTTTCTTTTCTCTATTTTATATTTGTGTTCTGGTATTTAAGTCTAAAATAAAATTCAATTACAAAAAGAAATCTAAAAAAACCAATTTAACTTTATCAAATATTTTATGATTTCTTTCTTTTATACATGCATATATATATATATATATGTATACACACACATACATATACATGCATACATATATAGTTTCTCTTGAATCTTGTATTTGAAAGTCAAATTTGCTATTCAATTGTATTCTTTTCATCCTGAATCCTTGTCCAGGGTCAAACAACTAGTAGGTATTTGAGGGCAGATGTGAACTCAAGTCTTCCTGACTCCAGAATCACCTGTTATCCACTCTGCCACCTGGCTATCTCATCTTGTTACCTAATCATTGTGGATATTTTCTTTTCTTTTCCTTTCGTTTCTTTTTTTTTTTTGTCCAGCATGTGCCTTATGCCATCAGAAGAGGAATGAAGTGTTAAACTCAATTAATACAAATTCACCTAAAGGAGATTTAACATTCCTGAGAGTTCCTGTGGGTATCAATCCCTCTGGTTCTGCCAGGTCTGGAAGAACTCAAGTTCATGCACTAGGAACAAGCTAGTTGGTAAATAATTTTTGTGAAACATAAAGGATAATAACACCGCCAAATTAGGCTTTCAAAAACATCATCACGTTAGTAGCAACAAATGTGCCATAGCATATCCTGTAGGCACCAGAATCAAGGCATATTTATGATACTGAGATAATAAATAACAATTTTGATTCATATTGCACTGTAGGCTATAAACGTCCTTTGAAGACAAGCATTGATTTAGTTTTTTGTCTTTGTCTTTAGTGCCTAATGTAGCATTTGACATAAAGCAGAACTTAATCAGTGCTTATTGATTGATGAATTGGTTTTCTCATTTCAAATAATCATAGAATTTAAAGTTAGAAGAAACTTTCAAGGTCATCTAGCACAGGAAATATCTGCATAAGAATCCTTTCTACATTATCACCATGAAGTGGTCATCCAACCTTTGATGAGCACTTCCAGTGAGGGAGGACCTACTGTCTCCAGAGACAGCACATTTCGTAATGAGCTCTATTTATTTTTTCTCTTTGTGAAATGATGACTCTTCACAACTTCTATCTATTATTCCTGTATCTACTCTGTGGGTCCAATTTGATGAAATACTAATATCTTCCAAAGGCATCTAAAATTCTACACATCATGTCCAAACTCATTTATTTCTTTTCTTTCAAATACATCTCTCTTTCCAACTTTTTTATTCTGTTGAGTACACTACTATCCTTCGGATCACTGAGTTTTACAACTTTGTAGTCAAACTTGATGTTTCCCTTGCTTTAACTCCTCATTATCTAATTATTTGCTAAGTCTTTTTAATTACACTTCCTCATCTCTCTAATCTGTTCTCTCTCTCCACTCACTCTGCCACCAACTTAATTCAGGATCTCAATAACTCTCCCCTAGATTGTTGAAATAGCTTCCTAATTGGTTTCCGTGACTGTTCTTTAATCCACTCTTCAAATCATCCTTCACAATATGTCAAATTAATGTTTCTAAAGTATAGGTCTAAACCTGCACCTTCTCTATTTAAAAAAAGACCCAGTAGTTCCCTCTTCCTTCCAGGTTTATATACAAAACTCCTCTGGTACTTGATTTTGTGTACTTAACCACTCAGCCAAACTGATCTACTTGGTACTTTTAATATAGAACCTCCCATTTTCCATCTTTTTTTCTTTTACTTTGCAGCAGCTGTTCCGCACTTTTGCCTCTTCACATCCCTAGATTCCTTCCATACCCAGCTCTAACCCCACCTCCCAGTGTAAGATTTCTTGATCCTTCCTGGATTGTTAGTGACCTTCCTCCACAATATTATTTTTATTTATTTTTGAGACATTCTATGTTTACTTGTCTTTGCATTTTCTGCACCTTACAACAGAATGTATCCTTGAGTATAATCATTTTCCCATTTTTGTCTTTATATCTTAAATGCCTATCACCATCACTGGAACATAATAGGTATGGAATAAATACTTATTTACTTACTGAATGAATGTAGAATATCACTAATCTTCATAACAGACTCAGTTGTTTAAAGAAGGCTCTGCTTTCTTCTTTAAGCCTTTCTGATGCTAAACATCCACATACCTGTGTCCAAACAACCTGAATTTAATATCTTTCATTATGCTACTCTGACTTCTCTGGATGCTTTTTGGCTTGTCATTTTTTCCACTAAGTTTTGACACAGAGAATTAAACATAATAGCCAAAAGATTGTTTAAAGGGAGAAGAGAACAGCAGGATTATAACATCTTGCATTCTAGTTATTATCAATCAATCAATCAATATTTATTAAGCACCTACTATGTGTCATGCACTGGCTGGGGATATAAGTTATTGTGCTCTCTGAATGCAGCCCATGGTCATGTTAACACATTTAGTTTTCATATTACCTTGTTGAGCAATATTGAACTTGCAGTTCAATAAAAGCCTAAGAACTTAAAAATAAAAAACAGCACACAACCATTTAGATGTACTTCTCCTGTATTTTCTTCAGCATTTATTTCCTAATATGCATACATTTTTATACTAATCCCAATAAAATTATCATACTTGAATATACATTTTTATCATCATGCCTGTAAAATTGGCATATTTGAATCCAAACTTAAAACCAATAGAGATCATTTTGATACTGACTATCCAATGTTGGTACTGCTATCCAACACTTAACACAGCCACACCAGGATGGTGCTATTCACAGGTTTGATAAACATATAATTTTTGTCTTTTTCTAAGTTATTGATAGAAATATAAAATCTTCAATAAATAACTGTGTTCAAAATCAATTTCACATGTATAAAATAATAGAGGCATGTCTAAATAACAGATCATTTTTTAAAAGATCTCAGGTGCTAGTGGATTGTAAACTCAAAATATTAATAGTAGGTAGCCAAAAATGTAATCTTAGGAAGCATTAATGAAAGTGAAAAGCCCAAGGAAGTAATACATTTTCTGCTCTGACTTGAGGAAACAACATTTAGATTTTTGTGCTCATTTTTCAGTGCCATGTTTTAGGAAAGGCATTGATCTGCTAGAAATCATCCAAATAAGAGTGACCAGCATGATGATGTTCTTTGTGATCACAGTGTACAGCATTGAAGAGGGAATCTTTAACCTGGAAAAGAGAAGAGCTTTCCATAATATGATTTGACCTGCAAACTTTTGAAGAGCTAATCTATAAAAGAGATATGAGATTTAAAAAAAAAAAACTTTCTGTTTGAACTCAGAGGGAAAAACTGGGGATGATGGGTGGGCATACTATGGAGGCAAATTTAGACTCAATGGAAAGACAACCTGCATAAAGTTTTTAAGAAGAGCCCAATTATAACTCTTCAAAAAAAAAAAAAAGGATGGATTCCCCTGGGAAAGAGTAGATTCCCTTCTACTAAAGAACTTCAGATGAAATATAGAAAACCATTTACTAGTAAATTAATTGTTATTCCTGATCAGCCCTCTGTTTAACTAGGTAGCCTTACAGGTCTTTTACACCTATGAAAATTTGTGTTTCTATGAGATTAGTGACTTTTCCAAGGTCATGTAGTAAATAAGAATTTTGTGACTCATATTGGTACTCCCTTGCCTCACATACGTCACACATTATTCCATGTTTATACAGATTCATAATACAGATATATTCTAGTGTTTACACAGATTGAGATGTGGAGAAAATTAAAACAGTTCCTCAAACATGAATTTATAGTAAAAGTCTGTTGTGATTCTGTGTCCCTATTGGGGAAGGTGCTAGTTCTGTTTATAACATGTGTTATAACAGTGTCTCATTAGGAGGGAATAGTAAGATCCTGAGAGTTTAGGTTTGAAGACTTGGATTTAAATCCTAGTTTCACTTCCTTGTTAAGTCACCTGACCTCCCCTTGTATTCACTGCTTCATCTGTAAAAATATCTACCCTCTCCCCATTATGAAAATAGTGAAATAACACATTTAAAGAGTCTCATAAGC
This sequence comes from Phascolarctos cinereus, assembly GCF_003287225.1. Classification (NCBI taxonomy): domain Eukaryota; kingdom Metazoa; phylum Chordata; class Mammalia; order Diprotodontia; family Phascolarctidae; genus Phascolarctos; species Phascolarctos cinereus. Next base: position 97,639,081 of record NW_027555847.1, read on the forward strand.
CTTAAAACATCACGAAAATGTCAGTTATTGTTATGATTAATGAAAATAATGTTTGCCTACAAACTTGGATGTTTACTCTTCATGTGACTTATTTAGATGTAATAACTGTGTGAAATCTTATACTAATCTCATTTAGAGCACCATAATGGCAATGTAGAAAGTGCTTTTCCATCATGCAGCCATAGGTGTATGTTATGAAATCAGGTAATATACATAAAGTGCTTTGCAAACCTTGAATTGTTATCCAAATGTCAGTTGTTGTTGTCTTGATAAAACAAGGAGCCATATTTTTATATTCAACTTCTAAATTATTTTCTAATTTCTACTTTGCTAGCTTCTATATCAAGGTGATTGGGACTTTCTTGCTCCCTGCTTCGTCTAGTGTAGAGAGCCCTGTGTATCATTGTACCTGGCAAGGTGAGTCGAACAGAATTGGTAACTCAAGAGCCATATTACTGAAGATTGTAGGTGAAAATGATTACTGTGTATGCCCAGGCTATAAATAGCCTGGAGGATGCCATATCCAGCTTGAGATGAAGGACAATTTTACTGGTCTGTGCTAGCAGCTTTATTAAATCCACAGGAAGCTATCGTGGAAGGTTTTTTTTTTTTTCCTGTCTCTAGGTCTGTAGTTCTCAAATGTTTTCATGTTGTTGTCCTTTTAAGGGTTGTGTCATCTCTCTGTCAACTCACCAAGTTCTATAGCACTATTCAAACTTTTCCGCCCACTCCAGATTTGGCAAAAAAGCATGAAAGTCAAGAATTTCAAGGTTTTAATATGTTGGAAGTAATTTGTTTAGCCTAGGAGATAAGAACAGTGGAATGGAATGAGGCTATGAACTATGATGTAGTGGCATTCATTACTTCACCCATTCATTCAACAGACATTTTAAAATCACCTGTTATGGGTAACACATTGTGCTGGGTACAAATGGATAGCAAAAGTAAATTTGTCCCAATTTAGACAGGAAGATGAGGAATATATAATGCATTGATGTACATAATCAAATTAGAGAGGTTCATCCCTGAAGTCAGAAAGAATTAGGTTCACATACTGCTTCTTCTCTCTGTTCAATACGCAACCTTGGAAAATCCCCTAAAGTCATTACCCCAGAAAGCTCTCCAAAAGTTTTCATTACAGATGAGTTGCAGATCTGCATTAGTGATATAAGTTTCCATACCAGGAAGAGTCTCCATACTCTTAACATCATTTTTTTTGATACCCTGTAAACCATCCTTCCTAACCCTCCACCAAAGTATTTACAAAGAATTGTCTATTCAGATAAAGAAAAACAATTTCTAATGCGAATCATAAAAGGCTTCATGGAAGAGAAGACTTTTTCAGTGAACATTTGAGGAAGGCTAGGATGATAATAAGAAGAGAAATAGTAGAGAAAATACCAGATATATGGATAAAGTGAACAAAAGCAAAGAAGCAAATAAACATAGAATGTGTTCTAGAAATGGCAACTAATCTAGTTTGGCTAAACTATGTTTATGTATTGGAGAGTAATATGAGATAAATTTGGAAAGATAGGAAGATACTCAACAATGGACAACACTAAAAGCAAAGGGCAGAAGTTTGGTCTTATTTGGTTGGCAGTACAGAACTAGTGGTGAATAAATACCTAATCATAACATCCTGATATTTTGATTGATCTGTGACCTTGGGAGTGTGTTATCTCATCCAATAGTACAGACTGTAATTCACCAAAGCCTGCATATAAGTTTAATAAATGTGCTGTGGGTCTTCCTCTAGTTCTCCTGAAATGTCATGCATCTGTACGGAGCTAAGAATGGAGAGATGACCAAATTTGCTTACACTAATGGAGCATAGGGGCTGTACATAACATTCCCCACTCTAACTATCTAACCAGCTCACCTTTTTGTCCAGTCACACATTTTCTTTTGTAATTCTTTTACATTCAATTTCATTTAAATTCCTCTATAATGCTTCTCTTGTAGAGTTTTTCATTTTTATTAGCAGCAAGCTTCTCATACCTATTGTGTACCTCTCCGTTTTGCAATGGGTGATCTGCAACTTTCATTCTTCATAGTCTGTGGCAATCTATGATTCATAGCTATACAAAATATCTGGAATATTGGTATTAAAAGTATGGCTCTTTGTTTAGGTGAAAAGTAGAGAGTGGTTAAAGCAATATGTTATTTTACCAATTCAATCAAGCCTGATCTTTCCTGTTACTGACAAGGGTAGCACAATCCTCTCAGTTCTTCAAGCCTGAAACCTAGGTGTCATCCTCTATTCCTCACTATCTTTTACTCCCAACACCAAATTCATTCCATGGCCAAGGCCTGTTGATTTTACCTTTACCACATCTCAGAATATATTCCTTTCTCTCTTCTGACACTATCCTCACTCTAGTGTAGGACTCAACTCCTCAGGTATGAAATATTTAAATAGTCTGATACTTAGTCTGCCTGCCACAAGTATCTCCTCACTCCAGTCTACCCTCTATTCAGTTTCCAATGTGATTTTCCTAAGATTTAGGTGGGACCACGTCACTCCTTTACTTAACAAATTCTAGCTGTTCCTTGTCACCTCCAGGATCAAATACAAAATCCTCTGGTCTTCAAGCCCCTTTATAACCTAGCCCTCATTTTTGAGTCTTATTACACATTACACATCCCTCTTCCTACTCTTTGTTCTACTGACACTGTCCTCCTTGCAGTTCCTTGAAGAAGACATTCTATCTCTTGGCTCCTAGCATTTTCTCCAGATGTTCCCTTTGCCTGGGATATTCTCCTTCTTTATGACCATTTCCTTTCTTCCTTAAATTCCCAGCTAAAATCTCACCTTCCACAGGAAGCCTTTCCTAATTCTAGTTGTCCTTAATTCTAGTGCCTTCCCTCTATTGATCATTTTTTTTGTCCTGTATACAACTTCGTTGTATATTGTTTGCATATTTTTCCTCAGTAGATTCTAAGCACTTTGAAGACAGGATCTATCTTTTGACTTACTTTTTATTCCCAAAACAGCATAGTTCCCAAACACATAGTAGATACATATTGATGCTTATAAACTGGTTGACTCTTTACTTCCAATTCACTTCTGAACCCAGTTTACTTTTGATCTCCAATGTCTAATCAGATGTAAACCACAAATCTGTGATTAGTCCATCTGAATCCACAGTGTATTGTAGACATCAGACAGCCTTTATCCACTTGTTTTTTTCCCCTCAACACCTTTTTATAGATAAGAAGGACAAACTTTCTTGAGAGATAATTGATGTTGTGAGCCATAATATAATCAGCAAAATATCATTCATAATCAGGGACATCTGGTTGACCACTCCATCTATAAGGAATCCCTCTTCCATTTAAATTCTGTGGTGAATGTTTTCTATGACAATGGAAAGTGCCTAAGGTTTCTATATTCTTGCTTTATGCCTCACTTGATATTGATAAATAGAGAATGATCTGACTTAATTTGATCTCTCACAAAGATTTCATGGCACAGTTTTCCCCTCCACTGCTTCTTACAGTTTTATGAGACAATATTTCTTGCAGTCTTCCAACACCCTCTTCTATAAATTTCAGAAGCAAGTTTATATTCTGAACTGATGTTGCCATTGCATGTCATTTATCCCCACTTGTATCTATCCAAAGCCAAGAACTAACAAATGCACATTAGATTCATTTCCACTAAAAACAGGTGCAAAACAAGGATGACAGATCTCATCTTTTTCATCCAAAATATAATTAAAAAATCTAGCAACTGCACCAAGATAGAAAAAAAATACATTTGAGGGGTTAACGTTGGAAATAAGAAGAGAAAAATATTACTATTTGCAGATGGCCTAATAGTGTATCTAAAAATATCACTCGTTTGAGTAAAAGAAAATGGAGACAATTAAGAAGTTCAGCAAAGCCACAAGACACATGATTAACCCTCCAGTATCATTGGTATTCTTGCTTACTAACAATGAAGGAAACCATATTAAAAAAAAAGAAGCTCACTCGTAATAACAGAAACACCACACATTTAGACATTAACGAACATAAAAATACTTATAATCTGTTTAAAGCCTGCTATAAGAGCATCATAACTAATTTATTTAGGAAAACCTAAATAAATGGTGATACTTAGATATATGCAGGTAGGCAGGATAGATATGAAAAAAGCAATAATACTCCTAAATTTGTGTGTTTAAACTTACATACCCATACACACACACACACACATATACACACACACACTATATACATATGTATGTGTGTATATATACATATAATAAAATAACAATGAAATTAGAAAGAGATTTTCTTTATTGAAGTAGAATTTATAGCAAAGCATTATAAAAACAAAAACATTAATGAGCATGCTAGAAAAAGAAACTCATCAAAAACATCTGTTATTCACATACTTTAAACCATATCATCATCATTATTATTATTGTTATTATTATATCTTACTATCACATACTGGACACAAATAAAGAATAGAATAAAAAGGTATCTCAGAAACCTGAATAAAGAAAAGATGGGGAAAATATTCATTATTTAATGAGTGTACTTGGGAATACTGATTAGACATATAGTAGGAAAAGGGGCAGCCAGGTTGCATAGTGAATAGAGTGCCAGTCAAGAAGACTAATCTTCCTGAGTTCAAATCTGGCTTCATACACTTACCATCTGTGTGACTCTGAGCAAGTCACTTAATCCATTTTGCCTCAGTTTCCTCATCTGTAAAATGAGCTAGAGAAAGAAATGGCAAACTACTTTAGTGTCTTTAACAAGAAAACCACAAGAGGGGTCATAAAAGGTCAAATATGACTGAAGATGACTGAACAGCAAATGATAGAAAATAGATTTAGATTCATATCTCATATCATTATCATATACCTCAGTGAATTCTATTTAGATAATATATTAAATATATCTTTTTAAAAACTATTTTTAAAAGTCATGGAAGAAAATTTAAAATGTATTGTGTCATTTATGGAGAGAAGATGACTTTTCAGCAAATAAAAGGAATTACTACGTGTAAGAAAGAGTTGGTGTCTATATACATACATACATATATATATATGTATATGTATATATGTATATATATGTATATATGTATATATATATATATACACACATACGCGTGTGTGTGTAAATCCTGCCCAACAAAAATATAATTAAAAGTGAAAGAACTAATTAAGTAAATATTTAAAGCCACATTAGAGATAAATACTTGCTTTTAAAATATTTTTAAAACTGTAAATATTTAAAAATGATAATTTCCAGGCCACAATGAAAAAATGGTCAACAATTATAAACAGGCAATTAACAAAAAAACCCAAACACAAATCCTTAATCCCTTGAAAAAAAGCTCAACTTCACTAATATTCAGAGATGTAAATTAAAACAAAATGTGAAAAACTCATTTCCACTAAACAAATTTGTGAATATAATTAAAAGTAATGAACTCAATTCTGGAGAATTTTTGGAGAAATATATGTACTTATTTATTATTTGTGGAATGATAAACTTTTTTAGTGCAATCTGACAGTACACAGTAGTAAAAGAAAATCATACTCATTCACCCAAGAATTTCATTGTTTTGAAAATATCCTGAAAAATTATAGTGACAACAACACAATATTTGTCTGGTTAAAGATCCTCAAACGAGGACTATAGTTAATTTCAATAAGCTTGATAGAACTTATAAGTTAAACACAGGGGAATGACACTAAATCAAACATAGTTATGTATATGTAATAGAATTCTCTAATGTAGTTAAGATAGACAAATATGAGTATTATTTAGTAATTTTTTTAAAAAATCACATAGTATTTTTAATATCTGGGGCTAATCTTCAAACCTAACTCTATTGGCAGATTGAGTCCCCACAACAGGCTTACCACTACTCACCAGCTTATTAGGAATAAGCATGGAGAATTGAAATGATTCTTCTAATTCTTTCACCTGAGCCCTATCCCTCCTAAATATTCTTCAACCAGTCATCATGACCTCAGTATTATCTAATGTCATTAGTCACTCTAAATCATTTTGACTATTTGATAAATCATTGATAATCATTAAGCTTAGCACATCTTTTGCCCTACATATCCATCCCTTGGTGAGCTCAGATTTAAAGTGATGACTACCCACTTTAAGGCCTCCCATCAATGTCATTTCTAGATTTGGCATAGTCAAAATTCAGTTACTTATCTTCCTTGTATGACACAGTTCCCCATCCCTGGTCTAAACTGTCAGCTTGTTTTATTGCTGGTTTGAGTTAAGTAGGCACACTAATTGTGCTGGTGGGTCTTTCTGACACTGGCTGGATCAAAAAGATCATAGCTCTGCACAGGGTCCTCCTTGAGCTCACCTGCAGCAGCTACCAGCTCCAGTCAGTATAGAGACCTTCTGAAGGCTCTATCAACTTTGTAAAGCTTACATCAGAGCCTGGTCCATTCCATCTCCAGGTACCAATTCAACTAAGATCAGGATAGATGAAAACCAACAGAGCTAGAAGAAACAGTAACCCCATAGTATATGGCAGTTGGGTGAAAGAAAGGGCCTAAGATGTCTTCCTTACATGAAGATTCAGAGTTCTTTTTCACTGAAATGCTTCTAGGGAGAGATAGAAATTTCATCTCTGTGCCACTTTTGTATGCATATTAGTTCTTGTTTAATAGCCTATATGTGCTCTGATTTGAAAGAAGTCCTTGATAATCAGATCATCATCATCATCATCACCATCATCATCATCATCATCATCATCATCACTTATATAGTGCTTACTATGTGCCAGGCACTGTGCTAGGTGCCTTACAATTATTATCTTATTTGATTCTTACAACAACCCTGGGAGGTAGTTGCTATTATTATCTCCATTTCACAACTGAGTAAAATGAAGCAAAGAGGTTAAGTGACTTACCCAAAGTCACATGCTTAGTAAATGTCTAAGGATGGGTTTAAACTCAGGCCTTCCTTATTCCAGGCCAGATACTCTATCCACCATGCTGCCTAGATGTTACTACGTCACTTATTTTCATAAACAGCCTCACTATCTATTCAGACTGGCATTGGGCAAAATATATTAATTCCGTTTCAATAATTTGAAACTAATTGGCCAGTCTCTTAATTAAAATAATGAAAGTGAATAAAGATAAATCATAAGAGCAATGTACATACTAACTGAACACAAGAGAAAAAAAATAAGAGTATGAATAGATAAACAAAGATCACTGTTAAACCTATGAAAGCATGACCGAAAAATTGCTGGGATATTTCAATGCTTAAATGAATTAATTAGCTAAAATTAAAGACAATCTGTAAGCATTTGCTAGTTTTATTGATTTTAATAAATTTGTAATAAATATTTCTTTTAATGAGAGAGTTGGAATAAATGCACTATGTAATACTAAGTAGTCACATTGACAATACCAAGAAATGACTCTTGAAAGCTTTGCATGGAAATAGACCAAAAACACACATCAAAAAAACCCAAAAACCAAAAATCTACACATATGCAATAAAAACATACAAAGCATTCTTATAATTGTAGCATTCTTTGAAATTCTTAGTTATTTTCAAGTCTTCAATAGCTAAAAACTGTATTAAGACTAATCAGAATCATATCTCTACACACATGCAGACATGCAGATTTTTGCATGCACATATATGTGTACACACCCATATCTATATCTATATCTATATCTATAGCTATATCTATATCTATATCTATATCTATATCTATATCTATGTCTATGTCTATGTCTATGTCTATGTCTGTATCTGTATCTGTATCTGTATCTATATCTATATCTATATCTATATCTATATCTATATCTATATCTATATCTATATCTATCTATCTATCTGTCTGTCTGTCTGCCTATATACCTTCATGGATAAACATGTATCTACATAGGTAAATATCCATGTGTACATATATTTACATTTATGAAGCAGACAAACAGTACATACACAATAATCTTGGGTTATTCAGTGTTGGGATAAGAAATCCTACTTACTTCCACAATCTCCAAGATTGTGTTCATGTTACAGGACAGAATAATTAATGACATTAATAATGATGAACTTGAGCCATTAAGGAAAAAAAAGACCCTATATCTAGTGGACTTTGAATAAGATTAGAAATGATATAGAATATTTCAGATGAAATTCCATTCTCATTGGTTAATACAAAAAAATTAAACATTCTTTAAAAGAGTAAGATATATATGTATACATACATGTGTGTATGTATATGTATATGTATATGTATATATATATATACATACATATGTATATATACATATACATATATTTATGGAATCTATTATTCTTCACAGATAAATATAACATATTTTCACTATATTCTGCGTGCAGACAATTGTACTATATACTGAGGGAGATATTAAATTTGTAGAAGATGCTAAGTTTCGTATAAATGACTTTGCAAACCAGTGGTGAAGAATATAACCAAACAAATAACTGTAACATAATAGTACATGATAAAATAAATTTGAACACTACAAAGCAAGGGCTATGAAGGATCTTAGGGAAAGACCATTATCAGCCAGAAGGTTAAGACAGACTACTTCCTGGATGAAGTAACATTGAGTTTTAGCTTTCAACCATGTATAAAGATCCAGAAGGAAAAGAGAAAAGAGGAAAGCATTCCAGTCCTAAGGAATAACTTGAGCAAATATATGGTCTGTAAGAGCACAGTGCATATTAGGAGATGGACTTTTTTTCAGTTGGATTAAAACACAGATTTCATGAAAGGGATGAATCTAAGATAAAGATGGAAGGGTGGTATGTTATCAAGGTGTGAAGGACTTGGAATGCTAGGCAGAGGAGTTTGAACTTTATATAATATTCAAATAGGTGGAGATTGAAGATTATTTTAAAAAAGAGTGACAAGACATTTATTGCATAAAAAAAATACATTTAATGATATGAAAGATGGATTATATTGCAGAGAGTAAGGAGGTGGGAAGACCAGAAAGGATACTACTTAAATTGTTCAGCTCATATATAATGAGGGTGAGTACTAGAGGTGCTGGCAGTATCATCATCATCATCATCATCATCACCACCAATAAATATATATTAAGTACCTTCTACATGCCACACACAGTGCTAAGCTCTGGGGACACAAAAAGAGACAAAAGCTGTCCTTGCCCTTAAGTTACTTACAATCTAATGCAAGAGACAAGATGAAACATACATGAGGGAGAACTAAGAAAATGGATAGCCCCAGGGTTGTGAATGTGAGAGATATGTGCCATTTGTGAATAAACAAAAGAGTTAAGTTAGAAGGATCAACAGGTTTGAGGAGAAAGATAATGAACTCAGTTTGGGCATTGGTAGAGGCGTGGTGCTATAGGAAAAACTCTATTTTGAGTCATAAGATTTAGGTTCAATTCTATTCTTTTTCATATCTATGTTACCTTGGGCAAGTAATTTATCCTCTCTTATCCTTAGTGCTTCAAAAAAAAAAAAGTGGACAAACAGTTAACATTAATCTCAAACCAGGAAAAGGCGTTAAGGGAAAGTGATAAAGAAAGATGTGGAAGCAGGACAAGGTCCAATTCTCTTCGAGCCCAATAATTGGGGGTGGAGTGAGATAAGGGGCCACCAGTTTGAATACATGGAATGTTAGAGGGCCAAGTTTTGTTCAAAGCTAGTAGGTGGATGAAATGATTGAAAAATAGAAGATTATAGGAGAGTTTGTGGCAATTGATTAGGGGTTTCAAAAGTTACAAATGAAAAGTTTGGGTAATGCATGCACTAGTTTGGAGTGAGACTCGAGAGGAATAAAGGGCTGTCAGAATGAGGCAAATGTTTCATTTCATTTATTTATCTATTTATTTATTTTTTGGGGGAGCGGCTAGGCAGTGGGGTTAAAGTGACTTGCCCAGGGTCACACAGCTGGTAAGTGTTATGTGTCTGAGGACAGATTTGAACTCAGGTCTTCCTGAATCCAGGGCTGGTGCTCTATCCACTAAGCCACCTAGCTGCCCCAGAGGTAAGGGTTTTAGAAGACAGAGTATAGGTATACAACTTCTTCTGAAACAATGAAAATAGGTGTTAGAGAGCAAGACACTGGGAGATATATTGTTGTGTCATACTTATTCATTTTATGTTTTTTTCTAATATTAATCCACTCAATAGTTCCAGTTAAAACTGAAAAGGTTGGTATTTTATTGCTTACCTTCAAGACAATTCCATAACTCCCCCGCCACCATGTCACTTTTTTTTCTTGGTTGAATTCTCAAATTCCACATGGGACAACTCAGAATGGTTGCCACCTTGAGATCATTACTTCCTTATGTATCCTTTGAAATGTCATTTTGCATGTGTAAATGTGTATACAGAAGAACATTCTTACAGATACAGATATTGAGGTCTAATTTAAGGTGCTAAATTTCATTAGCAGTTAATTGTGAAGCTTCAGATTAGAAATATATCTTTCAAGTAGGACACAAATTAATTGAATGTGTATTGCAAATATTCACAAATATTCACAATTCACCACTTACTAGCCAACATTTTAAGAGGTACCACTTAATAATGAGCTAGCTCATCTTCATACAATAGAAAGAGCCTTTCACTAGGGCCACACTCAAAGTCTTCCTGTCTGGCTTCATAACAGCTGCTGGAGCTTGTTGGTCTGCTAGTATGATTTCAAGATCTATATTTGCTCCTGATGAAGAACTGGGATAGCATTTTGGTTGAGGTACAAGTAGTTGAAAGCTTATTGCCAATAATTTCACAGTCTTGATGGGCATCATTTCCTTCACTTGTAAAGTGAGGGGTTTAGATATGAGATGACCTCCATGAGTTGTGAGCTGAAAAAAAAAACAACAAGGTATATTCACACTAGTGAACTCATGAAATAGTTGATGTATCAAAGTATTACAACAATATTAAATGTTTACAGTCATGAGGGGTAGTATGACAGTGTATGTAGAGAACAGTGCTTAGGGATAGGAATTCTTGGCTTCAACAGAAATGTATAATTGAAAGCTTATGGCTATACTAACAACATCATCAAAGAGAAAGCTATTCCTTCATTTTTCCTCTGACAAATATTAGCCCTAGTCTTGCCTTTTAATCACTTAGTATCTCAGAAAACTCTCCAATATTATAAACTGTAGAACAACTGCAGATCTGTATTTGGAAGAGAAATTCCCTTCCTAGCAGTTTCCTGTATCAATGAACGCAAAGATCTTGACACAACAACAACAACGAAAAGTCATAGATCTTGGAGGTAACTAAAAAGGTCAATGGTTTTACCTCCTGCCTCAAGGAAGGATTATAAATAAATTATCACTATTAATTGGTCCATGATTAATAATATATTAATGACATAATTTTGCTTCATTAAGTCAAGGGGAGTTAATAGCAGTCACAGAAAAAAACAAACAAAAAAACTCCTTGCCTAAGCAGAAAAGCAATGTAGAAATTCCAAGTCATTGAAAAGCTCCTACTGTATCCTGAGAATTGCATTCAATAGTAGCCAAAAGCCCTGAGCTCCCCCCCAAATAGGAAAAAGAGAAATATTTCTTTGTCCCATTGGCTGAATGCCCCATCCTGTAATTTAGTTTCTGTTGGAGCACATTAGATTGAGTTTAGGTTGAAGAAATGTAAGCATGATCTTAGTGCTATCATGTGACAGAGTATTCAGCTTAAACTTAATAGAAATAAGAATAACAAAACAACTAGATATGTTGGGATTTTGTTACCATATTATTTACCAAAGACAGAACAGGTCCATCTCAGGCTCTGCACCAGTTAATAAAGCAGTAAATAGACTTCATTATAAAGCATTTTCCATCTTTATGTTAGTCCTGAAGCATGAACCCTGAGGAAAAAATTATAATGAATCTTCAATATACTTAGCAAGAATGGTAAGTTGATTTCTTTTGCCCTTTCAATTCCTTGATACCTCTGTAGGATAAAGAGAATGTTTATGGGGATGAAAAATTATTGACAATATATTTTTTCTAAAAATTCTGTTTCAAAATATCTTAGTAGAAACAGAGATTTTTGTCAAAATGCAAGAAAGCACTAGTGTTTCCCCAATGACGACTGATTCAAATGAAAGTACATAAGTATTACAATTCATAACAATGAAAATGCACTAGTCTAAAAGTCAAGGTATTTAGGCTCTGTTTCTGCTTCTGAAATTAACTGTTCTGGGGATTATTTCTTCTTTCTGGGATACAGCTGCATTATCTATAAAATGGGAGGGTCCAACTAGATGTTATTAAATATCCCTTTCAAATCTTGTATTGTATGGTTCTAGGGCTAAAGTTTATATGGGAAATCAGAGGACACTCTAGTGATTGTGAGATAGTAAATTATTCATACTCATAATCTTGGAGTTGGAGAAGACTTCACATGGAATCTAGTTTAACTTTTATCTGAACAGAAATCCCATCTATGACATACCTGGCAGGAAGCCATTTATCCTTTGCTTAAATATCTCTCCATGATGGGTTGTGATGGTGATTCATATCTTTTCATTGGTGGTAGTTGGTAGTTCTTGAATAATGGGAAAAAAAAGCCATCCCCTCATAAGTGACTCAAGTCAGTATTTGGGTATTCAGTGATCATGATAATACAGGAGAGAACTGTTTTCAGAGTTTGGTTCTAGGACCCTTACATTTAACTATTCAGAAGAAGAAACCTTAGAAATTATTTAATTCATTTTCACTTCTTTTATTTTCAATCAGCTCTCCTCTAGTTGCTTTCCCCTGAAAGTTGGGTAACAGTTATCTGTTTATTTGAGATCCTCCTATTTTCTCTTACTGGCCTTATTACTTTATACCCTTGTGCATTTGTATTTTACTTCTATCATTATTGTCAAGTATAGACTCAATATGACATTACAATTTCATACTGAACTTTTGGGATTTTATCCCCCCCCATATACACACATACACACCCACATATATGTATACATACACACATATATGTATATATATTTGTATATATACTACACATTTAAATAAAACATTAAACTAAGTAATTAAACAAAGTCTGAACACCAAAACAATTATATAGCCTCAAAGATATTACAGTACATTAGAAAGAATGGCATAGCTTCTTATTAGTGTTCTGCCTGAATATTTTTCTTTGGCAGGATCATAGTTAACAATTGACAATGCATTTCCTCCTGATTGCTTAGAAATTAATGGATTTATATAGGGCCAAAATATATCAACCCTTTTGTGTTCAATTTCATGACTGTAGATACAAAGAAAGAGAAATTCTACAGCAGATCAAAGATTAATAAAGTGACTTTCTGTTTATTAATAGGCAGAAATGCTTTGATTCAAACCTGCATTATCCTTCAAAAAAGGATGGTATCCATTAAACTTAATAGCAGTCAAATCCTAGAATAGAAGATATCATATTTCCTACATTTTTGAGGAGGGACAAACTGAATAAACCTAGATCATAGCAAGAAAATATATGAGCAACAAGCAACTTGATTTGTCCAGCAGTACCAGCTGAAACTTTGTAGCACAATTATAGAATAGGAGGGGATCTTTCCCTTGATATTACTTATCTTCCCACTGGCTGTGAGGTCACCAGCTCTGCTCCCAATCTATTCTCCACTTTGAAGAGAGGAAAGTAGTTATTTTTGAGCTTGTCTTTCTCTGTCTTGCCTTTCTTCCTTAGGAGTGAAAAAAAGGACCAGAAATATCTGTTTCTGTCTCTGTTTCAATCTTTGTTTCTGTCTCTCTGATGCTATTTTGGTCTCTCTCTATCTTTGTGGACCTGTTTTCTTCTTCTTCTTCTTCTTCTTCTTCTTCTTCTTCTTCTTCTTCTTCTTCTTCTTCTTCTTCTTTTCTTCTTCTTCTTCTTCTTCTTCTTCTTCCTTCTCCTCATCCTCCTTATTCTCCCTCTCTTCTCTTTTTGATCTCATTTCATTCTTCTACAGAAAAAAAAACCCTTTTTTAAAATTTTGTAGTGTTCAGTTTCCTCTCATTGCCTAGATAATTGCAAGAATACTGGCCCTCAACAGATTTAGGTTGTGCCAGGATCAGAAAGATATGGCAGACATAGGTATTCTCTTCAGAACACCTAGTTATATGGTTCATTAATCCAATTAATATACGTACCCCCTCAACCATTTCAGGTCACAAACTATCAATTCATTTTCACTAACTCTTGTCTAGGTCCTCCAATAAATCTTTCACAGGAGGTCCACCCAGTATCAAGAGGATCTTTCTCTTGATATGGTTGGGTCATGGTAGAACAGACAGACTGACCATTATTTGTTCCAAATTATTGCTGTATAACTGACATTTTCCTTTTTTTTTTTTCCGTCTAATATCCCTCACAGCCTAGCCCTTACTATATCCTTCTTTTGCAGTTCTTCATTGCTAATGTTGCAGCCTACTTTTGCCCACTATGCACTTTTCATTGCCCTTTCATTGACCTACCACTTAAATATTTGGGGCATTGTGGTATTCCTTGCCTTGCAGCCATACTTCATCTCTGGAGTGATACTCATGTGGAACCTGTATGCATAGAATTTATTCACTGTTTTCCTTTATTCTTACCTCAATAACAAATGCCTAATGGAAAACAGGTAATGGTCCATGAAGAAATTGAATTCCCACCCTCCCCTTTTGTTTCAGGCTAATTTTGTAGGCACTGCAGATAGAAGAACCCTAAAAATTTTTGGTTAATGTTTCTTTTAAGTCTAACATAAGGGGACATGTTTTAGATAGTGTGTTATGGCAGTTTTTTAGGGGTTAAGGTAAAAGTAAATTGTGAATTCTGAAGAAAGTTATTGAATCTTAAGGGTTTTGAAAAATTTCTGAGCCTATTTAAAAGAATATTTACTCCCAGATGCAATTATAAGCTATTAAGAGTATGTTTCAAAAGCAAGACTGTGGGCATTCTTTTTATGTTCCTTATTCTTAGATTTACACCAAACAAGACAAACACAGTTCACATTAATGGATAATTTCTGAAATAAATTATTGTGGTTTGCTCTGCTTTCAACCTCCTTACAGAAAAGACTGCAAAGCTGGTAGCCAAAAAATTCTGAATAAAGTTAAACCAAATTAGCTTGACATACAAAAATTGGATGAAATCACTATACTCAAATATTTGAAAGATGTTGCCTGGAAAAGTGATTAGCTCTATTATACATAATTCCAGGGGGATATAACTATAAATAGTCAATGGAAGTTATAGAAACAGATGTTTCATCCATTAGATGGAAGATATATATACTAATTAGAACTATAAAAAATATGAACTTGTTTATTTCTTTTAATATGAGTTCCCCATCACTCTAGGTATATCAGCCAGCTATGGACACCCAACTGTTAGTATGTCATGTAGGGGATTCTGGCCTGAGTTAGATGCTTGAAATAAATATATACAACTACTAAATCTTGACACCCATCGACAGAGTTGTAGAAGACTTGAGGAGGTTACCCTATAAACCCATGCCTGATCAGGCATCTTATTTGTACTATAAATACAGTGAAAGACAAATTTCTTGTTACCATATCATGTGTATTCAAGTTCTTAAATACATTACTAGGGATGAAGGTGATGATTTATTGAACATAATACATGGGTTAGACATCAAATAAATCTTAGGACACAAGGGTCTGGTTCCCTCTAGGTCTTTAAGTCATTTGTTTTCAGCTTGATGACATTGGTGGATATTCTATTTTGGGATGACCTTTTCCTACTGTCTTGAGTATTTATACTCTCATTCTTTGAGAAGGATCCCATAAATATAGTCCATAAGTTTGGCCATGGGGGTTGGAAGGATGTGAAACAAGCAAAATAACCATCATGTTTAGACTTTTCTATTTCCTCATAGTACTAGTAACTTAGAGGGTGCTGATTAATAGATTGATGCATATAAATGTGCTGAAAAAGCCCCAAAACAGAGGGCTCATGGTCCCAGTGCTACAACACATTCATATTTCTAGCTCATCACTGATTTCTGACAGCTAGAGTGGCAATTGTATAGCCTCATTCTCTTAGATTTACTTTCTTACTTTAACGTGTAATGCCTTTAGTGTGGGCACTCCTTCCAATGAAATAGATGACAATGCATTCATGCCTACCCATCTATGCAACTCTTGGCCATGCCTTATTATAAATCTACCACATAGCTTCACTCAAGCTTTTTTATATCTCACAATATCTCTTGATGTTTTCAGGATGTCAATAGGATTGTACTATTTTGATGTCCATATTTTTTAATTATTAGTGATGTGAAATGTCCTTTCATATTCTTTTTGCTAATTTGTAGTTCTTCATTAAAATTGTCAATATCTGTTCATTACTTATCTATTGGGCAATAGTTTTCTCTTTGATAATGTTGTTAGTATAGCCATAAGCTTTCAATCAACTTTGGTAGATTTATCACTTTATTATGTCGGCATAGCCTAGGAAATTTAGGTTTTGTAATCTTGACTGTGCACTCAAATTTACCTACTTCTTTGATTCTTCTGAATTTCTTCCTTTCTTCCTAAGTTTGCTTTAGCTCTCCTCTGTCATCAGATAGTCTTGTCTCATGCTTTAGTGAGAAAATAAAAGAAAATTTTCATTAACTCACTCATCTGTCCTCATCCATACCTGAGAACTGTTTTGCGTTTCCCCTATTCTCTCTCTCTTTTCTCCAGACTCCAAGGAAGAGAGTTGTCAATATTGCCAAGGCCAAGCTTTTACTTGTGTACTTGATCCCCTCTTTCTTCTTTCCTCTAAGGAATTGTCATAGTCATCATCTTCACCCCCTCTCATCTTCAGTGGTTTCATTACAGTGGATCTTTTCCTGTAGCATGCAAGTATGGTCAGCTATATGGAACAGTAGATAGAGAACAGGGCTCAGAGCCAGGAAGACATGAGTTTAAATCTGGTGAGTGTGCACAAGTCAATCTTTTTTTTTCCTTCAGTTTCTTCATCTGTAAAATGGAAATAATAACAGCACCTACTCACAGGCTTTTATGAGGATTAAATGAGATAATATTTGTAAAGTGCTTAGCACAGTACCTGGAATATAATAGATACTATATAAAATTAGTACATTCCCTGGCCAAATTGGTGGATGAGAGCAATTTATTCTAATGACCAGGAAGGTAGCTGAAGGAGGCAGTGGTGAGTACTTAAAGCTTGGTCAGAAATATATATTAAAAACAAAACCCTCCAAAGTTTTCCACTGAACCCCAGGTCATCTAGTTATCCTGACTTCTGTCTTGCCATTGGACTTTGATGCCTCTAGAGGACAGAGTGAGGCTGATGACTTTGTGTAACTCTGCCTCACTTAAATCCAATTCAGATGCAGGTCAAGACATTGCTCTGTGATATCATTTGGTTCTCTTCAAAAGTGAAGGACTAATGATAATAATATTATTATTAATAATAATAATTTCCAGGTAACTGCCATCATAAAAAATTCTTCTTGACCCTGTAATCCCACCAAGTTTTCACCTTATGTCTCTTGTCCCTTTCAAATATAGTAGAAGAGTTTACCGTGATTAATACCTCTACATCTTCACCACCCACTTTTCTGTACCTTTGAATTGGTTTTCTTATCCCACTACTCTACTCAAACTTCTCTCTTCCAGGTTACTAACAGCCTCCTAACTGCTAAATCTAGTGATCTCTTTTTTCCTTACTCTCTAAATTCAAACACACACACACAAAAACCCCACAAACACACACAAAGAAAAATTTTTTAAAAATGCCTTTTGGCTAGGAGTAAAGGAAGGGAATAAAATTTTATATAGCACTTAGTATATGCCAAGCATTGTGCTAAGTGCTTTTCAAATATTATCTCATTGGATCTAACAATAACAAAATCAACAGCAATGATGATAATAATGAGGACAATAACTACAACAGAGGGGCCATTAGGATTTTTTTTTTAAATTCTAGTTTACCAAAACAGGCAATTTTCAAAGAAATATATGACTAATAATTAGAGAAATGCAAATTAAAGCAACTCTCATAATATACCTAAAACTCATTATGTTGGCAATGTTTAATTAACAGAGTTAATTAACAAAAATAAAATAATTTCCAGCGCTCAAAAAATAAACACAAGATGAAAGTGGAATTAAAAAAAATATATACATAATTATGGGGCAACAGTCCTAAACATTATAGACTAAACCTTGGACTCTCCTCCAATCCCC
Source organism: Phascolarctos cinereus (assembly GCF_003287225.1). NCBI lineage: Eukaryota > Metazoa > Chordata > Mammalia > Diprotodontia > Phascolarctidae > Phascolarctos > Phascolarctos cinereus. The sequence continues at coordinate 97,657,236 of NW_027555847.1, forward strand.
TCAGGTGATTCTATGTATTTTGTCGGACTAAATTGAGCAAAAAGATGATTTATTAAAAGAAAGAATAGAAGATTAACTTCAAAAACACAGTCTCCAGAATAATAAACCAGCAAATAGTGACTTCAATCCAATTTGACAAAAGAAAATAAAAGATGCTTTAGAGGGAATATCAAAGGAAAAATAAAATGTGAGTCTTGATGGATGTACAAGGGAATTCTATCAAACTTTTAAAGAATAAATAATACATAAATTATTCCCCAAAATTGAAGAAAATATACTCTATCATACTCTCTTTAGAAGATAAATGTAGTCAAAATCTCTCTCTCTCTCTTCAGTGTGTGTGTGTGTGTGTGTGTGTGTGTGTGTGTGTGTGTGTGTGTATGTGTGTATGATGGAAAAATACAGAAGGAGAAGTATAGACCAATATCGTTAACTGACACGGATTCAGAAAATTTTTAAAAATCCTATCAGACTATAACAATTTACCAAAGATATAATACATTATGACCAATATGGATTTCTGCTAACAATGTATGGTTCAACATTAAGAAAACAGTCAACACAAACAATCAGATTAAAACAAAACTATCTCAAAACGCAAGATCCTCAATAATTTTTTTCTTTTAATAAAGCCTTTGCCAAGGGATTGCATTCATGTGTGCTGAAAATCCTCCAAAGAATAGGCATAGGAAATCTTTTACTTCGCATCATTAAGCCATCTATCTAAAGCACCAAAGGAGCAAAATATGCAATAGGAATAGATTATTAGCTTTCCCAATAAATGCAACACAAAATCAACAATATCCATTTTTCCTGATATTATTTGATTTAGCCATAGAAAAGTTAATAATAGCAATATGACAAGAGAAATAAATTGAAAGTGTCAGTATACACAGAGTAGATAAAATTATCCCTATTTACTAATTATATATTGGGTTAATTAAAAATAATATAGAGTATCAACAATTTGAGACAAAATATTCAGCAAAACAGAAGTCTACAAAATAAACCAATAAAAATCAATAATATGATAACAAAAACAAGAGACAACAATTAAAGGGAAATTTCATTTAAAATAACTGCAACATGTATAAAATATTTGGCCGTCAATCTACCAAAGCACATAAATACTAGCATAACTTCAATTAGAATTGTTGCTTAAGGAAGCAAAGAACAGCTTCAAAAATTGGAAGAGCATTCAGTATTCATGGTTGGGCCATTCCAATATAATGAAAATTCTAGCAAGAAAAATATATGTTTAATGCTATACTACCAAAGGGATATTTTATAAAATTTCGTACACAAAAATATTCATAGCAATATGTTTTTGATAGCAAAAAATAGGAACTATACAGAATCCCATTAATTAAGGAATAGATTAGTCAATTGTGGTATGTGACTATGATGGTATGTTACTGTTCTGTAAGAAATGACAAATATGTTGAATACAGGAAAGCAAAGAAATACATACACGAACTTACGCAGCATGAGAGAGTCAATAAAAGAACATGCATAATGAATACCAATAAGTAAATGGAAAGAGCAATCATTATAAAACAATAAAAACTAAAACTGTGAAATGACAAAGAACAAATTATAATGTCCCATTTTTGATATTTTGATTTTATGACAATATTGAAAAGGGAAAGGAAGATAAACATTCAGCAAAATCATTAAATATATTTTAAAATGACATTATATTCAATATTCCACACAAGGTGCCTCCCCATCTCTACATAATAATGGAATAGCTGTCCTCTCATATCTATTGTTTGGGGAATATTTAGTTCCCTGTATATTTTGATTATCAAACTCTTGCTTGTGATATTTGGTGCCAATTTACACCCATTTGTCTATTTGCCTTCTTATCTTAGGTTCATGAAAAAGCTTTTTTCAATTTCATAGAAATAAAATTATTTATCTTTTGTGATCACCTCTTGTTTTGTGATAACCTTGTTTTGGAAAGAGTTTACCAAAAAAGTGTTATTATTGTGTATGTGGATTTTTGCAACATCAAAAATAGTACTTTAATATTTTTGTGAATATAGGTCTTTTCCCTCTATACTGTTCTCAGGATAATTTCCTAATCTTAGTATCTAAAGGGACTTTTGGAAAATTATTTTCCAGAATGGTTGAATCAATTTATAGTGTGTCTGTCTGTCTAAATCTCTCCAATAACTGTCATTTTCCTCTACTATAATCTTTGCTGATGAAATTATTTTAATTTTATGTCACTTATTCTTAATGATGGAACTTTTTTTTACATCTGTTGATGGTGCATTTGAGAACAGCCTATTCATATCTTTTATATATATATATATGTGTGTGTGTGTGTGTGTGTGTGTGTGTGTGTGTGTGTGTGTGTATGTATGTATGTATGTATATTGCAAATGGACCTTGTTCTCATATATTTATATTAATTTCATGTCACATTGGTACATCAGAGAACATTATTGCCAATTTGTCAAAGAAAAATGAAAAAAAAAACATGCTTAAATGTAATTTCTCTACCAGATGTTCTCTATCTGGAGGTGGATAGCATTTTATGTCATGAACCTTTTGGAATGATGGTGGATTGTTATACTCATCAGACTTACTAAGTTATAGTTAAGTATTTTTATATTATTAGTAGTGCTGTGAAAATTGTATTTCTGGTTCTGCTCACTTCACTTTCCATCAGTTCATATGAATCTTTTCAGGGTTTTCTGAAACTATCTCCTAAATAATTTATTATAGCACAAGAGTACTCCATCTTATTAATATACCCCAACTTGTTCATCCATTTCCCCAATTGATGAACACCTTTAGTTTCTAATTTTTTGTCAACACAAAAAGAGCTGCTTTAGATATTTTTGTACATATGGGACCTTTTCCTTTTTTTTTGATCTTCTTGAGATGTTATAATACAGTAGTAGTATTATCAGTAGATCAAAGGGTGTGGATAGTCTTATAGTCCTTTGGGCATGGTTATAAGTTGTTCTCCAAAATGGGTAGACTAATTCACACCTCTACCAACAGTATATATACATTTTCTTTTTTTCTCTTATATTTTATTTCATAATTACTTATAAAATGTACTGTTCATTAAAAAAAAACCTTGAGTCCCAAATTATCTCCCTCCTTCACTCTTGTTATCCTTTCTTGAGAAGACAAGCAATTTTATATGGATTATACATGTTCACTCATGCAAAACATATTTCCATATTTGCCATGTTGCAAAGGAAAACACCGACCAAACAAAAAAAAAAAACAAGCAAGAAAAAAAGTTTTTTAAAAAGTATGTTTTGATCTATATTCAGAATCTATAAGTTCTTTCTCTGGAGGTATGTAACATTTTTTATCATAAATTATTTGAAATTTTCTTAAATCATTGTATTGTTGAAACTAGCCATGCCATTCATAACTGGTTATCATATTTATAGCTGCCCTTTTTGTGGTGGTAAAGAATTGGGAATCTAGGGGATGCTAATCATTTGAAAAATAACAGGATAAGTTGTGTCATATGATTGTGTCAGAGTAATACTGTGCTATAAGAAATAATTAGGTAGTTGGTTTAAGGAAAAAAAAATATGACAAGACCTACATGAACTGATGCAAAGTGAAGTGAAAAGAACAGGGAGATCACTGTGCACAGTAAGAGCAATGTTGTAATGATGGTCAAATGTGAAAGTCTTGGTTACTCTGATCAAAATAATGATCTAAGACAATTCCAAGGATTCATGATGAAAAAATGTTATGTATTTCCAGAGGAAAAATTAATGTAATGAATGCTGAGTGAAAAGCAAAGTAATTTCTTTCTCTCTCCTTTTTTTTTCTTTTTCTTCTTTATTTGGTAATATGACCAATATGGAAATATGTTTTGCTTGCTTTCACACGTATAATTGATATCATTTTGCTTATCTTCTCAGTGGATGGGAGAGAGGTGGGAAATAGGAAGGCAATTTGGAAGTGAAAAAATAATTAAAAAGAATGTTAAATAAATATTACATTAAAAATAAAAAATATGTACTAGAAATGCTAGCTACAGCAATAAGACAAGAAAACCAAATCAAAGGAATTAAAAATGGGCCATGATGAAACAAAACTGTCACTCTTTGCAGATTATATTATGGTAGGCTTAGAGAAGCCTAGAGAATCAATAAAGTAGGTGAAATAATTAGAAAAGATGATTGATCAAAATTCTTCTATTTTTATCTTTCAATATTAAAGGAAATATGTTTTAAAGATATAGAGAGTCTTTGAGGTGAGGAAGAGGGAGTTGAATGATCTGGTGTCAGAATGCCTTGATAATCTCTTTGTCTTTTAGGAGTGGTAATTGCATCAAGGTCACTGGTTGGGTGATGTGTTTCCAGCTGTCAGGTGGCAAAGACGGATTTGATTCCTTTCATTCTATAAATAGAGTTCAACGAATGAGTCACTATTTTCCTGGTTCCTACTTGCTAATGGAGAAGTTTTCGAATCACATCTTGGCAAAAAACAGTTGACACAAGAGCACAAAACAAATGTAAATTGGGAATGGCTACAGCTCCCATCATGCACATGAAACCATTTCCAGAAAGAGCAGGTGCAAAACCCAGTACAACTCACTGTGCCACACAATATGTGCAAACTCAGGCAAGAAAATTCAAATGCTCTTGTAACTGGGGAAATTGCTATGTTGCTATGGTGCCAGGATTGGAACCAATTTCCTTTTTTCTGGTTCAGTAAACATATTCAGTTTTGTAGTGTGGGATGACATCCTCAGTGTGCTCTGAGGATAAGATGGAAATAGTATTTTCATCATTTTTCATAGTTCCACATTGGTGTTAACAGATGGATAGTCAACATGTCAACACATATTTAGTGAGGATCAAAAATGACCTCTGCACACAGTTATTGGTGAATAAATGTGTGTATTTTAGGGGGATAGAAAAGCCATTATAGTTGTTACATGATTATTAATAGTAGACAGTCAAAGATAATTCTTACCTTCAAAATGCTTGCAGATAATAACCTGCATATTGATAGGATCACTGATTTAGGGCTGAAAGGAATCTTCGAGGTATTTGATTTTCAATCTCCTCATTTTATCAAAAAATAAATTGAACCCTATGTTAAATGGCTTTCCCACACAATCACAGTTAGTAAATGTCAGAACTAGGATTAAAAAAAAATGCTCTCTTTTTCCAACTTTGGCATTCTTTCCATGGTAAAGTACCTGCAAACAAAGAATCCTCATTGTTTGCTCTCAAGGAAAAAAAAATCACAGGAAAAGGAAGAGAACTTCTACCCAACAATGACCTATGGAATATAAGATTGTTAGATCGGAAAGAAATGGAAAGAACCTTAAAGACCATCTGGACCAAATTTCTCATTTTTCAGAAAAGGAAACATCCCCATGGAGATTAAATTACTTGCCCAAGGTCACACAGTGGCATAATAAGGCTTATATACCAGTACTCTAGTTCTAGATTGATTTTTTTAAACTACCAATAGTATTTTTTTGAAAAGTAAAGGAAGCTTGGCAACCCAGCTCGTCACTTTTGGTTTTCTCTTTGGAAACATCTTGAAGAGACCATTTTACTGTCACAAGGTCCCTAGTGAGAAGGACTTGTTTACATTCAGAAACAAGAAATCTGTCACTTTAAAAAAGAAGCCAAAGAAGATTTTTCTAGCTGACTCTTTTTTTTTCTGGTACACTTTCCCTACGACTGGCAAAGCGACACTCCTAAAGCAAAGTTCTGAATATGTCACTAACATGCTCAAAAAAATCCAGTAGCTACTTATGGTCTCTAGAATCTATCATAAGTTTCTCTATTTGTAATTTAAAGTCCTTCTCCATTTGTCTCCAGCATATCTGTTACACCTCATTTTCTTTCACAGACTTTGTCCCAGCCAAATAGGACTGATTGTTAATCCTATCATGTGACATTTCATTTCTTATTTTCATATCTTTGGACAGGCCATCCCTGGGATGCATTTCATCCTTAATTCTTCTCTTAAATTCTCTAACCTCCTTCAAACCACAGAACAAATTCCACTTTCTACATGAATTATTTCTTTATACCTATTGTAAGCTTCTCCCTGCTCAATCCATCAAGTATTTATTGTATGTATGTAAATAGTATGTTGAAGTATAGGTACGTATACTGTTTTACTTGAGAGAATATAAAGTTGAGAGCAGGGATTGTTTCATTTTATTATTTCTCTTACAAAAAAACTACCATGCAGAAAACCTAATTTGTAATAAGGACTTAAGTGGTTGATGGTCAATGCCATTGAATGATGACTCACACAGAAAAGAGGGGGGACCATACTTCTCTCTCCTCACAGTCACAGAGTTTTCCCACTAACCTTCTAAGTTGTCTTTGGCATTAGTGGGTTGAGATATCTGGAAACCACCACAGCTGCCAGTGATTCAGTACTCTGAGGCCTGCTCTAGGTTCACTGAGGCCTGTTTTGCCTCTGCACGCACATCAAACTATGCTCCTCTACCCACCTGTCAACCTGATCAACCATCTAGGTTGTCTGAGGCTGCAAATTTGTTCCACTCTGGTTTTTTAAGGGTTCTGCTGCTTTAGAATATGTTTAGAGCCATTTTTTTTACAGGTATTTGGAGGGTTTGTGGGAGAGCTCAAGCAAGTCACTGCTTTTACTCTGCCATCTTGGCTCCACCCCCCCCCCATGATTTTGTAACATAACTGTGGAAATCAAGGGAAAAATGTGTGCAACAGGAAAAGACCATATGCCCAAATAACTAAGAAGTGAATTGCATGCAACTGTCCAAAAATTTGAATATTTCAACATTCTCATGTCAGCCTTGATCTCATTTTCCCACCTCTGTTTCCTTTCCTGTTCTGGAATTGCTCAGTTCCAGACACATTTTGTTTTCCATTCTGCTCTATTTTACATATGTAGAAATTTAAAGAAAGATTATCATAGACATAGAACTTAGATAAGACATTAGTTTGTGCTCTACAAAGCTCAAATATGTTGCATTATCACCTCCACTGTCAACTCCTATCCCCATCGCCTCACTTTTGAATGATGTGTTCTTCTACCATCATAGGTTTATTTTCTCCTTGTATCTTTGAGGCTTTGCTATTACATATGTCATTTAAATTTTCACAAAGATAAAAACCTACTTGCCATTAAGGAGCATTTTTAATTAAAATTATGTGCATTTATTTAATGCATTGTCCTTGGAAAGTGTCCCTCAATGTGCACCTCCCCTCTACAACCATCCTCAGTTACTATGCCTTGAATTGCTATCTTTTTTGCCTACCTTAGTTTTCTTTTTACTGTACTATGCAGAGGTATTTATTATATTTTTCCATTCTAAAATGGTTTATAATTTATGTTCACTTCTTTTTGGTAATGTGCTTTAAGTTATTGCTCAATAGCCCAAGTAAAGGAAAGAAAGGATATAGCATCACTGTGAATTTTTGTTGGATCTGATGGAATATTCAACTTATATAAGTGCCCTTTTACTTTTTTTAAATGCTTAAATCACACAGTGCAAGTGAACTATATTAATAAAAATGAAAAAAATGACTGCAAAAACTGGCTGTGAACTGATCTAAACTTCATTTGGACTGTGCCCAAGACATGTTTTCCCTCTCTATTCCTTCCTGTCCTCATTCCCTTTTTCCTTCTTTTCTTTCTTTTCTTTTTGATCAATTCCTTTTACAATATTTAGTATTTTATTCCCCAAAGTTACGTGTAAAAGCTATTGTTAACACTCATTTTTAAAACTTTTAGTTCCAAATTATCTTCCTTCCTTCCTCTCCCCCCATTGAGAAGGCAAGCAATTTGATATAGATTATGCATGTGCAGTCAAGCAAAACATTTCCATATTAGTCATGTTGTAAAAGAAAACATAGAACAAAAAGAAAAACTCAAGAAAAATAAAGAAAGTAAAAAATAAGTACTATTCAAACTGTATTCAGACAGCATCATTTTTTTCTCTGGGACTGGATAGTATTTTTCATCATAAGTCCGTCAGTGTTGTCTAGAATCATTTTACTGTTAAGATTAGGTAAGTCATTCCCAGCCAATCATCTCACAGTATTTCTGTTACTTTGTACATAGTACATTTCACTTTGCATCAGCTCATGTAAGTCTTTCCAGGTTTTTTCTGAAAGCATCTTACTCATGACTTCTTATAGCACAATAGTATTCAATCATAACCATGTACCGCAATTTGTTTACCCATTCTGCAATTGATGGGCATTTCCTCAATTCCCAATTTTTGCCACCAGAAAAGAGCTGCTATAAATACTTTTATACACATAGGTCCTTTTCTTTTTTGTCTTTTATTTCTTTGGGATGCAGACCTTGTAGTGGTATTGCTTGGTCAAAGGGTATGCACAGTTTTATAGTCCTTTGGGCATAGTTCCAAATTGCTCTGCAGAATGGTTGAGTCAATTCACAACTCCACCAACAGTGCATTAATACCTCATTTTCTCCACATTCCTTACAACATTTGTCATTTCCTTTTCTGTCCTGTTAGCCAATCTAATAGGTATAAGGTAGTATCTCAGAATTGTTTTAATTTGCATTTCTCCAAACAATAGTGAGTTAGAGCATTACATCATATGACTATAGACAGCTTTGATTATTTCATCTGACCACCCCCTCCCCCAATCTGCCCTCCCTTCTATCACCACCACCTCCCTTCTCTTATCTCCTTCCCTTCCTACTTTCCTGTAGGGAAAGATAAATTTCTATGCCCAATTGTGTATGTATGTTATTCCCTCTTTGAACCAATTCTGAAGAGAGTTAGGTCCACATACTTCCTATCACTTCCCCCTCTTCTTTGTGCACTGCAAAAGCATTTTCTTGCCTCTTTTATGTAAAATAATTTACTCCATTCTATTTCTCCCTTTCTTCTTCTCCCAGTACGTTCCTCTCTCTCACCCTTTAATTTTATTTTTAGATATAATTCCTTCATATTCCATTCACTCTGTGCCCTCTGTCTTTCTATCTCTCTGTTTCGGTCTCTATCTCTCTCTGTCTTTCTGTCTCTCTGTTGTCTCTGTCCATCTCTGTGTGTGTGATTGTGTTTGTGTATACATTACATATACATACATACATATATACATCTCTCTCTATATATATAATACATATATATACATATATACATATCTCTCTTTTCTCTCTCTCTCTCTCTCTCTCTCTCTCTCTCTCTCTCTCTCTCTCTCTCTCCTATATATATATATATATCTCCTCCAACTACTCTAATATTGAGAAAGGTCTCATGAGTTACAAATATCATCTTTCCATGTAGAAATTTAAACAGTTCATCTTCAATAAGTCTCTTTTAATTTCCCTTTCCTGTTTATCTTTTTATGTTTCTCTTGAGTCTTGTATTTGAAAGTCAAATTTTCTATTTGCCTCTGATCTTCTCATCAAGAGTGCTTGAAAGTCCTCTATTTCTTTGAATATCCATTTTTACCCCGAAGGGTTATATTCAGTTTTACTGAGTAGGTGATTCTTGCTTTTAATCCTAGATCCTTTGCCCTCCAGAATATCATATTTTAAGCCTTCCAATTGTTTAATGTAGAAGTTGCTAAATCTTGGGTTATCCTGACTGTGGCTACACAGTACTTGAATTGTTTCTTTCTGGCTGCTTGCAATATTTTCTCCTTGACCTGGGAGCTTCGGAATTTCACTGTAATATTCCTGATTGTTTTTATTTTGGCATGTCTTTCAGGAGACAATCAGTGGATTCTTTCAATTTCTATTTTATCTTCTGGTTCTAGAACATTAGGATCATTTTCCTTGAAAATTTCTTGAAAGATGGTGTCTAGGCTTTTTTGTTTTTGATCATGGCTTTCAGGTAGCCCAATAATTTTTTGTTTAAAATCATCTCTCCTGGATCTATTTTCCAACTCAGTTCTTTTTCCAAGGAGCTATTTCACATTGTCTTCTATTTTTCATTCTTTTGGTTTTGTTTTATTGTTTCTTGATTTTTTAAATAAAGTCATTAGCTTCCATTTGGTCAATTCTAATTTTTAAGGAATTATTTTCTTCAGTGAGCTTTCGTACATCCTTTTCCATTTGGCCAATTCTATTATTTTTGAGGCAATCATGGTTAAGTGACTTGCTTAGGGTTATAAAACTAGTAAGTGTCAAGTGTCTGAAGCTGGATTTGAACTTAGGTCAGTCCTCCTGACTTCAGGGCTGATTCTCTGTCCACTGTGCCACCTAGCTGCCACTCAATTCTACTTTTTGAGGAGTTTTTTTTTATCCAGTAAATTTTTGTGCCTCTTTTTTTTCCATTTTACCAGTTCTGCTTTTTAAGGTATTCTTCTCTTCATTGGCTTTTTGTACATCTTTTTATCATTTGGCGTAATCTGCTTCTTTTTTCTTTTCTTTTCTTTCTTTCTTTTTTTTGGCTAGGCAATGGGGTTAAGTGACTTGCCCAGGGTCACACAGCTAGTGAGTGTTATGTGTCGGAGGCTGGATTGAACTCGGGTCCTTGTGACTCCAGGGCCAATGTTGTACCCACTGTGCCACCTAGTTGACTTTTAGTCTGTTTCTTAAGGTGTTATTTTCTTCAGTAATTTTTTTGTTTCTCCTTTACTAAGCTGTTGACTTGTTTTTCATGATTTTCTTGTATCTTTCTCATTTCTCTTCCCAGTATTTCCTCTACCTGTCTTTGATTTTCAAAATCCTCTTTGAGATTTTCCATGGCCTGAGATCAATTTATATTTTTCTTGGAGCTTTGGATGTAGAAACTTTGACTTTGTTATCTTCTTCTGAGTGTTTTTTAAAAAATTTTTTCCTTTTTACCATAGTAACTTTCTATGGTCAGGATTTTTTTTTCTGTTGTTTTTACTGTTTGTTAAAGCAGGCCTCTGTTTCTGGGATGAAGGGGGCATGTCCCAAGCTTAAGGGATTTTGTGCAGCTATTTTCAGAGATCCTGCTGGGGACCTGTAAGCTTTCAGTTCTGCTGAGGTGGTCTGATATAAGGACAGTTGTCTTTGCTACTCTCCAGGCCTGTGCTGTGATCTGTGAGTGACCACAAGCATTCTTTTCTGTCCTGGAATTGTGACAAGGTTCCCTGCTCCACTGCAGCTGCAAGCTCTGGTGTGCTAGTGCTCCTCCTTGTCCTGGGATTGCCACCCATTACTGCAACCTGTACCTAAGTATGGGCACAGCAGCAGAGTCCTTCCTGCCCCAGTGCTAGAAAGAGACCCCTGTAATCTCCTTCTGACAAGTTGTTTGACCTCCTTATTGTCTGTGGCCTGAATGCTCTGGAAGCATCAGTAACAGCAGCAGTGGCTCCTAAGGCCTGTTCCTGGTTTGCTGGGTCTGGGTCTATACTGGCACAACCTGTACTGGACGGTGCTCCACTCTAACTCAGATGCAACAGACTTTTCTTGCTGATCTAAGTTATCTTTGGCTAGAAAAATATTTCACCATATCCTTTTGTGGGTTCTCCTCCTCCGGGAAATGTTTTATGGCATTATTTAAAGGTATTCAGATAGGTTGCTGCCTTTTGTCAGTCATCTTGTCTTCTCTCTTTTCTTCCCCAATTATATTCTTCCTTTCTCTTTTCTCTCCTTTCCTGCCTTTCCCAACCTCAGTTCTCTCCTTTCCTCCCTCCCTCCCTCCTTCCTCCCTCCCTCCTCTTTCCTTCCTTCCTTCCTTCCTTCCTTCCTTCCTTCCTTCCTTCCTTCCTTCCTTCCTTCCTTCCTTCCTTCCTTCCTTCCATCCGTCCTTCCTTCCATAGTTCTTTCCTTTCTTCCTGCCTTTTTTCCTTACTTGCTTCTTTTCAAAAATTTGAACTCTCAATTGTCCAAATTTTCATCCCACAACATTGCCTAGAAACAGGTCAGTACAATTTATGAGAGAAGGAAAATGAACCCTGCAGAAACTATGTGATTACTCCCAAGCTATACATTTAGAGTTAGTAGATCCCCTCAAAACTTACTCTTGGGGCACATTTTACTCCCAGGAAAGAAATACACATTTGGCCAAAAAGAATAGGCTCAGTTCAACCTTCATCACTCTCCCGGAGCGCAGTTTTACTTAATTCAGAGTTTAAGTCCCAGTTTCTTCTGTAGCCAGTGAAAAGAAGAGTGTTTTAGAACAATAGTTTTAAAGAGCTGAATGGGTCTCCTTCCAGTAAGGGGGTCCTTAGCTCTGATGTTTTGTAGGGAGCGCTCAATTTAAGCAGGGTTGGGGGAAGGAGAGGTGATCTCACAGTTACACTTGTTGCAACATTTCACTTAAAGTGTATGCAATTTGCAGCAAAACTAGGGAAGAGATAGCTTTCTTTTGCACTCCTGGTGTTTATGTGGAAGATTGCCCAAGGTCTTTCTGACTTATTAGTCATTATAGGGGTAATATATTCATGAAGAGAGACAGTTTAGTTGACTAAAAGTAGATAGCACAAGAGATTAAAAACCTTCACCTTTATGTCACTGGTTTCAATCCAACTCAAAGGGAACTAATAGGTAAGTCACTGGATCAAGTGGTTGTTTGCAGCCAGTAGTTTCAGACAATTACCTTTAGATCTGGTTTCTACATAATTATGACTCTCATTGCATTTTGCTTCAGAATTAGTGGATTCAATGGAGAAAACTCAGGTAAGGTTCATATCTCTCTTTGATCTTAAAGGGAAGTCCTTTCAATGAGCTTAAGATAGGATTGAATTGTAAAGACTTGCTATGTAAACCCTTCCAAAGTAGTTCAGGTTAATTGAAGGATCTCCTACATGTTATTACCAGGACCTCATTTATGTGTGTATTGAGTGTGTGGGGGTTTGGAGTAGGGTAAGATGCACTCTGGAACATTTCTCTAACAAAATGGAAGATGTGTTTCATTCATTAAGCAACACTTTGTTAAGCACCTACAACAACTTTTTGTAGGAAATGAAGAGAGCTAGAGATTATAATGGCATTGTTCCTGTCCATGAGGAGCTAAGGTCTAGTCAGAATAATTGATCTTTAAAAAACAAATAAAGAACACTAAGTCTTTAGACTTTTTATCAATTAGCAAATGATTCTTATTGTTAACATTTGAATCTGATCCTTACTGTATCTTGAAAATGAGGACTTTATCAGGGAAATTTGATACAAGCAACATTCCCATCACTCCTTAACTGTTTCTCTTTTAATCTGAGCTACACTGATTTTTTTTTATTGAAATATTTGTCTTGCATATTTCTCATGATGGCTTGCATGGAAAGTGGGACAAAAGCCACCAAGTTCATGTGAATTATATATCATTATTTTAAGGACCTATAATTTTCTTGGTGTGAGTATTCCTTCTACTTGTAAAAAACAAATTTCCTCTATCCTATATAATTATAGCATATTGTGTATGTTATAGCATAGTATATGATCTATGAAAAAAAAATCAACCAGTAAACATTCTGCTAATAAGAACCTCTAAATTTATCTGAACTTGTCCTTGGACAATAGACATACAAGCTATTGCTGCACACAATTTTAAGGCCTTTTCAGCTTACTAGTGATTTTGCATCTTTTTTTTAATTATTTTTATCTTAGCCAGTGATTTTGTTCTACCTTTATGGTCTCAAGAGTCTCCTCCATGCCTCAATGAAGCATTGGAATAATGAGAGTGATAATTATAAAAAACTCCATTTTATAATACAAAATGGTAGAAAAAAATAAAACAATAGTTAATTCCTAATGCATTTTATTTGTCCTAGGAATTTATTTTATCCATTTATTTATACTATATCTGTACCAAATTTATACCATGGATGGTTTTTGTGATTCTGTAATGGCATAATAAGTAGCAATCTTTAATTTCACAGTCTGCCAGCTTTCCTGATTCAATCATGATGTCCTTTTCCTCTCTACCTTATCACAGTTGGAGAAATTTAGTGATTATTTTTAACTTACCTTTGTGGGAGAAATGTTCGTATTTTACACATATGTAAGTAGTTTCATCTTAAAGAAAAAAAGATGCATCTGTATATTCTTGTAGCTTCCCATTTGGACTTCAGGGTTTGTATTACTACTACTCTTTACTGCTGCTACTACTACTAATTACTCATATTTCTTTAGTCCTACACTTGTATATTATCAATTTCTCTAATCAAGAACTTAATAAGCATCTCAGTCTCTGATTAAATAAATTACATTCATTTGGTATATTTCTGCATACACATAGACACCCACCCGACAAACAGGAATAAAGACTCTTTGTTTAAGCTTTTAACAGAGACAGATGAAATAGTTCTGACATTATCACCACAGACACATTTAAACAAAAAAGTAAAAGAAAAAATGTGTTTTTACTTTGAGCATCTGCTGAACTGTGACTTTGGCAAAAATATACTCTCTGGGAATTTTAGTGTTGTGTCTTGCTTCAAACATAATTTCAACTCACTTGATCAGTTAGGTGAATAAAAAATAAGTCTAGTCAGTTAAAAGAACCAACTTTATGGGTGTGTGAGTGTATGTGTGTGTGTAACTTTAATATGACTTAAAGAATGCTATTATGTTTTAATAGGAGAAGGCAAACCAATGATGGACTCTGTAATTTAATGAGTAGAAGTGCATATGGTCAAAGAAATGGCCCAATCGTTTAACCAGCCAGAATTTATCTAATCTCTATTTGAGCACCTAGAACTAAGCTGAACATGGCTTTCTGCTCCCTAACATCTAGGCATTGCCACTGCCTAGATAAGGGATGAACATATCTAGATTGTGTAAGCTGGGTGGAATAGATGACTGAATCTCTATACAAAACCTGAAAGTGCCTTCCCATTGATTTGACACAGAACCCTGGATTCAAACATTCAAGATATACTTCACCTGGTGTTGAAGGCTGAGAACATTATGTTCTTGAAAATGCACTTGGAGGTGGGGGATGCATTAAATTATCATCAACTTTCTAACACCTTATTGGTTTTTCTCGCCATGACTGTTAGCTGAAAAAGCTGAGAAAATAAGGCCTTATGGAAAAGGTCCACAGATAGGTGCCTGGAGCAGAGATCCAAGAAAGCTGAGAAAAATTCAGAAACAGGTGTTAGTAGGTCACCAATACCAAGCTATATCTATTACCCAGTTGGCCCCCAAATGATCCTTTCCTCAGACAATTTTTAAGCATTCCCTTTAGTTCTTTTACAAAATTTGTAATTTCAAATGGTGAAGTAAATGATTTTCTTGCTGTTCTTCAAACACGATTCTCTTATTACCATGAAAATAAAAGTTTACTTTTAGGATAAGATATATAGGAGACAGATTGTATTGACTACAGATTCAAAAGCCTAAATCAATAAATATCATATTCAATTAATACTATTTCAATAGTTTCCTATTTGATCTCCTTGTCTCAAGTCTGTCTTTTCTATAGTCTAAAACACAGATGCCAAAGTGATATTACTAAAGTATGTGTCTGACCATGTCACTCCCTTGCTCAATAAACTCCAGTGGCTCCTTATTACCTATAAGATCTAATATACACTCCACTAGTAAGCATTTGAAATCCCTCCTTTGACCTCATTTTAACTGACCTTTTTAAACTTATGCCTTATTCACCTTTATGCACTCTACAATTCAGCCTATTTTTGACATATATAATAAGCCATCTCTAGGCTCTATGCCTTCATGCAGGTTGCTCCCTCATGCCTGGAATGCACTCACTCCTCACTTGTATTAGAATCAACAGTTACCTTCAAAACCCAACTCAAATGAAACCTCCTTATATGAAACCTGCCTTGGTCTGCCCTACTGTTAATATCTCCTCTGAAATTCCCTTGTGTGTTCATTTTATCTGTCTTGTGTATATATTTTATATCTACTTATATGTATACTTCTGTCCTCTAATAGGATGCGAACTCCTTGAAGTCAGGGACTATTTCTTTTGTGTCTTTGTGGCCTAAGAGCCTGATATACAAGAGACCCTTTATATATGCTTGCTTTAGTGTGATCAGTTACCGGTGCCTTTTAGTTGGAGATTTCTACACATTTTACTTTTTTATAATCATATCTTCTGCTATATTTATAGAGTCACACAATGCTAAGATTTGGAGGGAAATTTAGAAATACTTGAAACCAAGTCCTTATTTCCTACAAGGAAACTGGGTCCTCCTAGTAAAATGACTCATCTAAGGTCTCATGGCATGCTAGTGTCACAGCTGGGACTAGTCCAGCTTTCTCATCTCACAGCCCATTTTTCCTTCCCCTGTGTCATTTTGCTTTTATACAACTTCTATACCTTTTCCTGTATATTTAAAAACTTGTTTTTTTATATTAAATTCTGCTTGCTTTCTTGAGCCTTTCCCACCAGCATAAGGATGAGGTTCAGAGATGTATTGATTACAAAGGAAATTACTGAAATTTTAATGTGTAATCTACAAAACAGATAACTGATACCTTACTATAAATCTTATTACCTTTAAGTAGTTTGAGACTTCTTCTGGTCATCATTCCAACCTTTTGGCGCAAGTATATTAAATATCTTGCCAAATTTGATAGTACTGCTGTTATTTGTCCTTATATGATAACTTTGATCCATAGATTTCCAAATATTTTGTCTACATGATTTTCTTAATCTTCCTAAACCTCAGGGCCACTTGTGAGCCCAGGAGCAGGTAGAAAGTCTCTTGACTCTTTATCCAGAACCATGTCCCTCAGGACCAGGAGAAATCTGTAGGTTATCTAATATTGTTTAAAAATGTTATTCAGTTCAACAAATCTGTAATAAATGCCTAATATGTAACAAGCACTGTGTCAGAGAGAGGGGTTATGAGACAAAAAGAAATCTTCCCTGCCCTCAAGGAGCTTACATGTACAAAGATACCTGAATATAAATTAATTTGGGGGCTAGGGGAAATAGTACTAACAAACACAGTGAATCTAGAAAAACCTCATAGGAGGTGATGATACATAAGCTGAGCTTTAAGTAAAGCTCCAGGGATGATAAGAGACTAAGGTGAGAGAATAGAGATCTCTAGGTTGGGATTATAGTCTGTGCAGAGATGTGGCGATAGAAGGTAGTATGCTGCACATTGGGAACCACGATAAGCAAAGATTGATTAGAAGGCAGAGTAGGAAAGGGGGCGTAATGCAAATCTGGACTGTAAAAATAGGCTGATGTCAGATTACAAAGGGTAATAAATGATAAACAGAAGAATTTCTATTTTATACTAGAGGTAATAGCCACTGAAGTATCTTCAGCAGGGGAAGGATATGGTCCCATCTGTGCATCAGCTTTCTAATATGAAACAAATGTATAGGGATTTAAAAACACGCGCACACACACATAAATTGGAACTGCACAGCAATGACACAATTTAGTCTAAAGCTCTAATTATGATCTGGTGGAAGGAACTATGGGTAGGCAGCCACATAAATAAAACTGCAAATCAAATGTTTATGGTTTATAGGAACCCATTTGCTAGCTGCTCTTCTGACTACCAATTTAACAAAGTAAGAAGGCATTGTTCAATAACAGCCTCAAAGTTTTACATTTCAAAGCTCAGTCTGTTTGAACAGAGATAAGTAATAATAAAAAACTGGCATTTTTTATAGCGCTTTAAAATTTTCCAAGTGGTTTACATGGATGATCTCATTTGAACCCTAAAACCACTCTGAGACAGATGTTGTAATAAAGTACAATTTCATTTTAAAGGTGAAGAAAATAAGGTTAGAATAGAATAATTGGTTTGCTGGGTTTTCATCTCATTAATAACTTTCAGAAGTGTGATTTGAACACAAGCCTTGCTTACTCCAAGTCCAGTACTCTGTCCACCACACCATGCTTCTTCTAGGCTACCAAAAGGGAACCCAAACAATGGGATTATTTTCCCTTTATTAACGTGTACCCTCAGAGCAAAGAAATGGATATTTTTCAATAGTCTTAAAAAGAAAATGTACAGTATCTTTAGACTAAGGTCCCACATGAAAACATCCTGACCAAGGGAAAAAAAAGAGATACAGTTCTGAAAAACAATTCAATGAAAAAAAAATTGAAAGAGGAAGTGTTTTGCATATTTTATGTACAATTTAACAAGAGTTGTAATCAGCATGAGCCAAACCCCAGGAGCCAATCCCTGATTAGTATCAAGCTAGTGTTCCATGAGATGGGTTGTATAGCACGTCATTTCAAATGCTATCTTCTAATTAAAGATGAGCTTTCATGACCCTCAGAGACAGTTCCACTTACATGGAAAGCAAAATCTAAGTCTTATAGAGTACCTAATGTGGTGAGGTTTATTATCCCTCATTTTGGGGTGTGGATGGAGTTAAGGTTCAGATATGTGATACTATAGGAACCTGAAAATTTTCAGGGTGGAAATTATTCCTGCAATATGGATCAGTCAGTCATCAGTAAGCATTTAAATGCCTACCATGTGCCATGCATTGTGCTAAGCACAACTTACCTGTAATTTAATATCTTAAAGAATAGCTTATATTACAGAAATGTTTCAGTTTACTCATGATCACATAGGTATGTGTCAAAGGTAGGACTTGAAACCCATCTTCTTGAATCCAAGGCCAAGCATTTATCCACTATACACTCATGTCTTAGATTTTACTATGTATTATGAAAGGATATTATGATATGGTATTAATGAGCTTATGGGTTAAATCCTATGCCCAGTATATAGTGTCATATAATGCATCTTTTTCCCAGTAACATAGAAATTCTGTAATGTAGGGATTTAGCCTTATCTTCTAACAAAATCCTATCTTGCTATATATAGTCAGTGATGCAGTAGATGAGTACTGGACTTATGGTTAGGCAATTTGGGTTTGCCTTGTGTAACTTTGGGCATTGTACATCACCTCGCTCAATCTATGATCCATTATCTGTTAAATGAAGAGTTTGAACTAACTGATGTCTATGACTCCTTGCTTTGACATTCTATAATTCACTGAATTCTTCACTGCTAGAGGGAACTTTGACTTTCAGTTCAGGTATGCAGCCCAGGTAGTTTCATAAAATCAAAAAACTCAGATGAAAAGAGCCGATATGAGGCCAAAAATACAACTTGGTGGAATTCTGAAAGGTACTTTAATTACTAGTAATGGCAAAAGGTTGTTTTGAATGAAAGAATGAGAAACTTGAAGGGATTGATGTAAAATTCTACATAGATTCAAATATTCTGCTTTCTGAGGCCAGAATACTACAGTAGTCAAGATTAGGGTTTAATGAATGCCTAACCTAGGTTGGAGGAATCGTGTGAGTACTGGAGAAGGCAGAGATGAGAGATATTGTGGAGACAGAACTGATAGAACTTAGCTACTGATTAGCCCTATGTGTATGAGTACAATACAGTCAATTGTGATCTTAAAGCTCAATTACCTAAAATGTCTTCCTTATTGTTCCTATTTAGAGGCCTAAAATTCCCATTTGGGTCATTCCTTTGGATTCAGGTTCTGAAAGTCACAGGTAAAAGGAAAATGCTGTTTTGGAATGGTAATTCATTCCGGCAGTCAACCATTAACATCATTGTTCAAAATGGTTTATCTAATTGGCTTTAAGCATTTCCTCCCCTTACCCTGAGATAGAAGCCACCAAGGGCCAGGTAAATTTGGTTTTGTTTCAGTTTTTATTTTGTTTTTTCAGCAGTTTGGATGGAATAAAGAGATGGTAAGTAACATAGGACATTGTCCAGCCTGAGCAACATAGCCCAGTAAGGAATCTTGGGCAGCTAGAATGGATAACATAAAGGTAGTGATTACCTGGGGCCAGTACTGGCAAAGAAAAGTTGAAAATGGAGGAAATGTAAAAAACAGAGGTGATTTGGAAGAGAAAATTACCTTTATCTAATTTACCATGTTGCCTAAGGGCAGCTCCCTTCTTTGCACACAAGAGTGTAGTTGATGAAGCACAGCTCAGTTATTTTTCTCAAGTTCTAGTTCATGAGTTGTTTAAACTCTGTGAACGAATCTGAGCCATGGGAGAGAAGGACTATCTGGAATCAGTACATAGTACAAGTAAGTACTTTTTGAAGGTGTGTAATTCTTCCATTCTGTTAATAACTACCAATTATAATTGTATATCATTAGCTGATCCAGGGGTAGAGCTTACCACAAAAGTGTTGCTGTTATTGTTGAGTCATTTCAGTTGTATTCAACTCTTCATGACTCCATTTTGAGGTTTACTTGGCAAAGATATTGGAGTGGTTTGCTATTTCATTCTCCAGGCTATTTTACAGATGAGAAACTTAGCTAAAGAGGGATAAGTGACTAGCTCAGGATCACACAGTTAGTAAGTGTCTGAGACCAACCAGGTTTGAACTCAGTCAGATAAGTCTTCCTGACTTCAAACAGCACTCTAAACACTGTGCTACCAAAGCAACCATACTACAAAAGGAATCTCTATTAAATGAACAGTTGCATTGTAAACAGAAGATTGTGGCTTAGTGGAGAAAATCAGTGGACTTGTGAATTGGGAGTCTTTGTGTCTAGTTTTTATGGTGCCACTAACTAGATTTGGTATGTTAGGCAGATCACTGAACTTTTTTGGTCCTAAGTTATCTTATTTTTTTTTTTAAGAGAAATAAATAATCATTAAGGTAGCCACAGAAACCTTGATCACCAACCAACTGACACACCCAGGGCACACAAGACAGCTTAGATGAAATAGCAAAGCATCTTGAGGGAAAGATGTGTGGCATTTGGAAAGGTTAGAGAGGCAAAATTTCTAGGTAATTTAATTATTTTAATAATGCTAGCATTTAAAGAAAAGGATGGTTATTTGGCTGTCTTTCTCTTAGATCAAAGTCTTCCAATAATGGTGGTGGGCTCACAATTTCTATGTCCTTAGAAAAGCAGGTGTTCCTGAAGGTAACAGTCAGCTCTGATTGGTTAACAACTAATGAGAAAATTAATATTTCAGTGAAAGACTGGGCTACATTACAATTAGCATCTTGGGATATATGACTTCAGTCTCCATTTCACCTGTCTGGTGGAAGGGAGAATCAACACTTACCCAGACCTCTTTGAGCAAACAAAATGAGCAGGAATGCATCTATTAGCCCAAACTCAGAATTTGTTTTATTGCCTGATTAGATCTTGGCCTGGCTAAATCTTTGTATAATATTTCTCCACTGGTTGATTTCTGGATGAGAAAGGAGAAAAGGGGAAAAATAGAAATGATCCTTGGGAATGTAGAAAGGGAAAGAATGTGAAGAGATTAGGCTTAAGTCACATATTTGTCAATTTAAAGATGGCACCAAGTTAGGAGCACAGTGTTAAATGAAGATTCTGACAGGCTAGACCATTATGTGAAATCTAATACACTGAAGTTTATCAGGGATATACATAAAATTCTGTATGAATTCAAATAATCATACTCAAATAGTACAGGAAATTATAGTTGCGTAGGTGATTAAGTTGGTGACTTAATATAAAAGTAGTGAGAGTACAAAGAAGGCCAACCTTTAGAGATGTCACAGAGGTAGAACTTTGGGACTTGGCAACCAATTGGCTCTAGCTAGAATATGAGAAGAAAGAAAAAATGCCCCCAAAGCCAAATCCAACTATAATTTTGAGATTTGGTGAGGGAGAGGATGGTTTATTATAAATGTATCTTCAAAATACTTTATTTTAAAATCATGCATGAAATTGTAAATGAATTTTAAAAGGTGAGTAGAATATTTTCTAATACAACCATGTGGGTCCACAGTAAAGAATAAATTAGTGCTAATTAATTATATTTCAGTTCTTCAAGATCTCTATTTCACTGATGTGGTTATGCCTTTCCACAATTTACATTATAATTCTTATGACTTTATAGATGGTCTTTGACAAATAACTTGGCCAACAAATTCATAATGTCAATCTAGTGATAAATTTCCTAGAACTTGTGAAGGTGATCTTCAGGCAATTGACCTGTTCCATCATGAATTCATACTTAAAGACTTTCTATCTTGGAAGGCCCTGTTTGGAATTGTGGGCATGACCTTAGAGAACATAATGCCACATTCATGCAGCAATAAAGCATCAGTATAGGATCTTAGTGTAGGAATGGATATATCATCAATATGTAATATCTTTAAAAAATGAAAATTCAGCTTATTTACTCCCTCTAGTCTGTAGCAGCTATTCTAGCATCATGATTGTGCAGGTTGGTATAGTGCTTATCAAATGAAGAATCAGTCGCAGGTGGAGTAATAAAGAAAGAATTAAAAGTGATGGACTGCCTAGAATTGACATTATATTAGAGTTTTTATTTAATCAGTTCAGGAAAAGAGCATAATATCCATGACAGTTTTTAGGTTATATGTTTTAATATTACTGAAGTCATTATAGAACTCCTTAGGAATGGCATCAATAATTCTTCCCATAAATATAGCAAGCCATTTTCAAACCTGTTAGTATGCATGCTATGTCTTATTAGAAACACCTGAATAATAGACACTTTACAATGGAAAAGGCCACATAAAGTGCCTGACATTCAACAGCCATTTATTAAGTACTTACCAAATATGTGCATATTAATGCCTATGGGAAGACAAAAAGGAAGCAGAAAATAGCTATATAGGCCCTTGAGGAGCTTGCAATCTAGCTGATAAACACAAAGCATGCATTTTTTTACAGTACCAGTTTTACATAGATTTTATTCTCCAGGAAAAGAATTAGATTTCCATGTGTTTACAATCCTGCAAAGTGTTATTCTCTTTACTTCTCTCCCTCCATACACATTTAAATTTGCAGAATGCCCAGGTCTGTATATTAGCCCAAATGTTATTTTTAAACAATCAATGCATTTAGCTAGAAGTTTAATCTTCACATTTTAGAAAAACTGTGTGGAATGTTCTCTTCTGGTGCATTTAGTCTTAAATGGCAGACCAAGAAGAGACACCTCAGGAGAGGGGTCTTCCACCACCTGGAAATTCACTCAGCATGCATCCTAGCACGCCCTCTCTACTCTGCTACAGTTTAGTTTCATGGGATGGCAGACCACCAATTTTTTTTCTGCTAATGTTCAAATTCTTCTTTTTTTGACAGTTAACTTCCTGCTTGGTCAGTTAATTATTTCATTGCATTTGCCAAAGATCTCCTATTGTTTTCACCAGTTTTGCCTTAGAGTTTCTCATCTTCCACTGTCACTTTCATGTTGAAAGCTTAAGATTCAAGTGAGTTCTTGAAAATACCTTGTCTCACTTTTTCTTGCCTTAAGTCTTGTATTTCTCAGCTTTCTGGGCCATATCTTAAATTGCTTCTTTTTTTAGGTGACTTTTGTTATTGATGATGATATTATTCTCTTTTCCCACACTCTTATTCACAATAGATATATCGAAGAGGCCATTTACATCAGTGTCAAAGATTACTTTGATCTGATCCCTGGACACAGGGAATTCTTTTACGAACTTACACTTGTCAATAAGGTTGCTATCCATTGTCCTTGATCTCTAGCTTTTATAACATGAATAAGCACACCAGGGTAGTAGCCTGAGCAAGCAGTAATGGTCATGTCTTCTTGGTTGGAATGGTGGAATTATATTGTAATTACTCTACCAGGAGTTACAATACTAAGGGAACAAGGAGTGACATTCAATAGCAGCAAATCCTGAACGTTCTCAAATTTTTCTCAGACAAATTGGTAGCTTACAAGCAATAGCCTCATCAGGATTGATCTCTTTAAGCTCCTTGCAATTGAAGGAATACCATCAAAGTTTCTGGATCTAAGGGATATCAGTGGAACCACTCACTAAGACAATGTCACGGAACTGTTACTTATCTAGTTTGACAGCACTTAGGGCCTTTTCCACAGGATTCATTGCGCTTTGGAAGAAGTCAGCGTTTAGCTTTTAAAAACAGGCACAATCAGTAGAGGTATGGAAGTGATACTTCATAAAAGTAGTTGATCATAACACTGGCTGGGTACTGAAAGAAAGGGTATGCTTCACATGTTTGTTGACATCTCTCATGTTCTCACTGATGTCTTTCTTGTGCTTGTATTTGAGCACAGTGATGAAAAGTTTGACTAAGTGGTTGCCCAAATCCTCCCTACTCAAGTGGGTGTCCTAAGTTATTGACTTGATTTTCTTTAATTTTTTTCTCTTCTTCATTTTCTTTTTTAAATTATTTTTTCTGTATTTATTTATTTTTAGTTTTCAAAATTCACTTCAACAGAATTTTGAGTTACAAATTTTCTCCCCATCTTGTCCTTTCCCCCACACCAAGAAGGTGTGAATTCTGAATACACCATCCACTAATCTGACCTCCCTTCTATCTCCCCCAACTTCTTTTATCCCCTTTCCTTTTATTTTCCTTTAGGGCAGGATATATTTCTATACACCATTGCCTGTATATCTTATTTCCCAGCTGAATGTGAAAACAATTTTTAACATTTGTTTTAAAAACTTTGGGTTCCAAGTTCTCTTCCTCCCTCCCTCCCCAGTCACCCTCATTGAGAAGGCAAGCAACTCAATACAGGTTATACATATGTAGTCATGTAAAACACTTCCATAATAGTCATGTTGTGGAAAACTAACTACATTTCACTTCATCCTATCCCACCCATTTATTCTATTCTCTCTTTTGACCCTGTCCCTCCTCAGAAGTGTTTACTTCTGATTACCTCCTTCCCAATCTACCCTCCCCTCTATCATCCCCTCACTCTCTCATTCCCCTTCTCCCCTAATTTCCTATAGAGTAAGATAGATTTCCATACCTAAATGGGTGTGTGTTATTCCCTCCTTAAGACAAATCTGATGAGAATAAGACTCACTCATTCTCTCTCATCTTCCCCCACTTCCCCTCTACTATAAAAGCATTTTCTTGTCTGTTTTATGTGAGATAATTTACCCCATTCTACCTCTCCCTTTCTCCTTCTCCCAAGATAATGCTCTCTCACCCCTTAATTTTATTCTCTAGATACCACCCCTTCATCTTCAACTCACCCTGTGCCATCTATCTATCTATCTATCTATCTATCTATCTATCTATCTATCTATCTATCTATCTATCTATCTATTTTTTCCCCTCCAACTACCCTAATACTGAGAAAGGTCTCATGAATTAGAAATATCATCTTTCCATGTAGGGATGTGAACAGATCAACCTTAATCAGTCCCTTATGATTTCTCTTTCCTGTTTACTTCCTCGTGCTTCTCTTGAATCTTGTAGTTGAAAGTTTAATTTTCTATTCAGCTCTGGTCTTTTCATCAAGAAAGCTTGAAAGTCCTCTATTTCACTGAATGTCCATTTTTCCACTGAAGAATTATACTTGATTTTGCTGGGTAGGTGATTCTTGGTTGTAATCCTATCCCTTTTGACCTCTGGAATATTATATTCCCAGCCCTCTAGTTCCTTAACATAGAAGGTGCTAAATCTTGTGTTATCCTGATTGTGTTTCCACAGATACTTGAATTATTTCTTTCTGGCTGCTTGCAATATTTTCTCCTTCACCTGGGAACTCTGGAATTTGGCTACAATATTCCTAGGAGTTTTCCTTTGGGGATCTCTTTCAAGAGGTGATTGGTGGATTCTTTCCACTTCTAGTTACCATCTGGTAAATAGAAGGGCAATTTTCCTTGATAATTTCTTGAAAAATGATGTCTGGACTCTTTTTTTTAAATCATAGCATTGAGGTAGTCCAATAATTTTAAAATTGTCTCTCCTGGATCTATTTTCCAGGTCAGTTTTTTTTTTTTCGAACGAGATATTTCACATTGCCTTCTATTTTTTTTCCCTTCTTTTGATTTTGTTTTACAATGTCTTAATCCCAGACAATTACTTGAGTTATAAACTCTTTGTTAAAGTAAGGGTCTGCTTCCAATGTGGAGAATGTACAGGGGTTTTGTGAAGCCATTTGCAGAGATACTTCTAGGGACTTGTAAATTTTCAGATCTTCCAAATCTCTAGTTCCAGTGTGGAGATTTGGAGATTCCTATCTCAGTACCAGCAAAGAGATTCCTGTAATCCCCCTCTGAACAGCCACTCAATTCAGTCTGCTTCCCGTGTGGAGAATGTACTGTCCCAAGGTTTGGGGGTTTTGTGCATCTGTTTTCAAAGATAGTTCTAGGGACCTGCAAATTTTCAGTTCTTCCAAGGTGGTATAATAATGGGCTTGGTGTTTACTCCTTTCCTGGCCTGTGTTCAGTTCTACAAGTGACCACAAGCACTCTTTTCTGTCTTGGAACTATGAGGAAGATTTCCTCTTCAGTGTCACTACAAGCTCCACCAAGCCAGCGCTCATCATTGCCCCAGGACCACCACCCAGAACTGTGACCCAGATCCAAGCACGGCCAAAGGAAGAGAATTCTGCACCAGCAGGGAGATCCCTGAAATCCCCCTCTAATCAGCCACTTGGTTCCCCTTTGGTCTGTGGGCTGGAAGCTCTGGAAGCAGCTGAGCTTGGGGACTAGGGCTGGGTCTGGGACCACGTGCACACTTCTCTCTCACCATAATCACAGAATTTTCCCACTGACCTTGGAAGCTGTCTTTGGCATTTGTGGGTTGGAAAGTCTGGAAACTGCCACAGCTGCCCACAATTCAGTCCTCGGAGGGCTGCTCCAGGTTTGCTGAGGCCTGCCTTGCCTGAGCACCCAGGCCTGAACTGTGCTCCTGCGCTCCTCTACCTAACTGGTGAAATATACCTTCCCAGTCAACCATCCAGGCTCTCTTGGGTTGTAAATTTGTTTCATTCTTTTTGTTGTTGTTGTTGTGGGTTCTGCTGCTTTAAAATTTGTTTAAAGCCATTTTTTTGTAGGTATTTGGAGGGGTTTGGAAGACAGCTCAAGCTAATCACTGCTTTTACTCCACCATCTTGGCTCCACTCCCCTCTACATATTTAAAAAATATATATTTTTGGGTACCTGTGCAACACTGAGGTTTCCCATTTATTATCCCTTGCAATTATTACAGGACTAGTCCACCTCTTATTTATGTCTTTTATACCACTTATGTATAAATAATCATTTTTACACATTCTGTTTATGCTCAACTTGAGTCTTTCCATTGGCCTTTAAATTACCAAAATTTTGATTCTTTAGAGTACGATAGTTTATCACTCACAGACGAATAGCATCATCAAGAAAATATTACTAAAAATAGATTTTGACATCAAGTAGCAGGTTGACAACCATGAAAGTAAAATTCTAAATTTTCACTAAAACCCTCTCTACTTGTATTCAATCTGGGTCCAGCTCATTGTATATCTGTAATACCTATCTAAGATAAATGTAATGTTAGATCAACTTGGTTCTCCATCCAAATAATTATGTACTACAGTTTAGGCAATATCCATTCATTAATATCTTCTCTTTCTTACATGGATTATTAATTCAGTATCTTTTCAGAGACTGTGTAGATCACACCGAGAGCACCTTTAAGTATTCTGGAGCTTGGTGAAACAATTAAAATAACATATACAAATAGGAACATCTGGAGGTCCTCATCAACAGTAAACATTGACTTTTTTGCCTCACTTGTACTTTTGATATATACTGACTTGGCTGTCCATTGAAAATCTCAAGTAGTATTCATTTTGATAATGAGAGAATAACCAAATAAAATTATCTCTGTATTTGCATCTGTCAAGGAAAACTGAATGCTCTTGATTTTTTTGTATGAAAGACATCTTATTGGAGATTTTCTGTTTTATTTGATTTATTGTTATGTTTTGCTCTGCCTTTTTTTGGGGATGGGGAGTAGTGGGCATTAACAAACTGCAAACACAGCAGGAACTTGTGTTCTGTACATTCCTCAGTCAATTGTATGATCTCTTGCCTGTTCAATTGTCTTATGACTATCAATGATACCCTAGGTATTTACATAGAATATTTTCATAATGATTGCATATAGATGACAAAGTAGGATTGACAGTTGTTGATACCTAAGAAAGACTCTCTTAAATATTCAAGCTAATGTATTTTTACCAGAGTGATGTTGTATATAATGTCTATTAAAAATGAAAAACCACTCTGCTCATTGTCTTTCTTAAATGTGGCACCCAGTACTGAACACAATATGCCAGGTTTTTTTTTGTTTGTTTCTTAGAAAAAAAAGTACAGCTAAGTAGTAGCGTCATCTACTCTGATCATTATGTTTCTTTGCTTCTGGCTTTGTACATTGAGGGTTTTTATTTATTTATTTATTTTTGGTCTAATTTGCCATACCTGATTCATGTTGAGATTACACTCCCATCATGGCTCCAAACATATCAGCATGATTTTGTAAACCAACCAGAGTATTTCATATTTAACCATATTAAATTAATAATATTAGCAACGACCCTTATAATGACCAGTTTAGATCTTTTGGTGTTCTGATTAGGTTATTCATTGTATTAACTGTGCCTCCCTGATTCATGTTATCCACAAATTTGATGTGTTTCATACATGACTTCATTCAAATGTTGAAGAAAATAATACCTAAAACAAATCTCTGGGGTATTCTGTTCAGGTTCAGATTGACTCATTAATTACAACTATTAGAGTCTGGTCAGTCAACCAATAGAAATTCTATTTACTTTCAATATCTAGTTGTCTCTTCAATATCTCTTCCATATCAAAATGTCTCTTCATCATGTTCACAAAGATATCTTGAGAAACTTTTTTTCAAATTCCTAGATAAAATAGAGGCGTACTATTTCTTTGTCATTCATCTGACCTATCAGGCTAGTTGGCTCATCATATGAGATTAGTCAGAGATGATATGCTGATTACTGTACTTAGTAACCACTGCGAGGTTATATAATGGAAAGAAAATTATTTGAAGTAAGAAAGTCTCATCTGAATCTGAACTGCTATTTATGACCTGTGTCACATTGGGCAACTCACTTAATTGCTCAAATAAATTATTTCATTTTCACCATGGGGTTGAACCATATAACTTCTAAATCTGACCTGCCCCCCAACACCTATTTATAAACTCTAATTCCTATTATTGCTTCCTTTTCTTGGTCCTCATAAATAATCTCCTTAAAATATGATTCACAATTTTTTGGGGGGAAAAATAAAAATTGTCAATCTGTAGTGTGAAGAATTGACTTCTTTGTTGAAATTTCAGGCGATGTTGGGCAATCTCCAGTCTTATAGCACATTTCCCAATTTCCATTATTTTTGAAACAATCACCTTGGCCAACTTTGCCCAAGTTCTTTCAGCATTATAAGATATAGTTTGTCTATGGTGATTTGAAATTCATCACCCCCTCAACTCTACAATTTACAAGATGATATCTTACTTTTGCTGAAGAAATTACTGAGGAAGAAGGTGCACATTACTTCTAAATCTGCCAGTTCCACTTTTTGATGGCACTAATTGTTAGAAAGTTTTTTTTTGTTGTTGCATGCATCCCAAATATGTCTATTTGTAATTTTCTTTCACCTATTTCTCATAGTTCCCTCCTTTATGGCTAAGAACAATACATGCAATCTCTTTTCCTAATGGTAGCCCTTCAAATATTTGAATATAAGACTTAGAATCCTCTATCGCACCCCCATCCCCAAGTCTTTGCTTGAGGTTAAACATCCCTAGCTCATTCATGAAATCTTCATAGAGCATCACCTTAAATTCATTCACCTTTCTGGGTGTCCCTGTGTACATGACCAATATAGATGCGGTATATATTGAATATAAGATCCAATGTCCATAACATCCCTAACCCTGGGATGAGGTTGACTACTTCAGCCTGGCCCTTGACTCATTCATTCTATATGTATTCAACAAATTGGCCCCAAGGATACTTACCTAGATGCTCTATCCCTCATCTGGATTACCTCAACCTCACTCCCTGCTCCCATATGCTTGGACACCCTTGTTCCATGACATTAAAAGTTCTACTATTACACATAAGCTTCATTTTATGTCTGACATTCTCCTTCCTCCCTCTCTCTGCTTTCCCCCAGGCCCCTCTAACATTTTCTTATATTCCAAGTACTATTTCATACTTCATGAGAAGGCTTTGTCACCACAAATGCTACCTAATCATTAGGGTGAGGAGAACATTCTGGCACTGCCTTTTATTGAGGGGGGAATATTGACAATTGTAGCCAGGCTCATAAATGATACATCTTCCCTATATCAGCTTTCCCCTTCAATTCTCAACCTTAATATAGTAGCTACTTACCTATAACAAAGCCATCAATTAACCAGTCAATTAATCAATTAATATACTGCACTAAATATAAGTGAAAGAATAATAAGTGAAAGAATCCCAAATCACAGGAAATTCATTATTATTATTAGTAGTGGTAATAATAACATTGCCATTATTAATTACTATTTTAGTAATGACTTCACTCCCTTCTATTACTATTGAATTTATTATTAAATAATTATTAATTTATTACTATTAAATTATATTGAATTTGGGCTGAACTCAAGTTCTGATTATGCAACAATAGAGGGGTACTGACAAATGTTTAACAAACAAACTGTAAGGGGAAGAATACATATATAATTTTAAGGTTAATTTGCATAATAAATGCATCCTTAAGTCTAGACAATAAATAAAACAATAAATAATATCTTGTTTTATAGCTATTGTCAATTTCTGAGGTATAAAAGCTCACAACGAAAATTTCACACTCAGCTGTCTCAGGTTGATTAGAACTTTCTTCAGCACATGCAGCCATTTATTAGGAATATGAGAAATCAAAATCTTATTTGAAATACTTTGGTTACTTTCCATCTTGGAGATTTGGGAAGTTGATTTGTTTTCTTAGGTCTAATAATATAAATCATTATTGTGGTTGTTTGATCATTTTAGTTGTGCCTGATTCTGTGACCCTATTTGGAGTTTTCTTGTCCTTTGCTATTTCCTTCTGCTGATCATGTGATAGAAGAAGAAACTGAGGCAAATGAGGTTAAGTGATTTGCCCAGAGTCACACAGCTAGTAAATATCTGAGGCTGCATTTGAACACATGACGATGAATCTTCCTGATTCCAGGCCTGGCACTCTGTCCATTGTACCACCTACCTGCCCAATGGAATTAATGTCAAGCCTAATTACTGATACAGTCCTTGCTCCTAATTAGCTAAAATATGCATATGGAAATGATTGGCCACATGTTGCCTTTGGTACTTTCTCTCTGCATCTTTTACCACAAACACGGTATATCTTTATGAGTTTAGCATACTATTGTTGGCATGAACAAATTTAAAGGACACTTATGTCATCGTAAAAACCCACCGAAGTACTCTTATTATTATTAATAAGAAAAGCTAAAGGCAACATGATATTACAGATAGAGTAATGGAGTCCTAAAGACCTGACTAAACCAGCTTCTGAAATTTACTAGCCATATGAACGTGGAAAAATCACCTAATTTCTCTATAATCAAGGAGTTATTTAGATATAGGCTATTGCAGTTATCTCAGCATTATCAAGCATTCATGATTTCTTCCTGTTGGAACTCTTTAAAAGTTGTTCATTGATCTGTAGAAAGATTATTATCTGCTTTGATAAAGGGAGATCATAAATGAATCAAATGAATGGACTCATGAGTCCTTGAACATAATGATAATACAAAGCCTAAGTTAAGATAACTTTTTAGTTTACATATTTAATCTCACTTGATCTTCAGAGTAAGCCTTTGAGGTATGAGATATTAATGTTATTTTGATTTTCTTCCTTTTTTAAAATTTTATTTCAATTTATTCTGTTGCTGTAGGGAAGTAATGCCAAATAGGTACAGCTGGATCTTGCACAGAAGAGAGAGAAGTGGCCAGTGAGATAAGGCTGGGAACCTGAAATAATTTATCTTTTACCTACAACAAGAATTCGTATTCTTCAGCAGCTTGCTTTTTCTTCAAGCACCCTGAAAATGTGGCCTCAGGTAGTTTCTTTCTTTCTTTCTTTCTTTCTTTCTTTCTTTCTTTCTTTCTTTCTTTCTTTCTTTCTTTCTTTCTTTCTTCCTTCCTTCCTTCCTTCCTTCCTTCCTTCCTTCCTTCCTTCCTTCCTTCCTTCCTTCCTTCCTTCCTTCCTTCCTTCCTGACACTTACTAGCTCTGAAACACTGGACAAGTCACTTGATCCCTATCAGTTTCCTTATCTGTAAAATGGGAATAATAATAATAACACCTCTCTTTCAAAGTGCTATGAAGATAAATATGATATAAATGTAAAACATCTAGCGCAGTGCCTAGCATTTAGTAGGAATGTAAAAAATCCTTTTTTCTATCCATCCACCCATTTTGCAGAATAGTATGATGGAGATTTAAGTAAGTTTATTAAGAATAAGAACCACCTAGGGTTGGTGTAGTGGCAAGAGTGCCTTGATATAAAAGGCTGGAGCCCAGGTATTGAACACTTACACTGAAACTTTCTTCCTGTGCCAACTTTGTCAAGCCATTTAATATTTCATAAAGTCTCAGAATTATAGAACCTCTAAATAGGGGCCCTATACACAAAAAAGAATACACTCTATACTTCCCTTGGCAAATGGTCTTTCAAACTTTGTCTGAAGTCTTCTAGAGTGAGTACTCACAGTGTACTACCTCCTGAGGTCAAATATGAAGTAAGTACATTATACTTTAGGATAGGTCTAATTATTTTTAATTGTTCAAAAAGAAATTTTTTTACTTACCTTGGGCCTCAATGTGCCTCTTTAT
The DNA here is from genome assembly GCF_003287225.1 of Phascolarctos cinereus. NCBI lineage: Eukaryota > Metazoa > Chordata > Mammalia > Diprotodontia > Phascolarctidae > Phascolarctos > Phascolarctos cinereus. The sequence continues at coordinate 97,689,723 of NW_027555847.1, forward strand.
AACTTCCATTCATAACTCCTAATTCTGCCTCTGAGGTCACGCAGAAAGTTTCCTTTCTGTTCTGTTCTATATGAAAGCCTTTTGAAAACAAAAATGTTCACAAGCACGTTCCTAGGACAAATTGGTGGGATACGCTGCTACAGACTTCCCTGCAATTTGGCCTATATCCATCAAGAGGACTCCTTTTTGGTCCAGGAATTGAAATATAGCCTCAAACTAACACCTAACTGCACCATCCAGCCCACTCAGTGACCAAAATCACACAACTAGTTTGTGGAAGAGCTGGGAATTCAGAGTAGAGTTTCCTGTGTCTCAATTCAGTTGTCCTTTTAATAATACAGATTCTGAATGGCCTACAAAGTGAATGTAAAGGTACCTAAAAGTCCTGTCTTCTTAAATAAGTATATTCGTTGTTGTAGAAAAATAATTTTTTCATAATATGATGATAATAAGCATCAGGTGATATTGAGAGGCAAATAGCTTCATCCATTTTTGAAAAGAATTTGTTAGGAATGAAAAAAATAAAAAAAAGTTGTAATGCCAACCTTATAATGATAGAAATACTCTTACATTAATTAAGCCAAAAAAAGATAAGAAAATACAAATTCCAAAAACTGTCATCAAATTTACTATAGTATTTTACATCCAGCACATTTCATATTACTCCTTCATCCTAGAAATTCCTGTCCTGTCCTATAGAGAGATTTAGTTTATACAACTTTGATATATGAGCTTCTCAATTAATGGAACTGGAAAATTACTGTTGATTTTATGATTTATAGGTGGGTTGTTAGAGTAATGAAAGATGGATCGTAGGATTCCTGTAAATACTGAGCTCCCCTTATAGATTCAGAATAATATGCATTCATAAAAAATAATGTATGTTATAATACTTTTCTGGCATATATTTTATGTGTAAAGTACATAGCCTGTTATCACTAACAATAAAATTTTAAACACATTTAAATTTAAAAAACACCTAAGGCATTTTAAGTACACCCATTTCCCTTTGAGATAAGAAAGGAAAATGACTTTATAAAGCTAATTTCTTGTTTATTTTAGGCATCTGTAAGGTACTTAAACATGGTACATTTTTATCTATTTTATTATTTCCGATTATGTGTAAAAAAATTAACACTTTTAAAAAATTGAAATCCAAGTTGTCATCTTCCCTCCTACTTTCCCCTCCTCCCTAATTAAGAAGGAAAGTAATTTGATATGGGTTATACATGTGCAGTCATGCTAAACATATTTCAATGTTAGTCATGTTGTAGAAGAAAAGCACAAACCAAAACAAACAAGAAAAATGAAGTAAAACAAAACAGTATGCTCTGATCTATATTCAAACTTCCTTATTTCTTTCGTAGAGGCAGATCATATTTTTCATCATGAGTCCTTCAGAATTGTCTTAGATCAATGTATTGATGAAAATAGCTATCATACATAGTTGAGAATCATACAATATTGCTGTTGCTGTGCACAATATTCTCCTGGTTCTGTTCACTTCATTTTGCATCAGTTCATGTAAGTCTGTTTTTCCAGGTTTTTCTGAAAGCATTCTGATAATCATGTATTATTCCATCACAATAAAATAACTTGATCAGCCATTCCCCAATTGATAGGCATTCTCTTAATTTCCAATTCTTAAACACCACAAAAAGAGTTGCTATAAATAAATTTGGGTATATAGGTTGATTTCCTTTTTCTTTGATCCCTTTTGGATATAGACCTAGTAATGATATTGTTGAATTAAAGAATAGGAATAATTTGGTTACCCTTTGGACATAGTTCCAAATTGTTCTCCAGAATGGTTTGCTCAGTTCAAAACTTTACCAACAGTGCATTAATACTTCAGTTTTCCCACATCCCCTCCAACATTTGTCATTTTCCTTTTCTGTCACAATAGCCAATCTGACAGGTGTGAGGTGGTACCTCAGAGTTGTTTTAATTTGTGTTTCTCTAATCAACAGTGATTTAAAGCATTTTTTCATATGACTATAGATAGCTTTGATTTCTTCTGAAAGCTGCCATTTATAATCTTTTACATTTATCATTTGGAGAAGGACTTATATTCTTATAAATTTGATTCAGTTCCTGAAAAATTTGAGAAGTTAGGCCTTTATTAAAGAAATGCTATATTCTGCCCCCAACTCAGTTTTCTATTTTCCTTCTAATATTGAATGAGTGTTTTTTTTGTATAAAATCTTTCTATTAATTTATTTTTAATTTGTAACACTCACTTCCATAAGCTTTTGAGTTTTAAATTTTTCTCCCCTCTTTCTTCCCTTCCCTCCCCAAGATGGTACACAATCTGATATAGGCTATACATATACATTCCTTTTAAACATATTTTCACATTATTCATGTTGTAAATAAGAATTGGAACCAATAGGAAAAATCACAAGAAAGAAGAAACAAAACAGAAGAAAAAAAAGGAGCAAATAGTATGTTTCGATCTGCATTCAAACTCCATAATTTCTTTCTCTGGATGTGGATAGCATAAAAACTAACTTTTTAAAAAGCACTTGAAGGTTTCCAAAGATCTTTCCACACAGTGACCTATGGGTCAGGTAGGAGAAATTGACTCCATTTTATTTATGTATTTATTTATTTAATTTGTTTTGATTTATCAACAATCGCTTTCATATGCTTTTGAGTTTAAAATTTTTCTCCCCCTTCCTCCCCACCACCCTTCCCAAGATGGTGCACAATCTGATATAGGCTATACATTTACATTCCTATTAAACATATTTTCACACTAGTGAAGTTGTAAGAAAAAATTAAAACCAATAGGAGGAACCATTAGAAAGAAGAAACAAAACTCAACAGAAGAGAAAAAAAAGGATAGCAATTGAACTTTCACAGTTATAAATACTGTGTCTTTTTCTCAATCCTTTTTCCCCCCATTCATGCTTTTCTTTCTCTTTTCTCCTTTTCCCTCCTCACTAGTGTTTTGCTCTTGACCACTACCTCCTTCAGTCTCTCCTCCCTTCTATTATCCTTTTCCCTTTTCTTCCCCTTTGCCCTTACTGCTTCTTCCCTCCTTTCTATCCACCCTCCCTTTTGCTTCCCCACTTCCCTCCCACTGCCCATAGGCAAGTTAGATTTCTATACCCAACTGACTGTGTTATTCGTTTCTTGAGCCAAATCTGATGAGAGTAAGGTTCAAACAATGCTCAGTCCCCTCCTTTCTTTCCCCATCTGCTGCAATAGGATTTTCTGTCTTTTCCTGTAATGTAATTTACCCTTGCCTGCCTCTTCCTTTCTTAGTCCATTTTCTAAGATCAGACTAATCCACTTACTTGGATCCGGTTAACCCACTTGATTAGATTTTTTTTTTATTATTACATCAAAGTCAACTAATATCCAACCCCTTTATGTATACTCCTTTAACATGGTTTAATAACAATGCAGTTCTCAAGAGTTGCAAGTGTCGTCTTCCGTTGTTGGAATGTAAACAGTCCTCCCTTATTAACAACATGTATCTTTCTGTCCCATTTACCTTTTTATGTCTTTCTTAAATCTTGTACTTGAAGATCAAATTTTTTTGTTGAGCTCTGGTCTTTTTATCAGGAAGGTTTGGAAGCCTCCTATTTCATTCAATATCCATCTCCTCCCTTGAAAAATCATGTTCATTTTTGCTGGGTAATTGATCCTTGGCTGCAATCCAAGCTCCTTTGCCTCACGGAATATCATGTTTCACGCCCTGCAGTCTTTTAATGTACAAGCTGCAAGGTCCTATGTAATCCTGAATGTGGTTCCATGATATCTAAATTGTTTCTTTCTGGCTGCTTTGCAGCACCTTCTCTTTCATCTGGCAATTTTGGAGTTTTTCTATTATATTCCTTGGCATTGTTAATTTGGGATCTCTTTCAGGTGGTAAGCGGTGTATTCTTTCTATGGTTATTTTCTTTTCTGGTTCTAGGATTTCCAGTCAGTTTTTCTTTATGATTTCCTGAAAGATACTGTCCAGGCTCTTTTTTTCATCATGATTTTCAGGTAGTCCAATGATTTTTAAATTGTCTTTCCTGGATTGATTTTCCGGGTTGATTGTTTTACCGATGAGGTATTTTATGTTTTCATCTATTTTTTCATTTTTTGTTTTGTTTCTGTTTGACTGATTCTTGCTCTCTCATAGGGTCATTAGTTTCCATTTGTCCAATATTTACAGAATTTTTTTTTTCTATATGGCTATAGATAGCTTTAATTTCTTCATCTGAAACTGCCTGTTCATATATTATGAACATTTATGAATTGGGGAATGACTTGTATTCTTATAAATTTGATTCAGTTCTCTATATATTTTAGAAATGAGGCCTTTATCAGAGACACTATAAAAATTGTTTCCCAGCTTTCTGCTTCCCTTCTGATTTTGCTTGCATTGGCTTTGTGCAAAAACTTTTCAATTTAACGTAATCAAAATTATCCATTTTGTATTTCATAATGTTCTCTATCTCTTGTTTGGTTATAGATTCTTCCATTCTCCATAGATTTCACAGGTAAACTATTCCTTTTTCTCCTAATTTGCTTATAGTCTCACTTTTATTTCTAAATCATGTACGTATTTTGACCTTTTGTTCTTCCAGATCAAGTCTGTTATCATTTTTTCTAGTTCCATGAAATACTTTTTTTTTAAATTTTTCTATGTTGCCCTGGGGCTGCACTGAAACAGGTGGAGGTCTAGCTGGTAGAGAACACCTGACTTCCTGGGACTGTACTGAAGCCCTTGGAGGTCTACTGCTGGTGGATACCTGCCATCCCAGGACTACACCAGAACACAAGGAGGTCCAGCTGCCAGAGGATGCTTACCTACCCAGGGCTGTGCTTCAATCACATGGAGTTTCTAGTTCTGGAGGATACCTGCATGCCTGTTGCTGCACCAGTGCATGTGGTAGTTTTCTGAGCAGGAATCTGCCCATTACCCTGTCTATGCTAAGGAATTTGAGGGTGGGGAGGTCCTGGAGTTGGCATTTGTCTGCTCCACCACACTGGGGTTCTGGATCTCCCTCTGGTTTGCTGAGGTGGGGCTTGCTGCCAATGTATGGGGATACTTCCTGTCCTAGAATGTGCTCCCCTTTATCTTAGTGAAACAGAACTTTCTTGCTGATCCTTCAAATTTCCCAGGCTAAGAGATTCCTCTAACTCATCTTCCTGCTGGCTCTTCCATTCCAGGATTTTTCCTGGGGCAATATTTTCTGTATTTTTTTACGAGGTCAAATGGGAGAGTGACTTACTGCTTACTCTGTCATCTTGGCTCCCAGAATTTCTTTTCTTCAGTGGATTTTTGTACTTTTCCATTTGGCCAATTCTTCTTTTTAAGGAAATGTATTCTTTGGTATTTTGTTTTTTTCCCCTTTTACCAAACTGTCGACTTTTTAATGATTTTCTTGCAAAACCCTCATTTCCCCCCAATGTTTTATCTATCTCTATTATTAGATTTTAAAAATCCTTTTTGATCTCTTCCAGGAGTAATTCTGAGCCTGCGACCAATTCACATTTTTCTTTGGAACTTTGCATGTAACTATTTTGACATAGTTTTCTTCTGTGTGTTTTATTCTTTCCTGTCATCATAATAACATTGTACTTTTAAAAAAGTGCTCTTTTTATTTTCCAGCCTATTTCTTGACTTTTAACTTTATGTTGGGCTCTACTTCCTGAGTGTAGGGGGTACTGTCCTGAGCTTCTGGTTTTTCAAGCTGCTGTTTTCAGAGCTAGTTCCAGGTGTCCATAAGTTGTCAGTTCTTCAAAGGTGGTGTGATGTAAGGAGATGGTTGGTCACTACTCCCCTGGCCATTCCCAGGTCTGTGTGTGCCCACAAACACTTTTTTCCATTCTGGAACTGTGACTAGGCTTCCTGGTCCTTACAGCTTCATGCTCCAATATGCTATTACTCCTCTTTGCTTTGGAATGCAACCTGGAGCTCTGTATAAGCAATGCAGCAGAGTCTTGCATTCAGTGCTAGCAAAGGGTCCCTGTAATCTTCATCTGACCCCTTTTCTGACCTCCTTACTATCTTTGAGCTGAGAGCTTTGGAAGTCAGCACCACCAACTCTACTGTCACCAAGGCCTGCTTCTGGCTTAGCAGGGTATACACTTTCACCAGTGAGACAGGAACATCCTATAAACCATCTAAGTTGTCTGGGGCTGGAAAATTGTTTCATACTATCCTTTTGCTGGTTCTACTGCTCCAGAATTCATTTTGAGGAATTATTTTGACCTTGTCTCCAAGGGAATTTGGGAGAGCTCAAATGAGTCCCTGCCTCTACTTCATGATCTTAGCCCTGCTTAATGTGGTACATTCTTATCACACACTAAACAATGTTGTTGTTGTTGTTGTTGTTTGTTGTTTTGTTTTGTTTTGGTTTGATTTTTTGTTGGATGGAGATAAAACCCTTATTACACATAAATGCACGGCCACAATAAATTTTTTCTACTTGATCCTAGGGTTATTGTTATTTTTTTTAAGGAAATATCTCTATAAAGCATAAAATCCTGTTCAAATGTAAGTTATTATTGGCAAATTGCTTTTGGAATGCTTTAAAATTTAGAACTTTAACATTTAACTCAACCAGATCTAGCAAGCAACATTGGAATAGTTAATCCATTTCTGATGTTTTTGGTCGAGTGATGCAGAAAATCCTGCTGCCTTAATTGATAAGTTTGAAATAAAAGGGCTTTGTAATTTGACATGAGTAAAGTTTCGTGCTGCTTATTGTTTCTCCTCATTTGCTAAGTTATAAATAATACAAATCAAATTTACCCAAACAGTGTAGGTTAAAAGGGTAAAAAAAAAAGTCAAAGTAGGATAGGTAATGTAAGCTGGACTAGCAGATTATAAACTCATTAAGAGTAAGTACTGGTTCCTTGATTTTTTTGCCTCCTTGGTGCCTAGTACAATGCTTTGCATATAATAGCACTTAACAGCCTTTTTTCCCTTTTTTCCATTAGATGAAATTGAACTCAGTGCTTTACAATTTTTTGCCTTTGTTTTATATAGGCCTGTTAGTGTAAAATAGTTTCATTAGGCATGCACTTGTATTTTGTAGAAAGGATGGTGATGGTAAGTGGTGAGATACATTTCCTTGCTCCCTTCCCAGGGAGAGTAAACAAACCCATTTTGAGCAAAGTTGGCTACACTGGATAAAATCAACACTTACTCCAAGGTATGAGGGTGTGAATCCATACAGTTGCACCCCATCAGAACCTCATTCTTGACACAGCAAAAGGAGTCTTTTTTTTTTTGGCACTTTGGTGAAGCTCATAATAACAGTAAATATTCAAGGTAAAATACATAAGATTATAAAGGAGACCAATTACATTGAAATGATCGTAAAGAGGTATATTTTTTAAAAGTTCATGGAATTCAGGTTAAAGCCCCTGCTCTAGTGACTACGAATAATAAAAATAACTTTTCCTGATTGGTATGCAGGGAAGAGAATGAAGGAAGCAAATGGGAAGGAGAAGGAAAGGGAATAAACATTTATATAGCACCCACATTTGCCAGGCAGTGTGCTAAGAGCTTTTACAAATATCTAATTTGATCCTTACAGCAACCCTACAAGGTAGTTATTATTATTATCCCTATTTAATAGTTGAGAAAACTGAGGAAAGCAGAGATTAAGTGACTCACTCAGTATTCTAGCTAGTAAGTGTCTGAGGCCAGATTTGAACTCAAGTCTTCCTCATTCTAAGTAGAGCACTCTATTAATTGAACCACTAACTGCCTCCCTATAGAATGCAAACAACTCTATGGATGCAAATGGACTTTGCTGTTATAGTATCAGATAAGAAGATCATATTACTTGTCCCAGATAGTGTATTGGTTCAGTTTTCTTTTCATAAAAATTCACCAGAATCCATAAATATTCACTATTTAACAACCAGGGACACTGGTTATGTTTGTGTACATGTGATCTCTTTAACTCTAGAGCCATAGGATGTGAGGCCTTAGCAATTATATAGTCTACCTCTTCTCCCAATGTTACAGATGAGACAGCTATGTCATAGAGGAGGAAGTAATATGCTTCATGTAACACATTTATTTAGTGGCAGAGACAGGAATGGAACCAAAACACCCTGAATTTCTGATCAGTGATCATTTCACCATACCAGGTTGACTGTCATAGCATCAACAAAAATCATTTCCATTATTATGGATAACCAAAGTAATTTAGCAAAACATAAATCTATATTTGAGGCTCCAGTTTTCTATGAACAATCTGATATCTGTGGTCCTTACTTGATCCATAGTGTTTTCCTCATTTTCTGCCTTGGGGCCCAGGGACTGTGGTAATGAAACACTCTTGGTTCCAGGTGTTTCCGTGGCAAGTCATATCTCTGGACTTGTTTCTAACACAGGCAGAAGGAATAATACAAATGTGAAAGAGTTGGGTTATAAGGGAGAAAATAGCAAACCTGGGTGCTCCTTACTACCAGTAAGAAGGAACCTATCATTAGTTACCAAGAAGAAGAGATGACAGTTCTCTTTTAATTTGCTACACATTGTGTTAGTCTCTGCCACAGAAACAGATCCTTATGGCATCTCTAAAGAATGGATACATGTATGAGGGTTGTTAAAGGAAGCCCCCAGGCTCAAAAAGGAACCCTAAATGAAACAGAGTTCTATCATAGATTTCAAAGTATTTGTCATCTGAGAAGAGCTGGCAAAGGAGAGAGAGACAGAGAGAGACAGAGACAGACAGACAGAGAGAGAAACAGAGAGAGAGAGAGAGAGAGAGAGAGAGAAGAGAGAAGAGAGAGAAGAGAGAGGAGAGAGAGAGAGAGAGAGAGAGAGAGTTCTCAGATACTCAAAGAGGGATAGTGGAAAAAGGTGAGAGATTTATGGTTTCTGGAAACTTTTGAGCAGGGATCAGAGGTATGCATGTAAAAGGAAGAGGTTGTCTGTAGACACAATAAGCCAGGGATCAGGATGTTTACAAAGTCCCTGAACAAATTTTGAATATGCAGCTGCTGATCAAGGTTGAACTTGAGCTGGTCAAGGCTGGTTGTGTGGTTTCTGGAACCTAGAGGCAGCTCCAAATTTGGCTAGAGTTCACTTGCAGAGGATCACTGGTGTGACAAACAGCTCTGAGCCTCAGAAATCCTTCTAATTGGTTGGTGGTTGTGCAACTCCATCATCTTGCTCCCTTGTGAAGAAGGCAAGTTCTAATATATTGTATAGTCATTACAGAATCCATATTTATAGGGTTGATGTGGGAGGAAGGCAGCTTTTCAAGTATAATAAGGTAACAAGACAGTGGATAACAAAGGGTAAAGGAATCAAAGCCTTCTTTTCACAGTTTATAGTGACCTGTGCTCTCTTCCCAGAGCTAACCATTGCCCTAGTCAATTGTTCTTCATCTCTGAATTGGTTATTCCCTAAGTGATTTTGATTCCAAATTCCTGTGTCCAAAGTGCTATTCAGAGCTTTTCTTAGGACCCAGTCATGGAAAATCTTTCTTCAATCCTTGCCTATACAGAAATAAGTTGGTGCCTTGAAAGAAATGATGAATAAGATGAGTGGGCCTAAGCTATCAAATAACTAAACCTTCTAAATTCTGACCATGACTTTCATTTTGTCTGTATAAACACAATTGTTATTGTATTGTTGGTTATGTAAGGCTATGATCTCACTTTATGTACATGTATTTATATATTAGAGGGGATATTAGCCAAAATATACAGATATTTGTCTAAGGGAGATGCATGTGTAGAGGCAAAAATGTGAAGGAAAGCAATCTATTTAGATTTGATCACCATTTCTTTCCAAATATATACAAACTATATTCTAGAGTTTTGTTGGGCTCAACATTATACTCATTGATTTACCTTTCTCCCCCCTTTTCAGCATTGAGACAAAAAGACTTGGCAATAAGAGGTTTAAAAAGCAAACAGGCAAAGTAGTAAAGAAACAATATAGGGAATCAGCAGTAACAGGGACATTGATAAATGAACCAGTTCTTTTCCAGCCTGGATCCCTTTTTATCCTTTCTGTTATAACAAGGCTTAGTGACCTTAACAGTGATAGCCAAGAGTCAAAAGTAGCAAGTGGTAGAAGCAGGGAATGAGGTAACGAACGTAGATAAGGCAATGGATCCACTGACACTTTTTTTAGTGCTTTTATACCCACATCCCACTTATAACTAACTCACATTGAGGCTGCTTATACACACAGTCATGTTAACTAATTATTTGCTCTCTTTGCTTCCAAACGTTCTAACTCTGTTCACACTAACATTTTATCAAAAACATCCTGAGACCTGCATCCACAATGCTTCTTTCACTGCTCAACAGTCACTCAGTAAGCATTTATTATATGGGTATTATATGTTTGGCTCTCTGCTAAAACTGGAAATACATAGAAAGTCAAAATAGACAACAACAACAAGAAAGAAAAAAGGAACCTCTGCTCTCAAAGAGCCTACATTCAAGTGGGGTACATAACATATATATGCATGTATACAGGTATGTGTGTGTATATGTATATATGTGTACATACACATCTATATGTATACATACATGCATGTATATATGTGTATGCCTATGTGTAGTTTTATGTGTATGTGGGATATATATATGCACACATATGTATATACATATATACATATGTGTATGTACATGTATATATGTGTACATATATGTGTATGTATATGTGTGTATGTATGTATGTATGTATGTATGTATGTATGTGTGTGTGTATATATAATACACACACACAAAAGAAATATAGTGTAGAGAGAAAGTACTCTCAAAAGCGGAGGCCCTGGAGGCAGAGTAATGTGTTCCTGGAAAAAGAAAAAATTTGATCTTAGTCTTGAAGATCAAAGGGAGCTAAGAGGCAAAGGTAAAGGGCATACATAACAGCTCTGAACATTTCAATCAGGGAGGACAGCCAGGCATGTGTGAGAGGGAGCATAATGCTTGATGAAGAACAAGTTGACCAGTGGAACTTTATCATAAAACTCATGAAGGTGAGTAATGTGTAAGAAACCTGGAAATGTAGGAAGGGGCCAGGCTATGAAAAGCTTTAAAATGCAGCATATTTTATTTTTAATTCTGGAGATTATATAGAGCTGCTATTTATTGTTGAGTCATTTTCAGTTGTGTCTGATTTTTTCATACCCCATTTTGGGGTTTTCTTGGCAAAGATCCTGAAGTGGTTTGCCAATTCCTTTTCCAGATCATTTCACAGGTGAGGGAACTGAGGCAAAATGGGGTTAGGTGATTTGCCCTGGGACATGTAGCTAGTAAGTGTCTGAGGCCCTGTCTCCAGGCCCAGCACTCTATCCACTGTGCCACTTAGCTGCCCCTTATGCAGAGCTATTGGAAGTCATAGAATAGGAGATAATATTGTCAGGCATATATATTAAAAGAATCACTTCGGTATCTGAATGGGTGATGGATTTAAGTTGGGAGGTACTTGAAAAAGGAATAATGGTAAGAAAACTATTGCAGTAGTCCACACTAGAAAAGAGTGAGCCAGGGGGTTAGCTGTATGAGTGGGAAAAAAAAAGAAATATATATGAGAAATGTTGTGAAAGTAGAAATGTAAAGACTTAACAACAGATCAGATGTGTGGGGTAAGTGAGAGTGAAGAGGCCAAGATGACAATAAAATTGGAAACCTGGGTGACTCAGAGGATTGTGGTGCATACAACAGTTATAAGAGAAAATTTGAAAGTGGGAAAAATACAATGGAACATATTTTAAACATGTTGAGTTTAAGGTGGATATTGGACATCCAATTCAAGATGTACTAACGGCAGTGTTGATACAAAATTGTAACGTAAGAGAGAAACTATGGCTAGACTTTTAGATTTGGGAATCATCTACATAGAGATTATAATTAAACTCATAGGGAAGCTGATGAGATCACCCAGTGATACAGAACAGAGTGGAAAGAGAAGAGAGACCTGGAAAACACCAATGGTTTGTCAGCATGGTATGGATGAAGAGCCAAGAAAAGAAACTGAGAAGTGATTGAGGAGATAAGACAAGAACCCAAGAGAAAACTGGATCATAAAGACCTAGAGAAGAGAGTCTATCCAGGAGAAAAAAGGTGATCAACTGTGTCAAATGTTGCAGCATAGTTACAAAGAATAAGGATTCAAAAAGATCATTTGTTTTGGGATCACTTTTAACTTTGGAAAAGGCAGTATCAATTGAGCAATGTGGAAGACAGTAGAGTAAAAGCAGTGACCTGCTTGAGCTCTCCCCCAAACACCTTCAAATACCTATAAAAATGGCTCTAAACAAATTCTAGACCAGCAGAACCCACAAAAAGACAGAGTGGAACAAATTCCCAGCCCAAGACAACCTAGATGGTTGATTGGAAAAGAGTATTGTGCTGGGCTGGGAGAGGAACACATTTCAGTGTGGGCATGCAGGTAAAGACTAAGCCTCAGTGAACCTGGAGTAGGCCTCAAGGGACTGAATCACAGGCAGATGTGGTGGTTACCAGACTTCTCAACCCACAAGAACCAAAGAAAACTTAGAAGATCAATAGGAAAGGTCTGTGACAATGGTGAGAGAGAAATTCAGTCCCAGCCCCAGTCCCAGCGCAGCCCCAGGGTGGCAGCTACTTCCAGATCTCTTGGCCCAAGGACTAAGGGGGAATTGAGTGCTGATGAGAGGAGGATTACAAGGATCTCTTTGCTGTTACAGAGACAGGAATCTCTTGCTTTGCCCATGTTTGGATCTGGGTCACCGTTTTGGGTGGCGGTCGTGGGGTGAGGAGGAATGCTGGTGTGGTTGAGCTTGTAGTGGCTGTGTGTGAGGAGAGAATCCTGTTCACAGTTCATAGTCAGAAAAGGGTGTTTGTGGTCACTCATTGAACGGAGCACAGGCCAGGAAATGAGTGATCACCTTGCCCTTGATCAAACCACCTTGGAAGAACTGAAAATTTACATGTCCCCAGAAGTATCTCTGAAAACAGATGCACAAAATCCCCAAAGCTTGGGACAGCACATTCTCTTGTATAGAAGTATACCCCTACCTTAACAAAGAGTTTATAACTCAAGTAATTAGCTGAGAACATGAGCAAACAGTGCAGAAAATTCAAACCATAGAATCTTTCTTTTGTGACAAAGAAGATCAAAACATACAACCACAAGACAACAAAGTCAAAGCTCCTATATCCAAAACCTCCAAGAAAAATAGAAATCAGTCCCAGGCCATGGAAGAGCTCAAAAAGGATTTTGAAAAGCAGGTAAGAGAAGTAGAGGAAAAACTAGGAGTGATGCAAGAAAATCCTGAAAAGCAAATCAACAGCTTGCTAAAGGAGAGCCAAAAAATACTGAAGAAAATAACAACTTAAAAATAGCCTAACCCAAGTTGCAAAAGAGGTCCAAAAAGACAATGAGGAAAAGAATGCCTTCAAAAACAGAACTGGCCAAATGGAAAAGGAAGTCCAAAAGCTTACTGAAGAAAATACTTCTTTAAAAATTAGAATGGAGCAAATGGAAGCTAGTGACTTTATGAGAAATCAAGATATTGTAAAACAAAACCAAAAGAATGAAAAAAATAGAAGAAAATGTGAAATATCTCATTGGAAAAAAAAAATTGACCTGGAAAATAGATCCAGGAGAGATAATTAAAAAAAATTATTAGACTACCTCAAAGCCATGATCAAAAAAAATAAAATGAGCCTAGACATCATTTTTCAAGAAATTATCAAGGAAAACTGCCCTGGTATTATAGAGCTTGAGGGCAAAATAGGAATTGAAAGAATCCACCAACTACGTCGTGAAAGAGATCCCCAAAGGAAAACTCCTAGGAATATTGTAGCCAAATTCCAGAGTTCCCAGGTGAAGGAGAAAATATTGCAAGCAGTCAGAAAGAAATAAATCAAGTATTGTGGAAACACCATCAGGATAACAAAAGATTTAGCAGCTTCTACATGAAGGGAATGTAATATTTTTTGGGGGGCAAAGGAGATAGGATTTCAGTCAAGAATCACCTGCCCAGCAAAACTGAGTATAATCCTTCAGTAAAATAAAGGACTTTCAAGCATTCTCGATGAAAAGACCAGAGCTGAATATAAAATTTGACTTTCGAATACAAGACACAAGAGAAGCATGAAAAGGTAAACAGGAAAGAGAAATCATAAGGGACTTATTAGAGTTGAACTGTTTACAATTGGCATGGAAAGATGATATTTGTAACTCATGAGACCTTTGTCAGTGTTAGGATAGTTGGAGGGAAAAATTATATGTATAGACAGACAGACAGACAGACAGACAGACAGACAGACAGATAGATGGATAGATAGATAGATAGATAGATAGATAGATAGATAGATAGATAGATAGATAGATAGATAGATAGATAGATATAGGACACAGGGTGAGTTGAAGATGAATGGGTAATATCTGGAGAATCAAATTAAGGGGTGAGAGAGGCTTATCCTATGAGAAGGAGAAAAAGAGAGGTAGAATGGGGTAAATTATCTCACATAATACAGACAAGAAAAAGCTTTTATAGTGGAGGGGAAGTGGGGGAAGGTGAGAGGTAATGAGTGAATCTTATTCTCATCAGATTTGGTTTAAGGAGGGAATAACATACATACTCAAGTGAGTATGAAAATCTATCTTACCCTACAGGAAAATAGGAGGGAAGGGGATAAGAGAGCAGGGCAATGATAAAGGGGAGAGCAAATTAAGGGAGGGGGTAATCAGAACCAAACACTTTTGAGAAGGAACAGGGTCAAAAGAGAGAATAGAATAAATGGGGGGAGCATAGGATGAAGGGAAAAATAGTTTTTTTTTTTCACAACATTACTACTTTGGAAGTCTTTTGCATGACTACACATGTATAATCTATATTGAGTTGCTTGCCTTCTCAGTGAAGGTGGGTGGGGAGGGAGGAAGGGAGGAAATTTGGAACCCAAAATTTTAAAAAGAAATGTTAAAAATTGTTTTCACATGCAGCTGAGAAATAAGATATACAAGCAATGGGATACATAAATTTATCCTGCCCTACAGGAAAATAAAAAGGGAAGGGGATAAAGAAGTTGGGAGAAATGGAAGGGAGGGCAGATTAGGGAAAGGGCTATTCAGAATGCATGCCATCTTGAGGTGGAGGGAGGGATGAAGTGGGAGAAATTTGACCTCAAAATCTTTTGGAAGTGAATGTTGAAAACTAAAAATAAATTAATAAAATTTGAGAGATATGGTGGGAAGAAGATTGCAAGAGGGTTTAGAAAAGAGTGAGAGAAGTTGAGGTACTGAGTGTGAGTGTTTTTTTAAGCACTCTAGTTAGGACAAATGAAAGCCAGTGGAGGTGATAAGATGAAGTGAGGTTAGTTTTAATGATATGGGACTTATGTTATGTTTGTAGGCAACAGGGAAGCATTCAGCAGATTACAGACAGTGAGGATTATAGTGGGAACAATCTAGTGAAGATAATGGGTTGACCTTAGCCAGCAGTAAAGGGTACCTCTTCACCTGAAACAAATTAAGTAGGAAATGAGGAGGGAAGATGTCTTAGTGATTTAAGATAAGTAGGAGAGGAAACAAGTAAGTTCTCTGCACATGGCACCAATTTTTTTTCATTGAAATGTGATAAGGGGACCAGTGATTTGAGCATAGAAGATAATGTAGAATTAAGCTGGTTCACCAAGGAGTTGAGCTAGGGAATGGAGGAGAGTGTGACAAGTTTAGAGATGATGGCCTGGAAAAGACAGTGTATTGAAGAGAATGTATTTTATAGTGAGGATGAAGAGCAGGATTAGGAGTTGTAAGGCAACAAACAGTGGAATGATCAGATAAATGAATTTCAGAGTTCATAAACGATGAAATTAAATGCTTCTGAGTTATGGCAAGTTCAAAGGTATGACCTTCTCTGTGTGTGGCTGAGATAGAATAGAATAGTAGATCATGAGAACTGAGTATATTGACTAATTGAAAACCAGTCCTGATGATCTCTTAGAGAACAAAGGGCAAGGATAATATGTGAACAGCTGTGCCCCACCTTTTGCCTTCCACACTTTAATTTTAAATCACCCAAATATAGAAAAGTCTTCTTTATGTGAAATAAATTTCCATGTACTTTCTATCCATTGCTTTAGTACTGTAGTCTGTGACTATATCAAGTAAATATAATTTCTGTTAGTGACAGACCTTCAAAAGTTTGAAGACCATCATCACAATTCCCTTAAGTCCTCTCTTCCTTTGGTTTTTATGGCTTCTGGTTGCACTTTCATAAATGCTTGTAATTGAAATAACTTACTTTCTTTCTATACTTTAAAGGAAAAGAAGATCAAAAGAATCGACAAGGTTAATGGTATAGTACGTGTTTTCTAATAGCCCTCACCCAGATTTGCCAGCAGCCATTTTCAAAAAGAAAATTTTCAAACACAATAACTAGTTTAATTTTGTAGAGTAACTTACAACACAGAAATACACACGTCCTTGAGAAAAGTATTCTCTAAAGGTCCATCCTTGGATACTTTCCATGGCTTGCTGAGAAACACCAAAATGTTTGTTTACAAATGTTGCTTTCCTTCTCACAGAACAGGCTATTTTCCCCTCTCTAAGGATATAACAACTTTCAAAATCTAATGCTAGTGAGAAATCCAAGATGTTCCTACTGCACTCCCTAGATCCTGAGTTAGGTGCTATATTTCTCATTTCTATCTTCCCTTCTTCAGGAAATTAAGTGAGTTTCATTGTTTCCCAGTTCATCAGGTAGTAATGGAGAGGAAGAAATGTACTTCCTTATCCATTATCCAATGCACACTGATATTTCCCTGTTTGGACTTCACATTTAGTGTAGAGATCAATAAGAGACTAAAATTGGCTGTGCTATTCCTGTCATCAATTGACTTTATGAAATTACTTCCTTTGTCTACTGGGAATACTGTGAACGAAAATTAACCTGAAACCAATTATTTTCTGTTGCATAAAGCCTTCTTACTTATTACTAGATAAGGAACATTTTGGGGACTATCCCTACCACTATATTGAAACAAATAGATTTTGTATGTCTCCTTAGCCTGTTCTTGAATTTATGGCATCTGCAGTTCAGAAAAATTCCCCAGAGACAGCCAACATGGGATTTTTATAATTCTTTGAATGCATCTTAGAGATACATCCTCTATGTTATTCTCCATTGTATAAGGAATATTTGTTTTCACAAAATAACATATTGGCAGGACAAAGGCAGCCTTGTAATTTGTGATATTGTCATTGGCCAAACCCAAGTGGAAACTTCATCCTTCTGCTGCACACTAAATTTTCCTACTCATGGTTAAAGTCACCATAAGAACTAACTTTTTTTACCTTTTTACCTCTTTTTAAACCTTTTTTTACCTTTTTATTGTTATTTATTTTTTAATTAATTTGTTTTGATTTATCAATAATCACTTCCAAAAATATAATAAAAAATAATCACTTCCATAAGCTTTTGAGTTTTAAATTTTTCTCCCCATTCCTCCCCAACTCCCTCCCCAAGACAGCACACAATGTGATATAGGCTATACATATACATTCCCATTAAACATATTTTAACCTTAGTGATGTTGTAGGTAAGAATTAGAACTAATAGGAGGAACCACCAGAAAGAGGAAACAGAACAAAACAGAAAAAAAAATAGCAAATAGTGTGCGTCGATCTGCATTCAAACTCCATAGTTCTTTCTTTGGACGTGGATAGCATTTTTCATCATGAGGCATTTGGAGATGTCTTAGATCCTTGTATTGCTGAGAGGGGTTAAGTCTATCAAAGTTAGTCATCACTCAATGTGGCTGTTACTGTGTACAAAATTCTCCTGGTTCTACTCACTTCACTCAGCATTAAACCATACAAATTTTTACAGGTTTATCTGAAGTCTGCCTGTTCATCATTTCTTATAGCTCAATAGTATTCCATTATATTCATATATCACATTCACAATTATGATTACTATCTGTGTCCTTCTCTCCATCCTTTCCCCCCATTTATGCTTTTTTTTCTCCTTTTTCCTCCCCACTAATGTTTTGCTTTTGACCACCACCTCCCTCAGTCCCACCTCCCTTCTATTAGCTCTCTCCCTTTTCTTTCCCCCTTTCCCTCCTACTGCCTATAGGGCATGTTAGATTTCTATACCTAACTGATTACGTTATTCCTTTCTTGAGCCAAATCTGATAAGAATAAGGTTTAAACAATGCTCATCTCCCTCCCTTCTTTCCCTCTGCTGGAATAGGTTTTTGTGCCTTTTTCTTCTGTTGTAATTTACCCTTGTCTGCCTCCTGCTTTCTTTTTCTTTCAATACATTTCCTTAGTTAGATCAGATTAAACCACTTACTTGGATCCATTTAACCCACTTGATTAGGTATTTTTTCATCATTACATCAAAGTCAATTTATACTTACCCTGTTTATGTATACTCCTTTAAAATGCTGTAATAACAATACAGTTCTCAAGAATTACAAGTGTCATCTTCCCTTGTAGGGATGTAAACAGTTTGACCTGATTAATAACATGTTGTTTCTTTCTGTCCAATTTACCTTTTTATGTCTCTCTTGAGTCTTGTATTTGAAGATCATATTTTCTGTTGAGCTCTGGTCTTTTTATCAGGAAGGTATGGAAGTCCTCTATTTTGTTGAATATCCATTTCCTCCCCTGAAAAATCATGCTCATTTTCACTGGATAGTTGGTCATTGATTGTAATCCAAGTTCCTTTCCCTTATGGAATATCATATTCCATGCCCTAAGGTCTTTTAATGTAGAAGTTGCAAGGTCCTGTGTAATCCTGACTGTGGTTCCATGATATTTAAATTCTTTTTTTCTGGCTGCTTACAATATTTTCTCTTTGACCTGGTCATTTTGGAATTTGGCTTCTATATTTCTTGGTGTTTTCAATTTGGGATCTCTTTCAGAAGGTGATGAGTAGGTTCTTTCTATGGCTATTTTACCCTCTGGTTCTAAGAACTCAGGGCAGTTTTCCTTTATAATTTCCTGCAAGATACTGTGCAGGCTCTTTTTTTTTCAACTTGATATTCAGGTAGACTAATAATTTTTAAATTGTCTCTCCTGGATCAATTTTCCAGGTCAGTTGTTTTACCAAATGAGATATTATTACATTTTTATCTATATTTTTTCATCCTTTTGTTTTTGTTTGACTGATTCTTGTTCTCTCATGAAGGCCTTAGCTTCCATTTGCCCAATTATAATTTTTAATAAATTGTTTTCTTCTATTAGATTTTGTACCTCCTTCCTCATTTAGCCAACTGTATTTTTTTAGGGACTCATTTTCTTCCATGTACTTTTTTTTTCCAGTTGGCCAATTTTATTTTTTAAGGACTTGTTTTCCACAGTTAATTTTTGTCCTTCCTTTTCCGAGCTATTGACTCTCTCTTGCATACCTCTCATTTCTTTTCACATTTTTTCTTCTATCTTTCTCATCTCTTGGGAGGGTTAGGCAATGGGGTTAAGTGACTTGCCCAGGGTCACACAGCCAGTAAGCATTATGTGTCTGAGGCTGGATTTGAACTCAGGTACTCCTGAATCCAGGCCCAGTGCTCTATCCGCTGTGCCATCTACCTGCCCCTTACTGGACTTTACAATCCTTCTTGAGCTCTTCTAAGAAAGCTTTTTGGGCTTCAGACCAGTTCACATTCCCTTTTGAGGCTCCAGATGTGAGTTTGTTGACAATGTTGTCCTCTTCAGAATTTTTGCCTTGATCTTCACTCTTCCCATAATAAGAATCTATAGTACATTTCTTTTTGCTCATGGTGTTTACTTACTTCCTGGCCTTTAAAGAGATTGGGCTCTCCTTCTAGGGTGCTGAGGACATTGACCCAAGCTTCTTGTGTTGGGAGCCTAGGGCCTGGTCAATGGCTTTGTGTGCTAGGGCCTCCAATGTTGGCAGTTGGAGGCTGTAGTATTCTGGCAGCTCACCTAGTGTTGGGCTGGAATCAGCAACATTGGAACTCTAGGGGTAGGACTGGGTAGTGTGGCTCCTGAAGATTTCCTACTCACCCAGGCCTTTCCTTCCTTTTGCTTTCTTCAGCTCCTTTCAGATGGATGCTGTAGGGTGTTTATCTGCCTGGGGCCCCTTGGAGGGCTGCTTCCCTTAGTTTTGCTGAAGCATTGGGAGATCCGGTTGCTGTAGAATGCCTAGACACCTGGTGGTTTTCTGAGCTGTTTTCCACCATTTCTCCCACTCTCAATAAGACACTCAGGGGTCCAGGTGTTGGTGTTTGCCTGCTCCACCACCTGGGCTTCAGGATCTCCTCCTGGTATGCTCAGGTGGGGCTTTGCACTAGCTTGCTGGGATGCCTCCCATTCTGTACTGCTCCTCTTCCCCCAGGGTAAGAGAGGCCTTTCCAGTTAATCTGTCAAGCTACCTGGGCTACTGGACTGCTACACCCCATCGTTCTTCTGGTTCAGATGTTCCAGGGTTTTTCCTGGGGTGATAAGAGAGACTTGCCTCTTTAAAGCAGAAGAACTAAGTTTTAATGATATTGGGTGATGATGGTATGCAAAGATTTAACGACATACTTGGTCAAATAACTAGCTAGAAATTAGGTACCCCGGAATCACATTTCAAAGGAAAGAGGGCTGGATTTGGAATCAAATTGGTTTCAAACTCAAACTCTGCTACTATTTGTGACCTACATGACCCAGGACAAGACAGGTAACCTTTATGTGTCCTAGTTTCCTTATCTGTAAAACTGAAGGGGTTAGGCTAAATGACCTCTTAGTATCCTTGTAGCTTTAAACCTATGATCCTATAATTCTATGTTTATGATACTCCTCTGACCTTTCATTCCAGTAAACTTTTAAGACCTTAGTTTGACATTTATAGTCCTCTACAACCTTATACTAAATTAAAACTCTAGTGTCCTAATATTCTCCCCATATAAAATCTATACTCAAATACTAATAGACTACTGACTATCCTCAGAAGATGACTTGTTTCTTTCCAGTTACCTGCTTTTGTTGAGGTCATTTCCATCACTTGGAATTCAAGGGGACATCTTCAAATTGTGCCTATTAAAACACTGCAGGGGTATATGAGATGTTCAGGGAAGACTGATACCTCTGATGTGAGAGCTACCAAGCCCCTTTAGGGCTACTTATCCACCTTTGCTGTCCTCCTGCTATCCAACCTTGGACCTATGGGTCCAAGAACCTGTAGCATGTGCAATGGCCACACCCTGGTAGAACCATCTTGGTGGATGGGCTAAACCAGTTTGAGAGGCAATGCTGAGGCTCAGATATATTGATGAGCTATGGAGGTCTCTAGGTAAAGTATGTGAAGATATTTCCTGGTGGAATAATTGAGCATTTTTTGTTTTGATAGGCCGCAAAGGCAGTAGAAGTAGGCACTATGGAACACTTAGAGCTTTGTTAGACACTAAAGACACCAAGGTCATCCACTGCATGCTGAGCCACCACCAGTCTTCTTAACTTCTGTTTTGCCAGTAGGTTCTGACAACTACGGAGTGAGGTTGACAACTTCATACATACACACAACTCTGCCTCACTTAAATCCAATTAACACACAAATCAAAAAGCATCACCCATACCATTTTATTTTACTATTTCATTATTTTAACTATTAAATTATCTTATAATGTTATTATTTTGCTATTTAAATATTTCTCTATCTTACTATTTTGTGTACCTCAAAGTCATGTGGCAGCAGGCTAGTGATGAAGCAGCAGGTGGAGATATACTGGGAGTTGCACACAAGTGGCCCAGGACATAGAGTCATCTTCTCACTGGACTGAAGCAGCAGTAGGATTCTACAGCTCCCTGAGTGTCTAAGTAGTTTTCTTAAGGACCATACAGTTTACCTGCTGGCATGAGGAAGGGGCTACAAAAAGGTCCTTTAAAAATTATATGCTTTACATAAGCTAACTAGAGGGGATACTACACTGTAGTCAAAACACAAAAACATGTACAAAAATGTTTGTGAAGATGATTACACTCACCACTGGTACATGGAATATGCACACACTTATGGACAATATGAAATCTAGTAGATCTTAAAGACAAACAGCTCTTGTTATGAGAGAAATCAGCAGGTGTCACATCCAAATACCATCCCTGAGAGAAACAAGGCTGGCTAGTGAAGGCCAGTTTACTGAAGTTAGAGCTGGATACACATTTTTTTTTTCTGGAATAGCTGC
Organism: Phascolarctos cinereus; assembly: GCF_003287225.1. Taxonomy (NCBI): domain Eukaryota; kingdom Metazoa; phylum Chordata; class Mammalia; order Diprotodontia; family Phascolarctidae; genus Phascolarctos; species Phascolarctos cinereus. The sequence goes on from NW_027555847.1 coordinate 97,711,839, forward strand.
AGTGAGGGGGAGTGTTGTGAAGCTGGCATAAGTTTCACAATCTAATCTAGTCAACAAGCTTGTATGCCTCCCAAAAGGAATGGATGACAGGCTGATGACAATGTGATTGACATTTGCAGGAAAGCGTCATGCCACCATTGTCAGTGCATGTACTCACTCTGTGATAAACCCTAATGAAGTAAAAGAAACATTTTATAAAGACTTGGAGACCCTCATCATCAATGTGCCCAAAAAGGACAAGTTTGTAATTCTGGATGACTTTAATGCCAGAGTGGGCACAGACTATCAGACATGGCAACAAAACTTCATGGACACACCACTGCAGCAAACATTGACATTGAATAGACTATATCGTTGTAAGGAGAAGAGACAGAGAGGATGTGAGTAATGAAGGTGGTGCGTAGTGCAAACTGCTGAACTGATCATGGACTTATATTCTCCAAATTAAACGTTCATATTCAACAGAAGCAGTGCCCCCAAGTATGAAAACTGTCAAAAGACTCAACATCAATAGATTAGAGTGATTCTCAGTGTGTGAACAATTTATTACTCACTTGAGGGGAAAGCTGAGCCAAAACATTGTTGGTAATAGTGAAGCAGAAAAAGAGTGGGCTATTTTCAGAGACTTAGTGTACAGCATCACATTTACTCATATGGACCAGAACACACACAAACATCAGGATTAGTTTGATGAAAATGATAGGGAAATTCAGAAGCTTCTAAATGAAAAACAAGAACTGTACAGAGTCCACCAGGAGGATAATTCACCCACCTCAAAAAAGCATTGTTTAACTCCATCAAAAGGGAAGTGCAAGTAAAGCTTAGAGTAATACAGGATTCTTGGCTCAGTAAGAAGGAAGCTAAAATTTAGTTTTACACTGACATTAATAATTCAAAGCATGTTTACAATGTCTTAAAGGCTATTTATGGGCCAAAAACACTTTGGTGCATCTCAACAAATCAGTGCTAATGCACACTGACCAGTGATAAGGCTATGCTCCTGGAGAGATGGGCTGAACACTTCCATGGTGTTCTCAACAGAACTTCATCAAACAATGCTGAAACCATTGATTGTTTCCCTCAGGGTGAAATCAATCCCTTTGTAATTGAACTTCTAACTGAAGATGAAGTTTTGCATTTTATTAGGTTCCTCTTATGCGGCATAGTTCTTGGTGCTGATTAGATTCCAGCAAAGATCTAAAAGGCAGGGGATACTCTGCTCATACAAAACCTGACACATTGTCTGGGTTACATGGAAAGAAGAGATTATCTCCCAGGAGAGCAAGGATTCCTCAATTGTTTATCTATATAAAGGAAAAGGAAATAGTTTGTCCTGTGACAACCAAGGGGGAGGGAGAAAATGTCTCTCTCTCAGTACTTGCTGGCCAGATATTTGCTAGGGTCCTCCTTAATTAGCTGATCCTTCATCTGGAAGAAGCCAGTATGGCTTCAGGAAGGGCCCAGAAATGGTTGATATGGTGTTCGCTCTCTGACAACTGCAGAAGAAATGCCAGGAGCAGAACAAAAGTCTGTACACAATCTTTGTAGATCTAACCAAGACCTTTGATATTATTGGTTGCAAGGACCTGTGGAAGGTCATGGCAAAATTTGGTTTCCCAGAGAAGTTCATCAATATTGTATGCCAGTTTCATGATGACATGCTTGCACAAGTTCTAGATAATGGATGATATTCTTTTCCAATGAGATATTTCACAGTCTTCTATTTTTTTCGTTCTTTGGGTTTTGTTTTATTGTTTCTTGATTTCCCATAAAGTCATTAGCTTCCATTCTCCGTTCTAATTTTGAAAGAATTATTTTCTTCAGTGAGCTTTTGGGCCTCCTTTTCCATTTGGCCAGTTCTGCTTTTCAAGGCATTCTTCTTCTCATTGGATTTTTGGACCTCTTTTACCATTTGGCCTAGTTTACTATTAAGGTATTATGTTCTTCAGTATTGTTTTCTGTCTCCTTATCCTAATTGTTGACTCATTTTTCATGATTTTCTTGCATCATTTTTATTTGTTCCCAATTTTTCCTTTACCTCTCTTGCTTGATTTTCAAAATCTTTTTTGAGCTCTTCCAAAACCTGAGAGCAATTCATATCTTTTCCTGGAGGCTTTGGATGTAGGAACTTTGGCTTTGTGGTCTTATTCTGAGTGTGTGTTTTGATTTTCCTTGTCACCATAGTAACTTTCTATGGTCAAGATTTTTTTTCTGTTGTTTGCTCATTTTCCCAGTGTATTACTTGACTTTTAACTCTTTGTTAAAGGAAGGCTCTGCTTTTGGGGTAGAGAGGGCACTGTCTCAATTTTTATTGTGGCTGTTCTCAGAGATACTTCTAGAAACCTTTAAATTTTCAGTTCTTCCAAGTTGGTATGATCTAAGGAGAAGTGTTTGCTACTTTCCTGGCCTGTACTGTGGTCTGTGAATGACCACAAGCACTCTTTTCTGCCCTGGAATTGTGAAGAGGGTCTTCCCTCCACTGATGCCACAAGCTCTGCTATGTAGTGCTCCTCCTCATCCTAGGATTACCATCCAGAACTGTAACACAAGTAGATTCAAGTATAGGCAAAGCAACAGAGTCCTACCTCAGGGCTACCAAAAAGACCACTGTAATCTCCTAGAGACCAGTTGTTTAACCCTCTTACTGTCTGTGGGCTGAGAGTTCTGGAAGCAGCCACTGCTATTACCACTGCTGATTCGGTCACTCCTAAGGCCTGTTCCTGGTTTGCTGTGGCTAGGGCTATGCTGGACTGTGCTCCACTCTTACCCAGGTGTGACAGATGTTTCCTGCTTACCTTCCAAGTTGCCTTTGGTATCTGTGGGGTGAGAGGTCTGGAAACTGCCACTGCTGCAAGTGGCACAGAAGGTAGAGCATTGTTCTTGGAGTCAGGAAAACCTGAGTTCAAATTCAGGCTCAGACGTTCACTGGCTCTATTTTCCTGGGAAAGTCACTTAACCTCTGTTTGTTTTTTTGACTGTACAATGGAGGTAACAATAATGCCTAACTCGCAGAGTTTTGTGGATCATATGAGATTATACTAATGATTATATTTTCATTTTAGCACAGTGCCTTACATATAGTAGGCCCTTAAGAAATGCTTTCTTCCTTTCTTTTTATTTCTACCTTTTTAAGGAATTGATGCTAGTCAGAGTCTTTTATCTTCCTTTGTTCTAATGTCTTATATGTGAAATTGAATGCTAAACCAATTTTGCCCTTGCCTCCACATTTCTCCACTTAACAATGAGGTCATGTTGATGGCTAAAAGAGGCTCTTTGGTAGGGTGACTGTTTTTCATTGGTTAAACTTCTCTAAGAAAATGGTAATGTTTATAGCTTTGAAACTGTTACAATTCCACAGAATATTTTCTCATCTTTATCCATTATTCTGATGTTATGTTAATATTGACTCTTGTTATAACTAGCTGATAAGGTGATAGTTTAGCTGTACACAGCTTATTTTGAATTTACTTTTACATAGGTAACCAGTCATTTTCTGCCTCTTAGTATATTAGTTAATGTCATTTGTTACTCAATATGGCCACCATTTTCCAAATGCATTCTTAAGAAAATATTCCTCTTCTTTTGGTTATCTCATCAGCTATCAGTTTCATTACTATCTTTATGCTAATGATTCTCAAATCTACCTTTCCTGCCCCAATGTCTCTACTGACCTTCACATTTCCAACTACCTTTCAGATATCTCAAACCGGATGTCCAGTTGACATCTTAAACTCCATATGTCTAAAACCAGAACTCATCTTTCAACCTAAACCCTCTCTGACCCCCTTCCTTCCCTATTACTATAGAGAGCAACAGCATTCTTCCAGTCCCTCAGGTTTACTACCTAGGTGTCATCCTGAATTCCTTACTATCTCTCAGAACTTATATCCAAAGTAACTCAGAAGCCTATTTCACTTTTGCACTGTCTGTCAAATACACCCTTTTCTCTCCTCTGATATTGCCACCACTCTATTGCAGGCCCTCATTACCTCATACCTTGATTATTATAACATCCTGCAGGTAGGTATGCCTGCCTCAGGTCTCTCCCCACTACAATCCATTCTCCATTCAGCCACTAAAGTGATTTTCCAAAATGAAGGTCCAATCATATTGGTCCCTGCCAACACACATAGTCAATAAAATCCAGTGGCTTCTTGTTGTGTCTAGGAACAAATATAAAATGCTCTGTTTAGCATTCAAATGCCTTCATCACCTAGCCCCTTCTTACTTTTACAATTTTCTTACATCATACTCACCTGCTACTGTGGTATTCAATCCAGCAACACTAGCCTCCTGGATCCATGAACAAGACATTCCATCTCTCAGCCTGGGACATTTTCCCTAACTATACTCATACCTAAAACATTCTAGCTCCTTTGTGCTTACGACCTCCCTGGCTTACTTTAAGTCCCAACTAAGATTCACCTTCTTCATGTACTCTTCCTTAATCCCTCAATTTGAATGATTTCCTATTTACCTTAAATATGTTCTATTCTCTCTCTCTGTGTGGGTGTTTCTCTCTGTGTTTCTCTCTGTCTGTCTCTGCCTTTCTCTCTCTCTCTCTCTCCCCAAAATTTGGTGTCCAAACAAAAGAAACTAGAAGTCCTAATGCAATGATGGCGAGGCAAATTTGAATTCATAAGTATCACTAGGACATGGTATAACTGTACTATGGTAGTAAATGGTTTTATCTTACTAAAAACATAGGATAGGCAGAAGAGGATTGGTAACAATGTATATTAAGGTGTCCTCGTGTGAAGGAACTCAGGAATCATAGGGCACAAAACATTATTGAGAGTATTTAGATGAAGGTCAAAGGAGGAATTCATAGAAGTTATTTTGTTATTGGAATACACATGTATATGATTCTCAAGAATAGGAATGAATTGCTTTCTAGAATGAAAACTGTGTGAATCTTGGGGGAAAGTGACCACTCTATCTTAGAATTTTATAAGAGGACTGGAACCTTGGGTATAGTCTGACATGTACCCTATATTTTGTGACAGAAGATTTCATTTGGTTAACAAGAAGAAAATGAACAGGTAGAAGGTAGAAACAAGGACCATCTAACCTCACATTCTTTTATTTCTTTCTTTTTTTACAGGATCTCTAGGCTAACATATTAACAGAAGGTTGTGAAAATGGTTTACCTAAATTTTAACAAAGGTTTGAATGAAGTACCTCATGCTATTTTTATAGAGAAAATGCAGACATAGATTAGACAATATTATGACCAGATTTATAGAAGTGGTTGTATGGCCAGACTTAAAGGGTAGTTGTTAATGGTTCTTTGTCATTGTGGCAAGACATCTTTCATCGAGGTCTCCAGGGAATATATATTTGGCCCTGTGCTGTTTAATGTTTTTAGCAATAATTTAAATAAAGACATAGCTTGTACACTCATCACACTTATAGATTAAAACAGCTGAAAGGGATGGCTAACACATTGTATGATAAAGACAGAAGCTAGGATAAAAAGGATCTCTACAGGCTAGAGAATCAGGCTCAATCTAAGATGAAATTTAACAGGGAAACATGGAAAATGTTGAACTTGGGTACTGAAAATCAATACATATGAGGTGAGCAGATGGGGATCTACAGTAGTTATTCTGAAAAGTATTTGAAGATTTTAGTGGAGTATGAGCTCGATTGATATGATTCAGCAGAGTGAACTTGCAGCTGAAAAGGCTAATGCAGTCTTGGGCTGCTTTAGGTGGAGTGTAGCTTCCAGGAATACGGAGGTGATCCTGGAACACCTTGTCTGTCTGTGGTGATACATTACCTGCAGAATCATGTTTCAGTTCTGGTACCATGGTTTTAGAGGACATTGGAGAAGCAACTAAGATAATGAAGAGCTTAAGTTCATGAATATGATGATTTATTGAAGAAAATGAGTATGTTTAGCCTAGAGAAAAGATCTGGTGGGGAAATGATAGCTGACTTCAGGTATCTGTAGGACTGATGTAGAGAAGAGGTTATACTCCCAATATTTAGACCCAGAGGAGAGAACTGGGATTCATGGATAGACATTGCAAAAAGGTAAATGTAGTTTTAATACCGCAAAAAATTCTAACAATTAGAGAGCAAGTTAAATAGCTAACCTAAAGATATGGTGTATTCTCTTACCTTGGACGTCTTCAAGTAGAATCCAGATTTGTTATAATGTGTCATGCGCAGGTCAGACTGGAGGGTAACTAAGGTCCCTTCTGCCATCAAATTCTGTGATTTTGTGATTCTTTCTTGTCTCATCAATTAAAATTTAAATTACTTATAGGAAGTAATATAATTTAGAGGCAAATGAAAGAATTTTATGCTAATGGGGTTGGAGAAATCAAATGGAACACATCAGCAAGTGAAAACTAGTAAAGAAATATATATCCGGGACCGAGGTACATTCAAGTTGGATGATGTCACCAGTGCCCTTCAAGGAGGATCATTCTAGTCCAAGAATGCTAAGAAAAGGGTTCAATAAATACTTTAAATTAATTGATAATGCCGAATGAACATAACTGTCATGCTAAGTAGGTTGGAAGGAATTAAACAAACATTTATTATACACCTACTATTTGCCAGGAAATGTGCTAAATGCTTTATACCTGTTATGTTATTTGATCTTCACAAAAATCTTGGGAGGTAAGTGTTATTCCTTATTTTACAGATAAGTGACTTTCCCAGGGTCCCACTACTAGGAAGTGTCTGAGGCTGATTTTTAACTCAGATCCTTATTTGTCTAAGTGTACTTAGCTCTTCAGGGGATTTTTTCTTTCCCCAAACTCTGCGACTGCTTCTGAACAGATCATTGTCTCTGAGCCTCATTTTTTTCATTCGTAAAGTGAAGGAACTGGATTGGATAGTTTCTGATGTCTTTTCTAGTTTCAATATTCTAAGATGCTCAGCATTTTCCCTTTATATGTACACTTAGTTCAGGCTTCAGTATAGACTCTGCTCCATACTGATGGAGTTAGGAAAATTTGTTTTGGAAAGTATTTTAGGCAATAAAAGTTTTTGTTTTTGTTTTCTTATTTGCCTCTCATTCAGCCACAAAACCTCATTCCTTTCACCTGGAATATTGCAACGGCTTGCCAATGATTATCTATTTCTAGTCTCTCTAAATGTCTTTTATTTACTTATTTTATTTATCTATTATATAAAATATATTGTATGTATACATGCATATTTAGTTTGTTTCATGTACTTACATGTGTACATGTCTTCTCCTTCCATGGAATGCAATTTCAGAGATTACTTTATTTTTGACATTGGATCTCCCAGTACTTAGCACAGTGCTTGACACATAGGAGGCATTTAATAAGGAATTGTTGATTAATTGTTTGATTTAATGTCTTTGCTTAACAAAGGGTCATATCCTCATGAATATCTAATAATTTATGATTTGATTTTGATACATTATTTTTCTACTGGTAAAATAAGTATAATATGACATCCTTCTTGACAAGCCATATCACTGAATTTAAGTCAAATCACTAGATTGAAGTCACTGGATAAGTATTTGCTTCTAAATAAATTTTGGTTGAACTTTTAGCTATATTGATGCTTTAAAAAATATAATTCATTTATCTGCCCCCAGCATAACTGTCTTCCTTATATCAAAGAGAAAAATCAGAAAAAAATCAACAACAAAAACTCTCTAAGTCCTGACGCAGTGACATTGTTTGACTGTGTGAAACATTTCATACCTGTTGCCTAACACTTCTCTATACAGAGAAGGAAATCTGTTTCTCCATTTGTCCCTGTAACCAAGATTGTCTTTTATTGCCTCTAAATCAAACTTTCATTTCCCACCCAAATGCATTTGTTGATAATATTTGAAACAAAGTTCCTTCTGTACTGAAGGATGGAGACTGGATGAGTATAGAACATATATGTATTTTGGTATATACAGGAGTTCCTAGGAAAGGTTCATTTATAGAATAACCTTGATTAACTAATATTAATCTAATTCCTTCCTATATATTTTTATCCTCACCGCTGAACAACCTGTGGTTTAATTTTAGGGAAAAAAATCAAGTCATAAGGGAGATAGGGGAAGAAGCTGAGAAGAATAATTTTAAAAAGTTGACTTCAAGAATACAAACATTTTGTGTCCTAGGTTTTGTGCCCATTTAACCTGAAATGCTACATCTTCTACATCTCAGTCACTTTATAATGAAAATCAATATACATAATGATGATCCTCAAGGGCCTATGAATATTCAATCACCAACTAATGATAGATTACACTGAGTTCATTTTCCAATACTGATGGAGAAAGGAAAATGTTGAAAGATTGTTAGTTAATCAAAAGTTTTGTGTTCTTCTCATTTGCCTTCATTCAATAATAACATCCCATCCCTTTGGTATTCTGACTAATTAAGGTTTAACAATAACTTCCCCTTGATCAGAGGGTTTCTGATCATGGACATATGTGTATTTAAAACAAGTCTATTCATTAGGAAAATGCATTCTCCAGTCCCAGTGCTCTAGTTATTTGTACTGCGTAGTGGTAGCTGCATACTTGCAATAGAGTTGTTGACCTTCAGCAAAAGAAAAGAATATCTGGTTTATATTAAATGGAACTCCAAATCTTTTTCCAATGCTGATTCAAAAGCCAATCCTTATTTAAAACGTAGTAGTTTCCTTCTGCTCCTTAGCATGTAGAATACTTGAAAAAGTCAATTTAAAGAGTGGCTTTATTTTTGTTTAAATTGTATTACTGCAAGAGCTTCCTTGGCTAAAGCTGACATTGTATTGTGTAATGGGAATGGATAGAAAAAATACAATAAGTTCTCTTCAGCTGCACATTGAATATTCCTCAGTTTGTGAAAGCATTTACCATAAATACTGGTGACACTGACAACTCTGTGTGCCTATAAAATTGTCTTTAAATGAATATGCTTTTATTTTAATGCATTCCTTAAATTGGTTGACTGAGTACTTACAGTAATGGCATTAAGTTGTGGCTACTTGGGAGAATATACTTTAGGTGTTGTTTTTACTATGTAGTGCTTGATGGAGTGCATTGCTGCTGGGGTGGGTGATGGATTTGGGACACCTTCTTGAGGATGACTATTTTATGTTATGTGATATCTGTTATAATTTAGCACTACTTAAATAGATGCGGTCATCCTGGCCTTCTGTACCTATACATGAAGAGGTGGCATAATGGAATGAATGAATGATGAATGCATAGTCATTAAGTACTTAATCTATGCCAATCACAATGTCCAATACTGTAGATGCCAATAGGAGAGAAAGAAAGACAGCAACACACACACACATGTACAGTGAGAGAGGGAGAGAAAGAGAAAGAGACAGAGAGAGAGACAGAGAGAGACAGAGAGACAGAGAGACAGAGACTGAGGGGGCTTATCAGAAAAAAAAAAAACCAAACATCATCCAAGCAGAAGAATCTTCCATAGTTAAATCAAACGGCAACATGAATATATACCAGCACTGCTTTGTTCTTAGTTATCCTGGGTATACATGTGCAAACTTTTCATTTGAAGTATGCGAACTATTCTTATTGAATTATTCAATTTAATTCAATTAGTTTTGATTTGATTCAATTCAATAAGTATTTTTTTTAAAAAGGAACAGAACAAGGATAAGGTTGCATAAGATAGGAGGAAGGTACATGACTAGGGAACAGATTAGGAACATGACTAGGACAGAGACAATGGGGTTTTTTTTTGGTTTATTTTGTTTTGTTTTGTTTTGTTAATTTGTTTGCTTGTTTTCTCTCTAAACTAAAACTCGTCCAGAAATCTTGGTCAAGGAGGCTGTGAGAGTCAGGTAAAGGTTAAATTTCTGCAAAGAGAATAATGCAGAGATTTAAATGACAAAAGTTCCAGGAAGTAGTACACTGTAGGTGGGCTTGGGCTTAGCCAATAAAAAGTAAGTGGATGGTTCCAAAAAGACCCCAAAATCAAGATAAGAGTCGAGCCAGCTCAGACTAGTTAAGGTCAACCTGAGGACAACTGAAAAATGCTAGTGCAAATGCTTAATGAACATTATTACTATTATCTGACACACCCCACATAAAATTAGAGCCTAATTAATGAATCATGGGATGTATGACCAAGGGAGGGGGGACATACTTGAGCATATCAATGGGAAACATGTAAGGAAAGGTGTAACCTGGGAAGGGATGGATCAATCTAGGCCTGGGAGGCTGCCAAATTTAACTGTATAACAGTATTTGTACCTTAACACTCAGGGTTCTTTCCTTCTGAAGAGGGGTGGAGCCCACTTCTGGCCAGAAACGTCTAAATCCTCTGGACTTTCTCTGTAATAAATTTTCTTGATACTAAATTTTTGATGTCAAGCACATTTCTAACAAAGGCCAAGGAGACCTTCCTCTTATTCTTTTAATATTAGTAAATGCTTGTTGAATTCAAATGAATTTAACTGAACTGAATAAATTTGAATTGAAGTAAATAATTTGATAGAAACAAAACATATACTTAAACCTTGAACTTACTTGTCCAAGTCCCAAACCCCTTGGAACAAATTGGTATCTGTGCATATACTAGAGCATTGATAAAGCAGTTTGATTTGGGCTTTCAGCCACCTGAAGTTTTTCTCTTTGTTGCTTGTGATCTCCAACTTTTATCCTCAGTTATAGCACCCTCCCTGTCCTTACTACTGTCCATCTTGTACCAAATAGGAAGAGTGCTCTAAGGTAAAACCTTTTAAGTTGGAGGGGATCTTAGAGATCATTTAATACCCCTTAAAAAAAAAAGGCATGGAAAGGAGAATTAATTTGAGCAAAGTTAAACATATAGTAGGAAGCAGTGCCAAATTTTTAATCTAAGTTCAATTCCAAATCCAGAAGATTCCCCATTATTCCATACTACCTCATTTTCTTAATTCTAATATATAGAATTTTTTTTCCTTTCCCACCTTGCACCTTTTGAGTCTTGGCTGTCATATGATTTCTTAATCTGTGTTTATTGTCTAGGTCAACAATTCTATTTCTTGTTGTTCTAAGTCTCTTGTACAATTGATATGTCCTCATGCCCTTATTTTTCCTGGGCATAATTCGTCGCCCTACAATCTCAAGTCAATGCTTTTATTTGCTCTGAGTTTCTTATTCATTGCTGCAATTGTGATCCAAATTCTGTCTAATTTCTCACTGCAAGTATAACAGAGTTTGGTGAGTTAGACCCATGGAGCTATGTACAATAGTCTGAAATTGAAAACAAGCTGGTGTGACCCTTCTTTGTGCCCTGCAGGCAAATGACAACTTAGCTAAGAAGTTACTGATGGATGAACTTTCAAAACCAACTCAAACAATGAACACAATGAAATTCTGGTGCTTGTGCAGATGAATTCTATTCTGGAAGTCAGTTTGGAACTCTCTGCTGAGTCATCATTCCCTCACAGGCAATTAGAAAACAAAGACTACTTAGAAGGAAAAGAGAAGCATTTTCTTCTCATGACTGAAAATAATCCATTGACATCCATTTCAGGGCTGGGGTTAGGCACTCAATACTCAATTAAATGAAAAGATTTAAACACAATATGTAATGGACAACAAAACTTTAGAGTTGAGTTTTAATTCTGTCTCTGTTATTAACTAGCTTTATGACCTTGATCAAGTCCCTTCCCTTCCAAGCCTTCCATTGCCTCAACTGAAAGCAGGAGGATTGAATTTATTGGTCTCAAAATTATCATCCAGATCTAATGATCATTTGAAGAGAAACATGTTATAGTAATTAGGATGCTGAATTTGCATTCAGGAATTCAAATCCTCCCTTTGACATTCGTAACTATAAGAAGATGTAGGCAAGTCACACAATCTCTCTGAACCTCATCTACAACCTAATAATTGGGACTGCTTTAAGACTAAAGTAAGGCAATGTATATAAAGTGCTATGCAAATGCCAGATATAATTACTGATAAACTTCAATCAAAGTTGGGAAATGGAGGCTTGTGAAGCTCTAAACAGGAAGGGGACACATTACCTCCAGAAGCCTGGGAACTTGTAAATTTTTTCATGACTTAAAGGCACCCAGAAGACAGATGAGGAGGCCACCAATGTAGGTTCTTCAGAGGCCTATGTTTAAATAAAACAATCAAACAAATTTGCTGAAATCTAAATATGTGCTAAATACTACAGGTGGTCCTATCCAAAATAATTACATTTGATGTTCATATAGTACTTTTTGGTTTCAAAGGACATTTTTCTTGTTTGGTCTTAACAGCAGTCCATGCTGCACAGCTAGGAAGTTGTAGAGACAGACTCCAAATAATAGCATTGTGAGTCAAATCCCCAAGTTTGAATTCTAACATTATTTTGTACCTCTTTTTTCTTATGGCACAGTAATATTCCAATGCATTTACGTATTACTCATTTCCCATTCAATTACCATCAATTTTGTATGCAGTATTTTTACTACCATAAAAAAGTATTGATATTAATATTTTGTAGTGCATGAGTTAAATATTATTTAAATCATAAAAACTCACCAATTGTCTTAGCTTCTCCTGATTCTTTCTACCATGACTTCATCAATCAGTTTCTTAAAGGAAGTAGCAGCTCAATGGTAGATTCTGTACTAAGAATTTGCCAGGTTTACTTGTATAGCTAATTTTAGGCCTCACTATTGATTTCTACAAGAGATGACATTAGAGTAGACCTCTCATATAATTATACCAATAGGGTTTCAAGAACTTTGTCTTTCCATGGCTATGTTCTCAATTGAAATAATTGTTTCATCCATCCATCCATCAAACCATCCATCCATCCATCCATAGCTTATCTATCTATCTATCTATCTATCTATCTATCTATCTATCTATCCATCTATTTTCTACCTCCAAGTCTCACATTTGCCATATATTGATTGAGGAATTTCCTTCATAGGAAACCTTATAAAATATTTAGTATGATGCATCCATTTATGTATCTTCTTTATGGTTATTGCCTGAGCCCAAGTAGTCTACAAGGTACCATAAAAAAAAAAAGTTACAGTGGCATAAAAACACAAACAGCAAACATTGCTTTGGAATCTCTGTCAGTTACACACATAGTGTGTATTCATCTGATTCAGACAAACATGGGTTAGAAGAAAGAAAGCAAAAGTGTTAGTAATCAAGATTCTAGTAATGAAACAGAAGCATCTATATTATCTATGACTTTAAGGTATATAAAAAGCTGTACATACATTGTCTCATTTGCTTCTTACAATAACCTTGTGATTTAGGGAATTGCAAGTATAATTTTCCCCAATTAAAAATTCATTAAGAGGGGTAGAGCCAAGATGGCAGAGTAAAAGCAGTGACTTGCTTGAGCTCTTCCCCAAACCCTTTCAAGTACTTGTAAAAAATGGTGCTAACCAAATTCTAAAGCAGCAGAACCCACAAAAAGACAGAGTGAAACAAATTTACAGCCAATTCAGTCTGGATGGTTGATCTGGAAAGGTATATCATGCCAGGCAGGTAGAGGAGCTCAGTTCAGCTTGAGCACGCAGGCAAAACAGGCCTCAGTGAAACTGGAACAGGCCTCTGAAACTGCTATGGCAGTTTCCAGACTTCCACTAACTCCAAAGACAACTTAGAAGGTCAGTGGGAAAAGTTTGTGACTGTGGTGAGAGAGAAGCATAGTCCCAGCCCCAGTCTCCAAGCTTGGCCCCAGGGCAACTACTGCTTCCAGAGCTTCCAGCCCACAGACTGAAGGCAATTGAGTGGCTGATAAGAGGGGGATTGCAGCGATCTCTTTGCCAGTGCTGAGGCAGTAATCTCTTGCTTTGCCCATGCTTGGATCTGGGTCACAGTTCTAGGCGGTGGTCCTGGGTCAAGGAGGAGTGTTGGTGTGGTGGAGTTTGTAGTTGTGGTGGAGAGAAAATCATTCTCATAGTTCCAAGGCAGAAAAGAGTGCTTGTGGTCACTTATAGACCAGAACACAGGCCAGGAAAGGAGTAAATACCTTGCCTCTTATCATACCACCTTGGAAAAACTGAAAATTTACAGGTCCCTAGGAGTATCTCTGAAAACTGATGCACAAAGCCACTGAAACTTGAGACAGTACATTCTTCACACTGGAAGAAGACCCCTACCTTAACAAAGATTTAAAAACTCAAGTAATTGGCTGGGATCATGAACAAATAAAGGTGCAAAAAAGTCAGACCATAGAATGTTTCTTTGGTAACAAAGAAGATCAAAACATAGAACCAGAAGAAGACAACAAAGTCAAAGCTCCTACATCCAAAGCCTCCAAGAAAAATATGAATCATTCCCAGGTAATGGAAGAACTCAAAAAGGAATTTGAGAAGCAAAATAGATTCAGGAGAAATAATTTAAAAAATTGTTGGACTATCTGAAAGCTGTGATCAAAAATAGAACCTAGACATCATTTTTCAATGAATTATCAAGGAAAACTGCCCTGATATTTTAGAATCTGAGAACAAAATAGAAATTGAAAGACTCTACCAATTACGTCCTGAAAGAGATCCCCAAAGGAAAACTCCTAGGAATATTGTAGCCAAATTCCAGAGTTCCCAGTTCAAGGCTCAAATATTGCAAGCATCCAGAAAGAAATAATTCAAGTATTGTGGAAACACAATCAGGATAACACAAGATTTAGCAGCTTCTACATTAAGGAATGAGAAGGCTTGGAATATAATATTCTGAAGCTCAAAGGAGACAGAATTACAAATAAGAATCACCTACCCAGCAAAACTGAGTATAATCCTTCAGGAGAAAAAATGGTCATTCAGTAAAATAGAGGACTTTCAAGCATTCTTGATGAAAAGACCAGAGCTCAATACAAAATTTGACTTTCAAATACAAGACTCAAGTGAAAAGTCAAGAGGTAAACAGGAAAGAGAAATCTCAAGAGACTTATTAAGATTGAACTGTTTATATGCCTGCATGGAAAGATGATATTTGTAACTCATGAGACCTTTGTCGGTATTAGGGTAATGAGGGAAAAATTAGGTTTGTGTGTGTGTGTGTGTGTGTGTGTGTGTGTGTGTGTGTATATATATATATACATATATGTATGTGTATATATATATACACACACATATATATATACATATATGTATGTGTATATATATACACACACATATATACATATATACACACATATATACATATATGTACATACATGTGTATATATACATACACATATATACACATATACATACATATATACACATATACATATATACATACATATATACATACATACGTGTGTGTGTATATATATATGGAGAGAGAGAGAGCACACATGGTGAGTTGATAATGAATGAGTGATAATATCTGGAGAATAAAATTAAGGGATGAGAGGATTATACAGGGCGAAGGAGAAAGGGGGAGATAGAATGGGGTAAATTATCACAATTTCTTTTTTTTGAAATCTTATTTAATATTTTATTTTTTTACAATTACACACAAAACAATTTTAACATTCCTTTTTTTTTCAAATTTTGAATTCCAAATTCTCTTAGCCCACCACATTGAGAAGGCAACCAATTTGACATAGATTATACTTGTGTAATCACACCAAACAGCACTCCATGTAAATCATTCTGTGAAGGAAAACACAGACAAAAAAGAAACCCAAGAAAAATAAAGAAAAAGTATCTTTGATCTGCATTCAGGCTCTACCTGTTCTTTCTCTGGGGATGGACAGCACTTTTCATCATAAATCCTACAGAATTGTCTTGTATCATTGTATTGCCAAGTATAGCTGAGCTATTTATAGCAGAACATCATGCAATATTGCTGTTACTGTATAAAGTGTTCTCCTGGTTCTGCTTATTTCACTTTTCACCAGTTCCTGTGAGTCTTTCCATGTTTTTCTGAGAGCATCCTGCTCATCAGTCTTTAAAGCACAATAGTATTCCATCACAGTCATATACACCAACTTGTTTAGTCATTCCCCATGTGATGGACATCCCCTCCATTTTCAGTTCTTTGCCACCACTAAAAGATCTGCTATAAATATTTTTGTACACGTAAGGCTTTTTCTTTTTGTCTTTTTATCTTTTGAAATACAGACCTTGTAGTGGATTACTTGGTCAAAGTGTATGCATGGTTTACAGCCATTTGGGCTATAAATATAATTACTCTCCAGAACTGTTGAATCAGTATTCAACTTCATCAATAGAACATTAGTGTTTTAATTTTCCCACATCTCCTTCAATATTTGTCATTTTCCTTTTCTGTCACATTAGTCAAATCTGACAGGTGTGAGGTCATAGCACAGAGTCATTTTAATTTTCATTTCTCTCACCAATACCGATTTAGAGCATTTTTTTAACATGACTTTAATAGAATTGATTACTTTGTTTGAAAACTGCCTATTTACCATATCACAACTTCTAACTTATCATTCAACCAATCAATCAATAAACATTTACTAAGCACATACTATGTGCTAAGTACTGTTCTAAATTTTGGAACATATGTCCCCAGTACTCTGTCCTGGCCTCTGTTCTCTCTCCATGTTCTCATTTGATGACTGCCAATTCCCAGCAGTTTAGTTGCCATCTCTATTCATATGACTTGCAGATCTATATGTTTAGCCCTGGTATCTCCCTTGAATTTCAGTCCCTCATTAACAATTACCTATTGGTAATTTCAAATTGGATATATCTCAAGCTTAACATGTATAAAACTGAATTATTTATCTTTCTCTGAAACCTACCCATTTTCCAAACTTCCTATTTCTTTTGAAGGCTTCCATCAGGTACTTCCAGCCTTCAGATTTATAAACTCAAGGCAAACCTCGTTTCCTCATCCTACATATTCAATAATTCATCATATCTTACTATTTCTACTTCTACAACTTTTCTCTCATCAAACCCCTTCTCTACTCACACAGCCACTGCCTTACATCAACTCTTCATTAATTCTTGCCTAACATTGCCACAGCTTCCTATTAGAAGAGATTCTTCTCCTTATTTTCCTCTTTGTCTCAAGTCTCTCACAGCCCCTGTACACCTGACAATATGATTTCTATTAAGCATAGACCCAACCAAGTTACGTTCCTACTTACTAAAATCCAGTGACTCCCTATTGCCTCTATGATCAATACAAACTCATTATTTTTAGCCCTTAAAATAACTCATAATACGGCACCAATCTATCTTCTGAGGCTCATTGAATTTTTCTCCCTTTCCTGTATTTTGTAGTAGCAAAACTGGCTTTCTCTCTTTCTCACACATAATATTCCATCTTTAATTTCTGTGCCTTTGTATTGGCTGTACTCCATGGCTGGAATGCAATACCTCCTCATCTTCACCTCATATAATCCTTTCTTCTTTCACGATGTATTTCAAACAACATCTTTCTACAACAGGGATTCTTAATCTTTTTTTCTGTGTCATGGATCCTTTTGGCAATCTAGTGAAGCTTTAACAGAAAATGTGTTAAATAATATACAGCATTGTGAAGGAAACTAGTTATATTGAAATATAATTATAAAATATTTTTTAAAAGTCCATGGATTGAGAGGTACAAGTTCTGGGAGCCAAGATGTCACAGTAAGCAGCAAATCTTTGAAACTCTCCCATATTCACCTCCAAACAACCACAAAATTGTGCCCCCAAAGAAAATCTGGAACAGGAGAACCAGCAAAAAGACATGGTAAAACAAACAGGCCTTTGTCCCAAGAAATTTGGAAGATTGGCCAGAAAGGTTTGTCTCATTCAGGTAAAAGAGGAGCATGGTCCAGGACAGGAAGCATCCCAGCAAGCCAGCAGCAAGCCTCAGCTCAGCAAACTAGCAGGAGATCATGAGTACCTGTGTGTTACAGCAGGCAAACATCAACACCAGGACCCCCTTCATGTGCCTTAGCATAGCCATCTGAATGGGCAGACTCCAGCTCCAAGAACCACCATGCATGGGGCAAACATCCTCCAGGGGCCAGACCTCTACATGCTTCATCAGGGCTCTGGGCAAATAAGTTGGCACCAACCTTATAGGTGCCTAAGCAAACAAACATCTGCCAGCAAGGGCCCCACCACACTTCTGCATAGCCTCAGGCAAACAGGAAGCCTCCAGAGGCCAGGCTGCCACATGCTTCAGTTTAGTACCAGGGAATCACAGAAACACTCTGCTGGCCTCAGCACATGTCAGACAGCACCACTAGGGCCCCAGCTCAGCAATAGATAAGCTAGCTGACACCTGTAGCCTACAGAAGCACCATCCACCCCTGACACCCCAGTACATCAGCAGACATGAGGGTACCCCATGAGTTACAGGACAACATCAGTGAAGCACCATGTAAACAGTCAAGGTCTGTAGCCAATGGCACAAGATGTCTCAGACAGTGCTTTTTCCACCCCAGGAACAGAGCTGAAATTTAAAAGAAAGGAATAAGGCAAAAAACCAAAATGATAAAAAAAAAAAGAACAACAACAAAAAGAATCTGAGCATAGAAAGTTATTATGCTAAGAGGGCAAGCACAAGTTCAGAAGAGGTCAACAATGTTAAAACACCTACAGGCAAACCTCCCCCCCCCAAAAAAAATGGAGTGGCCTCAAGACCAGAAAGAACTCATGGAAGACCTTAAAAAGGAGCTTAAAATCATATAAGAGGGGGCAGCTAAGTGGCGCAGTGGATAGAGCACCAGCCCTGGATTCAGGAGGACCTGAGTTCAAATCCAGACTCTGATACATAACACTTACTAGCTGTGTGACCCTGGGCAAGTCACTTAACTCTATTGCCTAGCCCCCAAAAATAACATAAGAGAAGTAGAAGAAAAATTGAGCAAAGAAATAGAGTGATGCAAAAGAATTACGAAAAAATCAGTCAACAGCTTAGAAAAAGAAACAGCTGTTTAAAAAGTAGTATTGGCCAAATGGAAAAAGAGATACAAAAATCCACTGAAGAAAATAAGTCCCTAAAATGAACAATTGGCCAAATGGAAAAGGAAGTACAAAAGCTAACTGGGGAAAACAGCTACTTAAACATTAGAACTGGGCAAATAGAAGTTAATGACTCTATGAGAAATCAAGAATCAGTCTAACAAATCCAAAAGAATGAAAAAATAGAAGAAAATGTAAAATACCTCATTGGACAACTTGGAAAATAGATCCAAGAGAGACAATGAATCATTGGACTACCTGAAAGCAATAATCAAAAAAGAAGGCCTGGAAAACATCTTTCAAAAAATTATCAAGAAAAACTGCTCTGATATCCTGGAACCATGGGGCAAAATGGTTATTGAAAGAATCCACTGGTCACCTCAGGAAAGAGATACCAAAATAAAAACTCAAAGGTATGTTGTAACCAAATTTCATAACTATGAGGTCAAGAATATAATATTGCAACTAGATAGAAACAATTCAAATATCAGGGAGTGATGATTAGGATTATGCAGGATTTAAGAGCTGCAACATTAAAGGATCAGAGCTCATGGAACATGATATTCCAGAAGGCAAAGGAGCCAGAACTACAACAAAGAATCACCTGCCTGGCAAAATTAAACTTAATAACCCAAGGGAAAAAACTAATAATTCAATGACATAGAAGGATTTCAAGCTTTCATAAGGTGAAGACCAGAATTGAACAAAAATTTTGATCTCCAATAGCAAGACCCAAGAGAAGCCTAAAAAGGTAAAAAGGGAAAAGAAAACATATGTGATCCAATGGATCTGTTTACATCCCTACATGGGAAGATGATGCTTGTAATTCTTAAAAATTGTGCCACTAATAGTACAGCTAGAAGGAATATACATAGAGGATTTAGTTCTAAGGTAGTTTGGAGGGAATGACATAAAAATAAGGGATGAGAAAGAGTACACTGGGTACAGAAGGAAGAGAGAGGTAGAATGAGGTAAATTATTTCACATAAAGAGGAACAAAAGATCTACTATAGTGGAGTGGAAAATGTGATGGTGAGCAATGGGTATTGTTCAAACCTTGCTCTCATCAGTATTGGCTCAAAGAGGGAGGCATATACACAATCAGTTCAATATAGAAATCTGCCTTACTGGACAAGAAAGTAGGAAGGGAGGAGATTAAATGAGTGAACTGGTTAATTACAAGAAAGCTAATGTATTTTTAATTTTTAAATAACGTTTCTTTTTATATCAATTTTCTTTTTTTGTTAGTGTAATATAGAAATGCTGATTTTTCTCAATTTTAAAACCTATTCTTTGACTAAAATAAATGTTTTTATTTTTAGATAGTTGAGTATCTTAAATTTTCTCAGTAAACAATCATATTATCCACAAATATATTTTGGCTTGATCTTTAACCATATTTATTCCTGTAATTTATTTTTCTTATCTTTCTACTACTGCTAGCATTACTGACAGTGTCAAAAAAAAAATCATGGTCAGAATGAGTATGCTTATTTCATAGTTTTTTTTGTTTAAGGGGAGGAGTGAGCAACAAATGTTCCTCTATAATATATAAGGCAAGTTTATGATTTCAAGTAAATGTGCATAGCTAAAAGAAAAATTCATTTCCAATCCTATTTTTAGTATTCTTGATATAAAACATTTTTTTTTAATTTAGTGAAAGGATTTTTCTATATTTACTGATATATAAACCCTTTTTTATCAGTAATAAATGGTGAAAGTTGTTTTGCTAATAGTTAGCTATTCATAAATTCTTTCATAAAACTGACTTGATCATAATGGAAGTTTTCTTATAATTCTATATTATATTTGCTAGAATAATTTAGCATTTTTGCATCTGTATTCATTAGGGAAATTGATTACCCTTTATGTGTCTTAACCTCACATGGCTTGAAAATCAGGGCTGTGTTTGTAACATAGAAAGAATCAGGTTGAGTTCCATCTTTTTTTTTTCTTTTAGTCTCTGCCTCTGTATGTCTGTCTCTGCATTGCTGCCTTTCTGTTTCTGTCTCTATGTCTTTCTCTTTCTCTCTGTTTCCTCTGTCTTTGTCTCTGCCTGTATGTCTGTCTCTGTTTTTATCTCTCTCTTTTTAGAAGTCTTCATGGTATAGCTAAGTTACAGTAAATAAATTTACAAGTGTGAAGGTTAGGATTACTTGGCTTATAATCCTTTCTCAGACATTTCCTAGCAGTGGGACCCTAGGCAAGTGACTTATATGTAAAGTGAAGATAATAGCACCTATATCCCACAGTTGTTGTGAGGATCAAATTACATAATATATGTAAAGCATTTTGGAAATCAGAAGTGTTATGTGAATATTAGTTATTAGTAGTAAAAGGACTAATATTTAAAATCAGGGTTTTTTTACAAACATTTTTAATGGTATTTGTGTTTATGTTTTGTATCTTCTTTCATTTCAGCTCATCTGTGGTTACTTACTTCAATTTTTTAAAGCTGCTGATTTTTACTTTATCAATTTGAAGAATTTCTGGATATTTATTCATTTAGATTTTTTACAAATTTTGTTGGCATATATCTGTGTCTAATATATTCTGATAATTATACTTCTTTTGGAGAGGCAGAGCCAAGATGGTGGAGTAAAAGCAGTGACTTGCTTAAGCTTTCCCCCAAACCCCTCCAAATACTCATAAAAAATGGCTCTAAACAAATTCTGAAGCAGCAGAACCCACAAAAAGACAGAGTGAAACAAATTTACAGCCCAAGACAACCTGGATGATTGATCAGAAAGGTGTATCGCGCTGGGCTGGGAGCACAGCGCAGCGCAGCGTGGGAGCACAGGCCACAGCGAACCTGGAGCAGGCCTCAGAAGAGTGAATCATGGGCAGCTGTGGAAGTTTCCAGACTCCTCAACCCACGAATGCCAAAGACAGCTTAGAAGATCAGTGCGAAAAGTCTGTTTCTGTTGGGAATGAGAAAGGAAGGCAGGGTTTCAGCTCCATTCCCCAAGAGCGTGGTCCTGGGAGGGGCAGCTGCTTCCCGAGCTTCGGGCCCACAGATTGAGGGGGAATCCAGTGGCTGATCAGAGTGGGATTGCAGGGATCTCTTTGCCAGTGCAGAGGCAGGAATCTTTAGCTTTGCCCGTGTTTGGATCTGGGTCACAGTTCTGGGTGGTGGTGCTGGGGTAAGGAGGAACGCTGGCATGGTGGAGCTTGTAGTGGCTGTGGAGAGAAACCCTTCCTCACAGTTACAGGACAGAAAGGAGTACTTGTGGTCACAGGCCAGGAAAGGGGTAAACACCTCACCTCTTATCATACCACCTTGCAAGGACTGAAAATTTACAGGTCCCTACAAGTATCTCTGAAAACAGCTGTACAAACCCCTGAAGCTTGGGACAGTACATTCTCCACATTGGAAGCAGCCTCTTACCTTAACAAAGAGTTTAAAACTCAAGTAGTTGGCTGGGATCATGAGCAAGCAGCGCAAAAAGAGTCAGACTATGTTATCTTACTTTGGTGACAAAGAAGATCAAAATATACAACCAGAAGAAGGCAACAAAGTCAAAGCTCCTACATCCAAAGCCTCCAAGAAAAATATGAATCAGTCCCAGGCTTTGGAAGAGCTCAAAAGGGATTTTGAGAAGCAAGTAAGGGAAGTAGAAGAAAAACTGGAAGAGAAATGAGAGTGATGCAAGAAAATCATGAAAAACAAGTCAACAGCTTGCTAAAGGAGACCCAAAAAATACTGAAGAAATAACACCTTAAAAAATAGCCTAACCCAAATGGCAAAAGAGGTCCAAAAAGCCAATGAGGAGAAAAATGCCCTAAAAAAAAATTGGCCAAATGGAAAAGGAAGTCCAAAAGACTTACTGAAGAAAATACTTCCTTAAAAATTAGAATAGAGCAATTGGAAGCTAGTGACTTTATGAGAAATCAAGACACTGTAAAACAAATCCAAAAGAATGAAAAATTAGAAAACAATGTGAAATATCTCATTGGAAAAACAACTGACCTGGAAAATAGATCCAGGAGAGAGAATTTAAAAATTATTGGACTATCTGAAAGCCATGATCAAAAAAAGAGCCTAGACATCATCTTTCAAGAAATTATCAAGGAAAACTGCCCTGATATATTAGAACCAGAGGGCAAAATAGAAATTGAAAGAATCCACAGATCTCCTCCTGAAAGAGATCCCCAAAGGAAAACTCCTAGGAATATTGTAGCCAAATTCCAGAGTTCCCAGGTCAAGGAGAAAATATTACAAGCTGCCAGAAGGAAACAATTCAAGTATTGTGGAAACACAATCAGGATAACACAAGATTTAGCAGCTTCTACATTAAAGGACCGCAGGGCATGGAATATAATATTCTGGAGGGCAAAGGAGATAGGATTACAACTAAGAATCACCTACCCAGCAAAACTGAGTATAATCCTTCAGGGGAAAAAATGGTCATTCAGTGAAATAGAGGACTTTCAAGCATTCCTGAAGAAAAGACCAGAGCTGAATAGAAAATTTGACTTTCAAATACAGGACTCAAGTGGAACATGAAGAGGTAAACAGGAAAGAGAAATCATAAGAGACTTATTAAGATTGAATTGTTTGCATTCCTGCATGGAAAGATGATATTTGTAACTCATGAGACCTTTGTCAGTATTAGGGCAGTTGGAGGAAAAAAATTATGTGTATGTATATAGATAGATAAATAGATAGGTGAGAGAGAGAGAGAGAGAGAGAGAGAGAGAGAGAGAGAGAGAGAGAGAGAGAGAGAGAGACACAGGGTGAGTTGAAGATTGAAGGGGTCATATCTGGAGAATAAAATTAAGGGATGAGGGATTATACTCGGAGAAGAAGAAAGGGAGAGGTAGAATGGGTAAATTATCTCACAAAAAAAAAACAGAAAAGTCTCTTACAGTGGAGGGGAAATAGGGGAAGGTGAGAGGGAATGAGTAATCTTATTCTCATAGGATTTGGCTTAAGGAGGGAATAACATACACATTCAATTGGGTATGGAAATCTGTCTTACCCAAGGGAAAATGGGGGAGAGGGGGACAAGAGAGCAGGGGGATGATAGAGAGGAGGGCAGATTGGAAAAGGGTGTAATCAGAAGTAAATACTTCTGAGGAGGAACAGGGTCAAAAGAAAGAATAGAATAAATGGGAGGGCAGAATAGGATTAAGGGAAATAGAGTTAGTTTTTCATAGTGTGTTTACTATGGAAGTGTTTTGCACAACTGCACATGTACAACCTATATTGAGTTGCTTGCCTTTTCAATGAGGGTGGGTGGGGAGGGAGGAAGAGAGAAAATTTGAAACCTAAAATTTTAGAAACATATGTTTAAAAAAAAGTTTTCACATGCTATCGGGAAATAAGAAATACAAGAAATGGGGTACAGAAGTGTATCCTGCCCTACAGGAAAATAGAAGGGGAAGGGGATAAGAGAAGGGGGAGAGAAAGAAAAGAGGACAGACTAGGGGAAGGGATATTCAGAATGCATGCCATCTTGGGGTGGGGGGAGGGTGAGATGGGGTGAAAATTTGATACTCAAAAACTTGTGGAAATGAATGTTGAAAACTACAAATAAATAAATTTATATTAAAAATTATACTTCTTTTGTGTTTATTGTGATTTTATCTTTTTCCTTTTGCAAATTTGGGTCTCCATTTTAAAAATACATTAGCAAAAAGTTTATCAATTTTATTGGTACTTTAGAAAGCTCTTTGCTTCATTGACTAGCTAGTTTATTTTCAGTTATGCTTATTTTACTTTTGATAATTTCCTTTTTTTTTTGCTTGCTTTGGATTAGTATTTTTCTAATTGTCTAATTTTAAAAAAATCTTCCAAAGCTTATTTTAAATCCCTTTATTTTCTCTTTAGTACCTAAAAATGTTCAGGGCAATAAATTTGTCTCAGTACTGCTCTAAAAGTACACAATAAATTTTGATATTTTTAGACTCCTACTGAAATCTTTAATAATTTTTATTATTTCTAAAATGATCTTAGCTATAGAAAATAATTACATAATCTGCATTAAGAAAATAATTTTATAATTTGTTTCATTTAGTAAAATACTCATTGATTACTACTGCTATAGTACTGTGATCTAAAAATAGAATGTTTAAGATTTCTGTCTTTCTGATTTTTTATAAGTCCCTTATCTCTTCTGGAATGATCATTTTTTTAGAGGTGCAATGAATATTTAAAATATATAAATTGCTACAAAATTCTATAATTATTTCCACTGATCTATCAAATATGAGGGTTTTTCATTCTTCTATTAAATATTCTATTTCTTTCTTTATTTTTCTATATGTCTTATGAAGCCCTATTATTGATTGTTGAACTTAGCTACATTATTTCATCGTCTTTTTTTTTTTCAACGTTTTGGCAAAATTTTTCAAGGTTCTGCTGTGTATTGGTATATTGTTTTCAAAATCCTTCTTTTCTGAAGAGTAGTTTTGCTTAAGATTGACCTCTTTACTGTTTTCCCTCTATCTTCCTTTGTCATGTGTCATCAATGATTTGGCTTATAAATTATATTCTTCTTGTCTTGCACAAAGTAGGTACTTCAGTATTTGTCAAATCAAATTGCTGAACTGATATCAAACAAGAATGTCCCTCTCACTAAGTAATTGGATACAGCATAGAATGTATTTGAAAAATATGAAAAAAAATATGATGGTATGATTTGTTATAGACACTGAAACTACATTTAAAAAATTCCTTTTAAGAGATTTATTTTAAGTAATGAGTCCCATATATTGCTACACAAATATTGAGAGCCACCATGATCTTTAAGGTCTTTCCCATAATTAATCTTATGTGAATCAAAGATTCTGAGTTATAAAAGGAAGGAATCAACTTAGGACTGCATAGTGAGGTGAAGCTTCATAAGGGAGAGGTCAGTTTTGATTCTGGAAGGTAGAGTTAGAAGGAAGTTATTCCATGTTGTGGAAACAGCATGAATGTGAAGCCTGGAATGAGTCATGTGTTGCTTTTATTTTCCTTTTCTTCCTTTACTCTCAGTGCACACAGTCTTACCCTATACGTCCAAGGTTATGATGGCATTTTCAGAGTTGCGAAAACAAATGCATGCAGTAGAAATGAAGCCTAATGGAATATAGATAGATAGATATAGACACACACACACACACACACATACATGTATGTGTATGTGTATGTGTATGTGTATGTGTATGTGTATGTGTATGTGTATATGTATATGTATATATATGTATATGTATATGTATATGTATATGTATATGTATATGTATATGTATATGTATATGTATATGTATATGTATATGTATATGTATATGTATATGTATGTATATATCCATCTATACTTCGTGGTATAAGGCAAGTATTTTTAATCTTGTATGTATAAGTATATGCAACAGATGCCTTTGGGAGTCTGATGAAGACTGTACACTCCTTCTCTTGATAATATTTTTAAATGAATAAAATACATAGAATCCATAGGATTATAAATAAAACCATTTACATTGAAATATCTACATCTATGTGTGTATGTAATATATATGTATAAATTTATGGAGAGAGAGGAAGACAGACATACACACAGAGAAAACATTTTCACAGGAGGAGATCAATATTTTTAAAGAAATTTATTTATTTTTAACCTTTTTTTTTTAATTTTTGAGTTCCATATTCTCTTTCTCACCTACTCACAAAGAAAGCAAGAAATGTGATATGAATTTTACATGTGGAATCACGAAAAAACATTTCCATATTAGCCATGTTGCAAAAAGTTAAAAATAGGTGAAAAATATTAAACTTTAGTCTGTACCCAGTTTCTATCAGTTCCCTCCCTGGAGGTGGGTAGTACTTTCCACCCTAAGTTCTTTGGAACTGTCTTGGATCATTGTATTGATCAGAATAAATAAGTTGTTCATAATTGATCATTGTACAGTATTGCTGTTAGTCTGTACAGTGTTCTCCTGATTTTCTTCAATTCACTTTGCATCAGTTCATATGTCTTACCAGATTTTATAAAATCTTGCTCATCATTTCTTATAGCACTATAGTATTCCATCACTATCATATACCATATTTGTTAAGCCATTCCCCAATTCATGGGCATCACTTCAATTTCCAATTCTTTGTAATCACAAAAAAGCTACTATAAATATTTTTATATGTATAGTTCCTTTTCCTTTTCCTTTGATCTCTTTGGGATATAGGCCTAATAGTGGAATTTCTGGGTCAAAGGGTATACACAATTTTATAGCCCTTTAGGTATAGCTCCAAATTGTTCTACAAAATGTTTGGACCAGTTCACAACTCCATCAACAGTACATTAGTGTCCCAGTTTTTCCTCATCCCCTCCAGTATTTATCATTTTCCTTTTCTTTCATGTTAGCCAATCTGATAGGAGTGAGGTGGTACCTTAGAGTAGTTTTAATTTGCATTCATCTAAACAATAGTGATTTAGAACATTTTTTCATGTGACTATAGGTAGCTTTGATTTATTCTTCAGAAAACTACTTGTTTATATCCTTTGACCATTTAACCATTGGGGAATGAATTGTATTTTTAAGAATTTGATTCAGTTCCTTTGTTTTGCTTCTCTTGAATATTATATTTGAATGTCAAATTTTCTCTTCAGCTCTGGTCTTTTCATTGGGAATGCTTGAAAGTCCTCTATTTTATTTATTCTTGATTGCAATTGTAGCTCCTTTGCCTTCCAGAATACTGTATTATGAGCTCACTATTCATCTTATGTGGAAGCAGTTAGATCTTCTGTAAACTTGAGTAATGGCTGCTTGGTATTTGAATTATTTCTTTTTGGATGTTTGCAATATTTTCTCCTTCAACTGGGAGCTATGAAATTTGTCTATAATATTCCTGGGAGTTTTCAACTGGGTATCTCTTTCAGGAGGTGATTGGTGGGTTCTTTCAATTTCTATTTTAACATCTGGTTCCAGGATATCAGGACAGCTTTCCTCGATGATTTCTTGAAAGATGATGTCTAAGCTTTTTTTTTTCCCATGGCTTTCAGGTAGTCCAATAATTCTTAAATAATCTTTCTTTGACTTATTTTCCAGATCAATTGTTTTTCTGAAGAGATAGTTAACATTTTCTTCTATTGTTTTCATTCTTTTGATTTTGTTTTATTGCCTCCTGATTTCTCGAGTCATTAGCTTTCACTTCATGAATTCTAATTTTTAAGAAATTATTTTTTTCAATTAACTTTTATTTCTTTTAACATTTGAACAATTCTGCTTTTTAAGTTCTTCTCCAGTATTTTTGTGCCTCTTTTACCAGACTATGGACTCTTTAGATAATTTTCTTCTATCACATTTCTTTTCCCAGTTTTTTCTCTACTTCTCTTATTTGCTTCTTTAAGTAATTTTAAGTTCTTCTAGGAATTCTTTCTGGGCTTGTGTCCAATTCACATCCTTTCTTCCATACTTTACTTATAACTGTTTTGACATCATTGTCTTCTTCTGAGTTTGTGTCTTGATCTTCCCTGTCACCATATTAGCTTTTAATGGTCAAGGTTTTTTTTTTGCTATTGTTTTTTTTTTTTCTTAATTTCCTTACTATTTCTTGACTTTTAACGTTATGTTAAAGTTGGTCTCTGATTCCAGGTCGAGGGGGCATTGATGCAAGATTTAGTTTTCTTGTACTGCTGTTTTCAGAGCTAGTTCTTGGGATTTTTAAGATTTTTGGTGCTTCCAAGGTGTCATGATCCAAGGAGAGGTGTAAGTACTACTTTCCTGGCTTTCCTCCAGTTGCAAGTGCTGGTGCCTCTTCTTGGTCTTGGAACTGTGACAAATTTCCCTGCTCTCCTTTAGCCATATCTACTAGTACTCTTTCCTGACTTGTAACTAAGACAAGGGCCATGCTTACTTGTAAGAGAGTATAAGCATTCTTCCCTGCCCTTGGACCAAGACCTGGACCCCTCATCTCCTGTGAGTGTAGGCACCAGTGATTCTTTCTGCCTTAAAATTGTGAACAGGATCCCTGTTCTTTATAGGCTGCAAGTGCTAGTGCTCCTCCTACAAAAGAACTTTTCATCTAGTGGCAGGAAACATCTGTAATCTCTTTCTGACCAGTTTTCCAACCCCTTAATACCTCTGGGCTGAGATTTCCTAGAAAGTTTTCTTCCACTGTCATAACTACCTTTCAAGGCTTACTGCAGGTATGGCCACGATGTGCAGTGTACTCCATGCTGGCCCTTACCTCTGTGTCATACACCTTTTTTGCTGACCTCTCAAGATGTCTTGGGCTTGAAAAAATGTCTTACTCTGGCCTTTTGTTGTCTCTACCACTCCAGAGTTAAATTTGAGGTGTTATTTTAAAGGTTTTGGAGGGGAATTTTAGGAGAGTTTAGCTGAGTTACTGCCTCTTTTCTGTAATCTTGGATCTGCCTCCCCCTGGAGTATATTTTGAACTCCTGATATAGGGAAATATTCCATTCCACTCCTCAAGTTGCATTTTTGTATGTGGATGTTCTTCCAAAAAATGTTCCTTTCCTCATTCCTGGAATCATGTATCCTTATTATTTTATGATACTGTTATTTATATAATGTAGAAGTTATTACATGTGCTACAAAGGAAAATAAAAGAGTTTATCATAGCTCACAAAAGCACTGACCAATAGAATGTGTATTAAGGACAGAATGTTTGTACAAGTACTTGAAAGATAATTCTGATAATGCATTCTTTATTTTTCCATTGGCAGTTTCCAGAAGCTCCCAGAAACTCTCAGAGATATTTCATCACTTCAGAATATGCTTCTCCTATTCCAATAAAATTTTATTATTATTAACAGAATCACAGCATGCTAGGCCTAGAAGAGACCTAAATAATTACCTACTCCAACTTCACATTTTACAGAGGAGAAATAGGAATAAAATGCCTTGTGTATGGTTACAAAGCTAGTAAATGACGAATCAGTATTTGAACATAGTTCTTCAAAGACTTTTGATATGATCTAAATCCAGTGCTTCCACTGGGCCTGCCTAAGTCCATAAACATTTTTAGAGTGTGGCACTAATATATTATAAAGTATCTTCTAGCAAGACTAACACTATGGCAAGGAGTGAAATTCCATTAAATGAATGTTCAGATGCTAGAAAAGAAAAAGGATAAAAAGGAGACATCTAAATTCACTGACTTGAGTTTGCATATAACTTTAGTTTTAGTTTATATGGTCCCAGTACCACTAAATTTTGCTTTAACACAAGCCATATGGCAGATTAAACACTGAAAACAAAATTGGCAAGTTTTGTTCAGATTCTGTGATTCCTCTAATCACTAAGGGTGGTTTCACTGGGCTCCAATATGTGTTGTGAAACTCACTTACCATGAGTCCCTCTCCCACAATGATTCTCTATAAAAGAACAAATCATAAATCTCTCTCTCTCTCTCTCTCTCTCTCTTTCTCTTTCTCTAAGTTGATTATAGGAGCATCTGTTTCTTCTCTACTTCCTCCGTTGTCTTTTTATTAATTTATTTTGATTTATCAATAATCACTTCCATAAGCTTTTGAGTTTTAAATTTCCCCCCCTCCCTTCCCACCTCCCTCCCCAAGACAGCATATAATCTGATATAGGTATACAAACACATTCCTATTGAACATATTTTCACATTAGTGATGTTGTAAGAAAGAATTAGAACCAATAGGAGGAGCCAAAAGAAAGCAAAAAATAACAAAACAGAAGGGAAAAAACAGCAAATAGTATGCTTTGAGCTGCATTCAACTCCACAATTCTTTCTTTGGATGTGGATAGCATTTTACATCATGAGACCTTTGAATATATCTTGGATTCTTGAATCGCTGAGAAGGGCTAAGACTATCAACGTTAGTCATCACACAACATGGCTGTTACTGTGTACAATATTCTCTGGTTTCTGCTCACTTCACTGAGCATCAGACCCTACAAGTCTTTCCAGGTTTTTCTGAAGTCTTCCTGCTCATCATTTCTTACAGCACAATAGTATTCCAGTGCATTCATATACCACAACTTGTTCAGACATTCCCTAATTGGTGGATATTCCTTCAATTTCCAATTTTTGCTACCACAAAAAGAACTGCTATAAATATTTTTGTATATGTGGGTCCTTTTTTCCCATTTTTATGATCTCTTTGGCATATAGCCCTAGAAGTGGTATTTCTGGGTCAAACGGTATGCACATTTTTACAAATATAGCCCTTTGGGCATAGTTCTAAATTGCTGTCCAAAATGGTTAGATCATTTGACAACTCCACCAATAATGCATTAGTGTTTCAATTTTCCCACATTTTTCCTGTTTTGTCATGTCTGATAGGTATGATGTGATACCTCAAAGTTGTTTCAATTTGCATTTCTCTAATAAATAGTGATTTAGAGCATTTTTTCATGTGACTATAGATGGTTTTAATTTCTTCATCTGAAAACTGCCTCCTCATATCCTTTGACCTACTTCCCCCATTATTAAGGACTCTTCCTTCCCAAGTTGAAAACCAGATAGATTTGTGATGACAGCTTGAAAGTAAGTTATTGTGAAGTTCAAATGAGGTAGTCTATGTAAACTGATGAAAATTGAAGCATAATGCACACATGGATATATATATGTATATACATGCATATATATGTATACATATGTGTGTATGTGTACACACACACACACACACACACATACACACACACACACAACTGGTTATGAGCCAATCATTGAAGTTAAATTTTTTACAACCCATGGAGATTTTGCTTCTCATTTGTATGGCTTACATGCTGATTAATGGTCAGAATATGATATTTCAAATACTTACCTGCCATTACTGCAATGCAGTATTATGAGGCTTCTTCACTGTTCACCAGTATTCAACCCTATGCATACAACCAGATCTTCAACAAGACCCAAATATATCATTATAGGCATTTGTCCTACAAGTTTTGCTCTGGTTCTTGTACTTCACAGATTATGGAGTCATAGAGCTAGAAGGGAATTTAGGGATCCTCACGTCCAATTTCTTTATTTTACATATGAAGAAATTGGGGCTCATATAGATCAAATTATTTGCTCAGACTCACACACCTAATTGTGAGTAGAACAAACATTTGAGCGGGTCTCCTGATGCCCAGCTCTCAAATGCAAAATATTTCCATTTGCCCAAAATACATAAGCTCTAGGATAGGTGAGGACACTGATTTATTTGACAAGAAAATTTGACCTTGAAGTTTGTAAATACACCTGGATAAGTGGGAACAGAAAAACATTTTCTTCAGTTGATAGGTTGAGCAAATGTTAAGTGGAAGATACCAATAGCCAACGGATTTGACATATGCGTGTTTTACAACTCTTAGTATGGCACTTAAGCCCTCAAATAATCTATAGACAGAGGCATAAATTATATCTACATGGTACTTTTGAGTAGATCACAAAATAGCAATGGACATGTCAAACTCTGTGCAGCACTTAGGCAATGTTAAGCAAAATTACTTCATATGGTCAGGTTAAAAAGGAAAAAAAAACTCTCCCTTTTTCTCCCTCTCTGTCTCTTTCTTTGTCTCTGTCATTATGTATGCTGCAAGATTTTCCCCAGAAATTTGAAAGTTATTAGGTTGAATTTGGGAATTTAGGGAAAAGAAATGCATTTTATGGAAATTGTTGCTAATGGTCAGTGCAACATGTTTACATATTTTAATGTAGTGGCTGCCTACTGCCCATCCATACCTCATTGATTCCATTTCCATGTTAAACATGTCACTGATGCCTGACAGATGACATCTAAATGGGAGGTTTAGAATAACCAGTATCCAAGAACACACCATGCCTCATGCTTTCTATGTGCAGTAGGGGGTGGGGAGAAGTGTTCTTTGCTTCCCCAACAGTAATTTTTTTAAGGTAATTATGAAACCAGAACTTTACCATTTATTTCAGCCATGGGCCTAATTTTAAAATGAATTATTAAAGCAATTCTCTACTAGATGAAATAAATGCAGAATTAGTTCACTGACCTTGCCACAAAAGACCTCCTTTAATTATTGGGGACTAGATTCCAAAAGCAAATACATAAAAGGGAAAGGGGGATTTGTGGAACTTGATTAGAAAACCAGCTTGTTTTCAAACCAAATATTGACTCCTCAATAGTAAGAAATGATTTTTTTTTTTGTAGTAGAAATGAAATGAGGAGTACATGGGCAAAAGGAATTATCTCTTTTTTGTTGTGGTTGCTCAACAAGTTTTTTTTTTTTAAGTAACACCCTGCATACAATCAGGACCTATCTTTAAGATATTCTGTAATAATTTCTTCTTAACAGCGTGGCACATATTCCTTTCAAGTTGCTTATAAGACCAACTAAATCTTGATCATAGGGAAGTATCTTTTTGTATAGAACAAAATTATTTAAGTACTCGATATATTTAGGACCAATTAAGAGGAAGAACTTTTCTTGGAGAAAAAAAGAAAAGAAAGAAACCTGTGTCTGGCATTTGGTCCAAAACATTTATAAAACTCAACTGTAGCTCATAGACTTTAGAGTGAGAAATGAAATAAATGAAACCATTCAATTATTTTTGAGTTATCAGACATCATTATCATCACTAGTTCACTTAATTGCTTCTGAAAATGCCAGGGTCCCTGTAATTATGTATTTCCTCTACCACAACTGCACTGAAATCCCTTCTATGGCTTCTGTGTTAATCCCCTGTTCAAAAATTTGCAATTGAATGTGGCATTTTATAAAAGGAACAGTGCATAAAATTATAGAATAAATAAATTTATAGAATAACTGCATTACAGTGCTTATGAGGCAAGCAATATTATGAAGCCCATTAGCATATGGATACCTTAACATGACTTATGTGCTAGCATCCATGCAGTTCTTTTTTTTTGGGGGGGGGGGTTAGTCAGTGGGGTTAAGTGACTGGCCCAGGGTCACACAGCTAGTAAGTATTATGTGTCTGAGGCTAAATTTGAACTCAGGTCCTCCTGAATCCACGGTCTATCCACTGTGCCACCTACTTGCTCCCATGCAGTTCTCTTATCAGTTCCTGTTGCGTGATCTGTTATATTAGCTAATATCCTTAGTCTCTTTTCTTACAGTCAAATCCTAGTCCAAGTCCTAGAATTTTTATGCTCCAGACAAACTGGGCCACTAGCCATTCCTTAGTCAGACTATACTCTTTCTTGACTTTTGGCATCAGAGTCCCATTCCATCTTTTCCATCTGTTTAACTATCTCGGTTCTGTCAAGGCCCAGCTCAGATGACACCTCCTTTATGAATTCTTGTTTATCTTCCCACTTGAAAGTCACCTCTTCTTTTTCTAATTTTCTAGAACTTTCTTTTTTCCTGGATCTTTTTTCTTTGTTTCAACTACATTTTTTTGGGTCAGATTTTGTTGTGTACAAGTTTTAGGTCCAGCTATTAAAGCATAAGCCTCTGGAAGGTAAGTACTATGCTGTTAAAACATCTCTGAAACCTAGACACCTACTTCATTGTTTTATAGGTATTAAAGGCTGAATAATTATTTGTTGAATTTAGGCGAGCAGCTAGATGAGAGTTATAAAGTAATTCAATCTGATTGAAGAAATATTTATTAAATACTGTAAGTAAGGCATTTGGATAGGTATAGAGATACAAAATTCATGTCTCCCCCCTACCCCCAGAAAAACAAAAACAGTCCCTGACCTCAAGGAACCTATATTCTCCTATAATCTACTTCTGTCCACGAGCCACTTCAACTCTATGTTTTTATTCCTCCTACTTGTTCAACTCTGTTATAATATATTTTCTCATCTGTGTTTTGGAGCACATTTTTTTTTTAAATTAATTAATTTAGTTTTAGTTTTCAACATTCACTTCATAAGCTTTTGAGTTTTAAGTTGTCTTTTCTTCTCTCTACTCATCCCTCCACAAAATGCCATGTGATCTGGTATAGGCTCTACACATACATTCCTATTAAACGTTTTCACATTAGTAATGTTGTAAAGAAAAATTAGAAGTAATAGGGGAACCACAAGAAAGAGGAAACAAAACAAAACAGAAGAAAAAAAAGAGCAAATAGTATGCTTTGATCTACATTCAAACTCAATAGTTTTTACTCTGGATGTGGATATCATTTTGCATCATGAGACTTTCAGAGATATCATAGATTCTTGAGAATTGCTGAGAATTGAGCATGTTGG
The DNA here is from genome assembly GCF_003287225.1 of Phascolarctos cinereus. Classification (NCBI taxonomy): domain Eukaryota; kingdom Metazoa; phylum Chordata; class Mammalia; order Diprotodontia; family Phascolarctidae; genus Phascolarctos; species Phascolarctos cinereus. Next base: position 97,746,761 of record NW_027555847.1, read on the forward strand.
AGCAGCTAGGTGGTCCAGTGGATAGAGCTTTGGAGTTAGGAGGACCTGAACAAATTCAGACACATGACACTTACTAGCTATGTGACCCTGGGCAAGTCAATTAACCCTGATTGCCTCACCAAAAAAAAAAAATGAGTATGTCTTTAAAACATTTTAAGCAACCCCCTCATTTCCCCCTTGTTCTAACATTAGTCATTGTTGATTCAGAATCTCTTGTCCAATTACATCCCCATTTATTTCACGCAGTGGGGAAAACAAAACACAGCTTTTTCTTTTATCACTTTTCTCATTAATTATGCTAGAATATTTTGAATAGCTTTTTTTTTTCTCTCAATAAACTCCTGAAAGCTTTCTTTTCAAACTAACTCCATGAATGAGGATAAGGAATGAAAGGTTGCCATATAGGCCAGCAATTCATATATAAGATAACAAAGCAATTCACTTATTGGGTTGGAGTCGTAGTAGCTGCGGAAAAGATGTTACCTGTAAGTGTGAAGTAGGAGCTCTGCATTATACTTGTGCAAAGTCTTTTGTGCTCACTGGGTATTCAATGCCTGGAAGTCATAATTGTTATTTTCCAAGTCCCAACAACAATGCTTGATAATATCTTCTCTCCTTTTCGTATTTAGGCCAGCCTCTCCTTGAATATAAAACCTGAGGGTGATTTCCATAAATAATTCAACTCACTTCCTGGCACTGCCTCTAGGGATACAGGATGAATTTCCTACTATAGATGCCAGTTTTAGCTTTAATTGCTCTGGACATGTAACAGTGGTCCATTGGGAGTTACCAACTGTTCTTGTAAGATGTGTTAACAACTGAAAAGTTGGAAGGTAGTATGGCTCAATAGATACACCAGCAGACTACAGAATGAGGGTCCAAAAGCAGTAATCCCACTTACAGAAGAGTGACCTTGAACAGTTTTTTTGAGATACTCTAGACCATAAAGAACAGTACTAATAGAACTTTAATAAACTGATCTAAGCCTTTTGATTTTCTTCTTGTTTCCATGGAAACAGTGGGGTGACTTCAGTTATTTACTGAAAGCAGATATTTGTTGTACACTACTAAGTGACTGCACATTATGTGACATTAAGCCTAGGTTCCATTATTTCAGTTACTACCACCTGCAACGATTCTTGGAAGTAAATTCAAATTCACTTTAATAAATAAATATGTGCTATATATCCCTTGGGAAGAGTTGATCAGATGGAAATCATAGGCTTAGATGCCATCAAACTAAATAAACATTAATGCAATCATGGAATATACTCAATACATTTGAGGTCACTGGCCTAAACCCATGGAGAAAGATAATCAAACAAAGACACAAAAGAGGAGAGCCACCATACTGGATCAGAGCCATGTTCAACCCAATGTACTGTCTCCAGCAGAGGTCCCAAGAAGCATTGTGTATAAGGGTATTACTCACAAACTCCCATAATTTTTTAAACTACTGACTCAGTTTCCAGTGACTAACCCTTCAGAACCACCTGTTAGGGTAATGTTCATCTTATTTACCTCATGTAAAGTGTATTTTTTTTTACTTCATTTGAGATTCAGGTATGAAACTCTACTTCTGATTGGGATCTGGCAAAAAAGCCTGGGTTACCTCTACTATGTTCCTTGGAATGTTCTTGAGTTAAATGGATCACTTTTTAACCTTTCGCCTTATAGACTAATGGGTGCTAGCTAGGCTTCTATTATCTGATAGCAGCCTTTCTTTTATACGTTCTTTTCCCCAATTCAGAATCTTCCTTTGCTCTATTAAATCATGTGGTACACTTCAGGATAATAGTTTAGATACAGCTATCACCAAATTCATTTATTTGTTTGTTTGTTTTACCAAGAACTAATTTTTTGTTTGTTTCATTTTGAATATCATGCTTATAGTACCTATCAAGAAAATTTCTGAGAGACAAAGTTCCAAGCACAATCCATTTATTAGCAAGCCTAATAATTTCCATTGAGGTCAAAGGTCTCTCAATGACCATAGAACAAGAGTGAGGGCTGACAGGGTCTTTTATAGTGCTTAACAAGATGACATTAAAATCTCCAGCAGCATAGGTGTATCTTCTTCTGATTGATTGCAAAGTAAAAAGCTTTCACATCAGCTTGATAATATAACATTTGGGCCACCAGTCCTGAAGACTCCTTAACCATAAACAAGACATAAGATTTGGGAAATTTGGGAATCTCTGCAATAGTTTAGATTGAATCAGCTTGACCTTTAGGTTAAGGAAGTTTCCCCAGAATGTGTGTGAAGGGGGAAGTTACAAGGGTGGTGGTACAAGTCATGAAATAATGGCGGTAATAGAATTCTCACACAAGTGACATGAGGTTACTGAGTAAACTTGCAAGAGTAAGGAACAGTGAGGAGGAATACTGAATATAGCTTGATTGTCTTAACAAAATAAAATTAGAAATTAATTTTCAGATTCATAGATCATAAGATTTAGAGGTAGAAGGGACCTTAGCAGTCATGAAATTCAATATCCTTAATTCACAGGTGAGGAAATAGAGGCACACTGATTTATTCATTGTTATATGTCTAAGTAAAAACCTAGTCTTCCTCAGCCCAAGTTCAGTGCCCTGTCCCTATACCATGCTGAGGTGTATGAGTTGTTCATGGAAGACTAGCACCTCTGGTGTGAGAGCTTGCCAAGCCCTTTTCAATGCTCCTCATCCACTTTCAGTGTCCAGCCTTCACCCGACTCTTACCTGTGGCTCCAAGAAGCTGCAGCACATACCACAGCCACAATCTGATAAAACCAGCTCATCAGATGGACTAAACCAGCTTAATAGTAACTGACTGGCCTCAAACATATTGGTGAGTTACAGGGACATTTACCCCAAGTATGAGAATATTTCCTCCAGCAGAATACTTTGTTTTAACATCCATGAAGGCAGCTGAAGGAGGTACTGTGGGGCACTTAGGGCTTGGTCCAACATCAAAGACACCAAGGTCATCCACTGCATCCCAGGCCAATGACACTCATCTGGACTTTTGTCTTTCCATTGGACCTTAAGGTCTTTCAGTTAATTTGCCCAAACAAAGCCAATGCAACCAAGATTAGAAGGAAAGTAGAAAAATGAGAATGAATTTTTACAACCAGTCTCTCTGACAATGGCCTCATTTCTAAAATGTATAGAGAAATAAGTCAAATTTATAAGAATACAACTTATTCTCCAATTGATAAATGGTCAAAGGATATGAACAGGCAGTTCTCAGATGAAGAAATTAAAGCCATCTATAGGTATATGAAAAAATGCTCTAAATCACTATTGATTAGAGAAATGCAAATCAAAACAACTCTAAGGTACCACACCACACCTCTCAGATTGACCAACATGACAAAACAGGAAAATGATAAATGTTGCACAAGATGTCAGAAAATTGGAACACTAATGCATTGTTGGTGGAGTTGTGAAATGATCCAACCATTTTGGAGAGCAATTTGGAACCATGCCCAAAGGGCTATAAAAATGTGCATATCCTTTGACCCAGCAATAGCACTTCTAGGGCTGTATCCCAAAGAGATCATACAAGTGGGAAAAGGACCCACACATACAAAAATATTTATAGCAGCTCTTTTTGTAGTGGCAAAGAATTGGAAATTGAGAGGATGCCCATCAATTGGGGAATGGCTGAGCAAGCTGTGGTATGTGAATGTAATGGAATACTATTGTGCTATAAGAAATGATGAACAGGCTGACTTCAGAAAAACCTAGAAAGACTTGTATGGTCTGATGCTGAGTGAGGTGGGCAGAACCAGGAGAACATTTCTACACAGTAACAGATACATTGTGCAATGACTAATGTTGATAAACTTAACCCTTTTCATCAATACAAGGATCTAAGACATCTCCAAAGGCCTCATGATGGAAAATGCTATCCACATCCAAAGAAAGAACTGTGAAGTGTGAATACAGATTGAAGCATACTACTTGCTCTTTTTTCTTCTGTTTTGTTTTGTTTCTTCTTTCTTGTGGTCCCTCCTATTGGTTCTAATTCTTATTCACAACATCACTATTGTGAAAATATGTTTAATAGGAAAGTATATGTATAGCCTATATCAGATTGCATGCTGTCTTCAGGAAGGGAGGTGGGGAGAGAGGGGGAGAAAATTTAAAACTCAGAAGCTCATGGAAGTTATTGTTGATAAATCAAAATAAATTAATTTTTAAAAAAATATCTATGGAAGACAAAAAGAGCCTGATGACTTTGTGTAGCTCTGCCTCACTTAAATCTAATTCACATGCAAGTCACAACATCACCTCACTATGTGACTGGTCATTTTTGAAAGTAAAGAATGAATAACAGTACCATGATGCTTCTGTGATGACACACAGAATGTTTCTGGACTTTTAGCTCTCAGCAATATATTGGATACAGGCATAGCAGGGGCAAATAAGGCAAAATAATTAAATATTTGTGTACAATTATAACACATACATGGATTTTTAGGTAAGTCATTGGGCAAATCACTTAAAGTCTCCAGACTTCAATTTCCTTTTGTATAAAATGAGGAGATCATGAAGTATAATATTCTTATTCTATACAAAAGGAAATTGAGGCCTGGAGACCTTAAGTGATTTGCCCACCAATCACACAAACCGATTAGTGACAGAACTGACATTAAAATCCATGTCTTCTGATATCTTCTCCAGTACTCTTTCCCCTGAATGTTGGTGGACATTGATTGATAAAAATTGTTTAGGAAGATGTAGCAAGTATCATACAATAATGATGTTCATTTTGCGCCCAAACGTTAGCAAGTCTTTTTCCACAGCTCTAGGAATCTAGGGAAAAATAAACAAAGAAAGGAAGAAACAAAAAATGAAAGAATGAACAAAAATAGACAAGCAAGTGAAGGAATGAATGAATTAAAATTATAGGCTTTGCATCTTCTAGTGTTTCAGTGAAAAGGACAGTAAAGAACTGAACTAGAAAAAGGCTGAATTGTTGAGTTGAAATTTTCTTTTATGACAAGAGTCATCTAATGACATTTGAAGATAACTAAAAATGGTATGTTCATGTCAGTGTGATGAATACAGGGAGTCAATTACTGAGAAATTTACAATTCCATAAAAACTTAGTAAGTGACTGTGATGTATAGAGCCATACACTAGAGACTAGAGGAAATAAAGTGTCATGGTACTTTCTCTCAAGGAACTTACCATCTAACAAATGAGATTCAATGTACGCAAATGACAATAAGAAAAATGAAAATGCTATTGAAATGTAGGAGATACAAACAGAGCTAAAGATCATATCTAGCTGAGAGTCTGGGGAAGAAAATGATAGACTCCCCATATGGCACTTCAAAGTTGGGAAGTTTTCAACAGGTGAAGATGAAAGGCAAGATGTTTCATTTATTCATCAATCACATATTTTTAAAATTGTCATGTATGCAGCAGCTTATTGTGCTGGGTATAGAAGGAAGTAGAAGATAAAGGTAAAAACAATCTCTTCCCTCCTGAAGCTTACAGTCTATTTGTAGGTATAATATACCAATACAGGTAGCTACAATACACAGTTTTGGGTGACACGTGCTTTAGAGACATGTGAAGCAAAGTACTATGTGAAGTAAAAGGAGGGAGTTCATAACCTGCAGAAGAATTACTGGCTTATGAGATAGTGTGAACAAAGGCACAGAGGTTATAGAAAAGTGATAATATGCAAAGTTTTCATCATACAAGGTTAATATGTGTAAAATTAGTGACCTCATCATCACTGATTGGCCATTTTCAAATAAAGCTAAGGTTATATACTTAATCCCCAAGTAAGACAATAAGCTTTGTTTTATTCTGCAGCCAGTGACTGTTGCTCTCATCTTCACTGGTGATCTAGCAGATTTATGCCATTTGTGACAAGGAAAGCCATGCAAAAGAGAACAGATCAGCATGAATCCATTGCCACTCCTGGAAACACACACACACACACACACACACACACACACACACACACAGCAATTCAAGTGCATGTCCTTCTAATGGTACCTTGATAGTGTCATTTTTGTGAAAGAAGGGTAGCATATGATAATCATCATTATCACACCTGATTACAATCCCAGAGGGAATTTGTTAAGTACTCACAAGCAGTGCAGATTGTACCCTAGAAATAATGAAGCTTCACACAAACATAACTGACTATTTCCTTTTTAAATTGCAATTTCACTAAACTTCTCAGAGTGTAAATTAATGAGGGCTGAGCTGAATTAGTCAGAGCTGCCTGGAGACTGAAGCAAGGACAATAGCAACCTCAGGGAAAGGGAATGAGACCTACAGAATCAACAGCATCAATTAATATTTAGCAAACCCACAGGGTGTTTGACAACATAACTAATTTACTGAACAAAACATACTTATAATATTCAATTATAATACAGTCCTTCCTAATAAACCAGGACACAGTATGCCCCATTTCCCCAAAAAAGGAGTTAAATGTCTAAGAAGGTAGAAAGCTGTTAAGTACAATTAGTTTAAAAACAAAGTAAAACTGAAATTCAAAGGAAACATTCAGATATATGAGAACAGGACCCGCTAGCATCCTAGTGAATATGGCATTTACTCGAAGGCTAGTGAAGTGGGTTCTTTATTTTCTGTGAGTTTAGAATGGTTGGGTTCATGGGATCATCAAATATAGAAATATGGTGGCTATATGATGACTGAAAAAGCAAAGAAACATAAAGAGAAGAGAATAAATGGAATAGTCTATTCTCTCTACCCCAATGAGCTCATCATTCATTCATTCAACAAACAATTATTAAATTTCTACTATGTACCAGGCACTGTGCTAAATGTTGGGCATACAAAAAAGAGTTTAAAAAAGTCCCTGTGCTGGAAGAGCTCACAATCCAATGAAACTGGGGGGGTTGACTGAACATATTTGATTTCAACATTTAGATCCAGTATTTCTGTGTTCTAATGAGTGGGGCCCTGTAGCAATAAAGGGAACATAGAAAGCATAGAAAGCTGAAATAAAAAGCATATCAGCATGTCAGCTAATGGAAAAGCAATGTGGTATAGTGGAAAACATGCTAGGTTTAGAGTTAGAAGACCTGAGTTCAATTTTCAGGTATGTTACTTACGTGATCTCATGCAAGCCATTTAATCTCTCTGGACCTCAGTTTCTTCTAGTTTGGACTAGTTGACATCTAAGGTAATTTCTAGTACTAAATCCATGATTCTATGATACTATACGATATTTATTTACTTATATTCAGGGGTATGCTGTTAATGTTTAACAACTGGCTCTCCAAAAAGAACATTCTCAAAATATTTTAAAATTTAATTTGAATTATTGACATTTTCTTCATCATTTTCTTAACATAGAAATCAATAAAACAATAAATCAAGACTTGTTTTATAGTACTTGCTGATTTCCAAGGTGTAAACAGTCACACAGAAAATTAAACAATCAGGTCAAGCTAGTGCAAGCTGGTTCAAGCTAGTTCCCAGAAGTTTTATTAGTTGTCAGAACTCCCTGAAGTAAATCCCAAGTATTGTTATTCTAGCTATCTGTGGGGAATATCATGCTGAAATAAAATGATTTGCAAAGAGGAAATCAAATAACTGCTATCATAAAGGTTTGATTTTTATTACAGGGAACAGAACCCGCAGCTTCTAATATTTAATAGAGGTTAAACACACATCATGTACAAATATGCATGCATCCACATATGCATACAGACATGTATATATACACACAGTAATTCATATAACTGCACATACACATAGATATCTATCTAAATCTATATATTAATATGTATGCACTCATGCCTTTTTTGTGATTATGAAGGGCCTCATTGTTGGCAGAGAAGAAAAAGACTCTTTTTCCCACCTTTCTCCACTAAGTAGGAGTATCAGTGTTCATGTAGTTCATGTAATTGGCTACAATGTTATCATAACATCATATTTGCTCGAAATGAAGCTTATATTCTAGAATAAACTACTAACATAGATTGATACATATTGATATGTAATAAGCAGTTTCAAGAAGTACGGAAACAAAGCAGTACATGAGGTCCATAGAGAACATTCATAAAATTCCATAGATGACGACATCATCTTCATCATGTATTTAATATAGTGCTATAAGGCTTGCAAAGCTCTTTACTGAAATTATCTCATTTGCACTTCACAAGAGTCCTGTAAGGTAAGTGCTATTTATTATCCCCATTGTACAGATGAGGAAATGGAGGCTGAGAAAAGTTAATTTACTTTTCCAAAGTCATCAGCTTGGGAAAATCTGAGATATGAACTCCAGTATTTTTGACTCCAAGTCCAGCTTTCTAATCACTGCACTACATTGCTAACTAGTGTGCCAAGGTTATCACCAAGGATATAAACATTTAGAAAAGCAGATGAATTGGTCATGCAGTGATAATGAGAAATTCTAGAATGAGTTGTAGATTGAAAATTTGAGGGATGTATTAGCACTTAAAAAATCTTGAACAACAAGAACAACAGAAAACAATGCCCCCAGAATATTTGGTGTTCATATTCTTTATGGAAGCTTAATGGGAAAACATGGAGAAACCTTTCTATATTTCTACCAGAGGTAAGGTAAGGTAAGGAACGGCTGCAATAAGCATAGAACGAGGGAATGCCTAGATTGATGAGATGTCACCTTCACAAAGTCCTAGGTAAATAACAATAACAACAGCAACAACAATAGTTAACATCCATACGGTGCTTTCCTTGGGCCATGCACTTTAGCACATGCTAAATGTTTTATGAATATAATCTCATTTAATCTGTATGACAATAGCTAGGTCCTGCTATTATCCCCATTTTACAGGTGAGGAAACTGAGACAGAGTTGAAATGACTTGCCCAGGCTCACGTATCCAGTAAGTATCTCATGCTGTATTTGAACTCAGGTCCATCCACTGTGCCATCTAATTGCCCCTATATAATAAAACGCACACAAACACTTGACAAACTTCAAAGCACTACAGGAATGCCATGATTGTTGTTATTAAAACAACTGTCTTGCTAGACTCAATTCTCACAATTGTGCCTGCACACCAGTGGTTGAAGCCCCTGCAGCATGTTTCTTTAATTGTGATGTCATTGCAAAGTATCTTATAGCATCAAAGGCAAGTTTGCTCTTGAAACAGTTCAGGAACAATAACAACAGAAATGACAGAAACGATAGTAGCAGCAGCAGAAACAGAGAGGTAACAGATCATTATGAGACATTGGGGTTCACAATTACATTCCTTACCACAGTCTTACGAGATAGGCTGTACATGTACTATAATTCCATTTTACAATGAGGAAACAGAGGCACAGAGTGTTTAAATGACTTGCCCAAGGTCACATGAACAGAAAATGGAAGACCAGGATATATTGGGAACATATTTTCATCTTGGTTTATTTTAAGGGAGCTGAATTTACTTTTTAGCAATGGACTAAATAGAAGTTTTAACTGTCTCAATCCTGACCTTTGTGCCCTTCTTTCTTATGCTGAGAAGTTTTTGCTTGTATTTTTTTTTGAGCAGGTTTGTATACTTGTCTAGTTTTAGGTTGTTAAGTATTTTGGTGAAGCATAGTCTCAAATTCAAAGAACAATGTGTAACGTACAAATACAATGCATCTGTTTTTGAGATGGTTTGTGGAGTTCAAGTTTCTGGATATAGTAAATAGAGTAAAACCATCACCCGGGAACTCCAGCTATAGAGGATTGCATGGTACTTGATACTCACAGATTGTCATCACCTACCTTAGGTTGTTAGATCTGGAAGGAATCTCATAAGTCTGACCTCTAAAGGAAATGAATCAACTAAAGTGACACAGTTACTTCTTTCCCTTAGAAGGAAACAGGGCAGGGATTACTGTCCCATTTTACAAATGACAAAATTGAGGCCCAGAATAACTAAATGAGTTATCCAGGGTAATACAGCTGGGAAGCACCAGAGATACCAAAATCGAGGGCTTCAGAGCAAGTCCAGTGGTCTTTCCCCTAGACCACCGCATTAATGTCTATAGACTCTTTGTCTCTGGCACTGCCTAACGCCTTATCTTTTGTGTGTAAAATTCCAATAATGGAAAGCTTTAATTTAGAAGGAACAAATTGTCAAATATAGAGCTCCCTATATCTATATTTAACAAAAGTCCTCTTGAAATGAAAGGCAACATAGCATAATGGATAAAGAGACTTTTTGAAGCTAGGAAGACCCTAGTTCTAGCCCCACCTCTGCCCCTGGTGTGTCTTAACCTATTGGTAACCTAGACAACTCTAAGAATATAAGTTACAGAGAAGATGCTCTATTGTGTTGAAATTCTATCTTGTTCTAGTCCCCATCAACTCCACCTCTTTAGTTAGCATAGTAAATAAGTTTAAAAGTAGCTAATGTAAGGATAGGTAGGTGAACCTCCTCCCAGGAGAATTTCCCTTTAAATTGCAATAAATCAATTAAAATTTAATAAATTAATTAGCAATTCGTTCATACCAAAAGAGTCATAGGTTTGGTTCATATCCTCATCTATTCTTGTATCTTAACCTAAAGATATCTCCACTAGTGAGAATTTTAGGCACAAGGAAGATGGGCTATTTGTGATTCCAGGATCCCTGTAGAAATCTGCAAATCATATCTCATGGATGGCTGCATTCTCTGACTGCCTAAAGCTAGAAATGAAAACATGAAAATATGGATAAAGAGAACAGAAATATGCTCACCAAATCCCTGTGTATTAAAATTGTGTTTAAGACAAAACTTATAGACTGAATAAGGTACTTGTATGTTGCCAATGAAATAATTTCTCTAGACTACTGACTCTATGGAATGGTTAGTCAAGAAAAAAAGTAGAAAATATAAGTGATTCTAACAAGAATATAACTCAGACAATCATCATAGATTATAAAGGGAAATTTCAGACACAGGGACATACTTTGCTTCCTTTTTAAGGTTAAGTGTCATCAGTATTCATGCCTTCCTGCAAAATATCTCATCTTGTCACCATCTGGTACAATATCTTGGGCTGAATGGATATTGGTCAAACTCAGCAGGACATTTTTCATCCTCATGTAGTGCATTTTTGGCACTTTCTGGATGTTAAGAGCCAATAAAACTATGAACAGACTCTATCTTTGTGCAGGTAACTGTGATTTAAATTCTATTTCAGTCTCTCCATTCACCTTGTTACTTGAAGTTATGCAACCAAATAAGTATCAGGATTTAGGATGGTAATTCATAGCCCCAAATACAAATTAAATCATACAAATTGATCAAATGAATGTGGGACTAAGATAATCAGTAACAACAACATAACCACTTTTTTACAACACCAAACAATTCTTTTATGGCATTTCTTTTTAACCAATTTTCCCCCCTACCTCATGTCCTTGATAAAAGTACTTTCTCCTAGGTGTAATGAAAATGGATAGACCATTTACAATGCCATTTTGCTTAACAGAATTCCCCTTTTTCATTTTGTTACAATCAGATTTGTAGGCCCTTTGTTTTATTAAGAGACTTCACTTGAGTCAATCTACACATGTGCATATAGTAGGCAATTCTATTGATCAAAGACAACCAGCAGTTGAAAAGATGGAGACTTTCCAGATATGAATTGCTCTCACATTCTCAACATAAAACAAAGGCAACTATGGATTACAATGAAGAAGCTGCTTGATATGAATACTCACAGAGTAGAATGAGAATCAGTCAAGATTTTTATCTATATCCCTGACAGGGAGCTTCACCAATGTTGAACAATGGGTAAAACATGCTGAACCAGAGATAATGACATCCCTAAAATAAAAACATGAAACTAAATTGAAACCTTTGCCATGAAACCTGGAAAAGATATTACCAACTCTCATTTATTTGATCAAATCAACAAGCATTTATTAAATGCCTGCTTTGTGACAGGTACTGTACTAAGCACTGGTTATACAAAGAAACACACGCATACACACAAAACCCTACTCTCAAGAAGCTCACAGTCTAATGGGGAAGACAACAAAAAAAAAAGAAAAAAACTTTGTACAAGCAAGATATGGACAGGATAAATTGAAGATAATCTCAGGGGAAGGCACTAGCATTAAAGGGGATAGGGAAAAGACTTCTTACAGAAGGTTGAATTTTAGATGAGACTTGAAGAAAATCAGGAGGAAAACATGAGGAGAAGGAGAATTTCAGGCACAAGGGACCAAAATATGACATATTTTGAATTGAAAGGGGCCAATCACATTAGTCAATCCAACCCTTCTAGTTTACAGCTAAGGCTGCTGTTGCTGCTGCTCTTTGTCCTTTCTCAGATAGGACCATGGCATCAGTGATGCCATGGTATGCAAGTGAATTGGATTTAAGTGAGGAAGGGCTGTACAAAGTCACCACAACCCTCACTTTCTCCTCCGAAAAGAAAGGAACCAAAGCCCAGACAGCTGATGGATAGAACTAAGATTCCATTCCTGCTCTTCTGACTCTGCATCTATTATTTTTCCCATTTGAATTATATGACCAGTTGTTTGAGGCCTCTTTGTTTAGGGGAGAAGCATAATAACTTATCCTCTCTCCATTGGCTCCTCTCCCATAAGAAACAAAACAAAATAGAACAATAAGAAAAAAAAGCATAAAAATTCCTACAGCAGAGATGTGGAGCCCATACATTTTGATAAGCTCTGTAATACCCAACAAGAATATACAAACTGATTACTCTATTAGATATGCATATACATTAATTTTATGCTAAGACTACAGAATGCCACAGTATGGTATATGCCACTTTCAGGTGCTTTTGAAGACTAGCTCATTACAACATTTATCTTTATAGATATAGTTCTGTTAATATATATGCTTACGCACTCATATACATACTTGAGCTTTACATAGACTGATGGAGATACTAAAACAAATTTTCTCCTATCCTTCCATAATTTTCACGGTGTCCTCTCCTCTCTAACACTTAAGAAAGCTAAGTACGTTGTTAATGTGGTTGTTTCAAAATATATTTTTCATGTCAAAAGGATTAAAGAAAAGTCTGGTTGGAGATGGAACAAGATGGTAAGATTTATGTTCTAAGTACAATTTTTTTTGTCATTTCACAAAGAGATTACTCAAGAAAACTTCTTTTCACTTTGCTCACATCTCACCTTAGAAGTGAATAAAATCCATATAGTAGATAGGAAATTGAAAAGTTGTGAATTAGCACTTTAGCTGAGGCTAACAGATGCCAATATCTAAAGTTGCTTCTTTACCTGACATATGGTAAAGACGAGCTCATTGTGAAATATTTTCCAGTGACAGACTTTGTCAATATGCAATATATCAGTAGGCAATTTATTTCTGAAGTTTTCTCTTAAAATTCTTTGATTTTTTTTATTCTTCCAGCACTAGTTGTGTTCAACTGGAACTCCAGCCCTTCATCTTTTTCAACTAAAAAAAATCATCTTCTAATTTTGTAAATGTCTATTTTTCCCTAGTTATTCCCTTGTTTTCTTCCCTTCTTCTATTTCCCTTTCACAAAGAACATTTAGTATGGTCCCACATGATAGTCAACTTATCTGAAAGTTTACTCAACAGGGGAGGATCTATTAACCTGAAATATATACTAAATTTGAGAACACATATTAAATAATACTATGTGATTCATTGAATTTTACCCTCAAGAGCTTACATTCTTTTAGGGGAATATAACATACACAAAGGTAGGTATAATATAATAGAGGGAGCAATGGGGACAAAGAAGATATCAGGTAATGTGCTCTGGGAATATTAGAGAAAGGAGAAAGGATTTAGAACTTTGGATAGGAAGAAGGCAATGGATCAGAGAAGGCTTGCTTCATGGAGGAAGTACATTCCAGCAATGGGGTATATGATCTGTATGAATATATTGAGACAAAAAATGGCCTGCTGAGCTCAGGGTAAGAAGTACTACATTTTACACAGCAATACAATACTACTCTACTGAAATGAAGAGTGTGTGAATGTGTAATTCTGATAGTCAACAAGCATTTATTAAACACTATGTGCTAAGCATTGTGCGAAGATTTGGAGATACAAAGGAAGGCCAAAAAGGTATCTGCCCCTAAAACAAGAAATTCATATTTGAGTGAGAGAGACAACATGCAAAATAGTAGGTATATGAATATAGAGAGTGGATGAAGATATTGAAATAGGAAGGTATTAGCAGCTAGTAGTTAAATGCAGCACATCTGCACAAAGGCTTCCAATAAGCTTCATCCTTTTACTAAGCAGTGCGGATAGCTTCTTACTGACTACAAAGGAGTAGTAAGATGGACAGAAAGAAGGAAAAAAGGAAGGAAGGAAGGAAGGAAGGAAGGAAGGAAGGAAGGAAGGAAGGAGGGAGGGAGGAGGGAAGGAAGGAAGGAAGGAAGGAAGGAAGGAAGGAAGGAAGGAAGGAAGGAGGGAATGGAGAGAACAAAGGGAAACTAAAAGAAATTTTAAAAAATAGAAGAATTTTTTAAATGTCCTCTGGCTTCAAATAAATACTTTGCACTCTTGCTAAGGTTTCCATTTTTAGGGAAGCCATTATTTGCCTATGACAAGGATGCTTGATTCATTTGCTATTTATGCTCTAAAATATCATTGTGATTTTCTGTGAGAGCCTTCCAATATAGTGATCCTTACACTTTCTGAAGATCAGGCACTTATCACCTATTTTATCCATCAGTTCACATATTCCTTTCTACTTAAAGATGTTGTAGGGGTCATTGTAGTACTTTAAAGGTCTACGTTTCCATTGGGCTATAGGCATTTTTTACAACAACTCCTCCATAACTTACTATGTGCATTTCCCCAGTTTCTAGGGCTGACAAATGCATCAACCTGGTGATGGACCTCTGCAAACTTAGCTTAGCTGGATTTCAGACAATGGTTCATCAACTGGCCCCATATTTGTACTGTAAGGATTAAATGTTTAAATTAAATGTTAATTAACTTTGATTTTTGTTATAATAATTTAATGGTAAGCTCATAAAATCTTTTTTTATATACTTCAAGGTAGCAAAATTATGTTTAGGAATCATTGTTCTACCCTAACAACTTAGATTCTTTTCCCCCGTTTCCTCCATCCATGATTCCAGAGGTTAGGCATAGAAATCGTCATGTTAGAAAGGTAGCACTGGACTAGACTTCAGAAAGCCTAGGTTTAAGTTGCAGCTCCAACATTTAATGACTTAGTCTCACTTAGATCACATCACTTAGCCTCACTAAGGCTAGATGTCCACTTATATAAAATTGAGATAATAATGCCAAGTTCTTGGACTGTAAAAAAAAAAGTAAGTACACTGGATACTTTATGTAAATGTGATATCATATTGTTAATTGTTATTAAATGTTATAGTATAGTTAGTTAATTTTCTAAATGAGACATTTGAAAAATTTGTCAAGACATTTAAAACAAACTACTTTCACCATCAAGGAGAGTAGAAGAACCACTCTTGCATCTCAACAACACAGTCCTAATGTAGAAATGGGACTAAAGAGAACAATGAGGGAGAAAGCAGTCAGACTGGATTAACTGTATAGAGATGAGATTCCTGCTGGAAGAGACACGGTTGTAAGAGCACTGAAGAATTAATATGCATAGTACATGATGGAAAATAAGTCAACAAATTTGTGGGGAAAAAATTCTAAGATCTTATTAATACATTTAATAACTGATGACTAATTGATGACAGGAAGCATTAAAAATTTCTTAACTATATATCTTTTCTTTTACCTATACTTTTTTTTTTCCCATTTCAGCCACATACACTCAGATTCCTGAGTAAGGAACAGGCAGTGTTAATATTTAATAACGAACCACATCTTTAAATGCCTCCAAATACCTATAAAAATGGCTCTAAACAAATTCTAGAGCAGCAGAACATACAAAAAGACAGTAAAAAAATTTCCAGCCCAAGATAACATGGATGGTTGATTGGAAAGATCTATCATTGTGGGCTGGGAGAATAACACAGTTCAGTGTGTGTGTGTAGGCAAAGATGAGGCTTCAATGAACCTGGAACAGCCCTCAGAGGACTGAATCACTGGCACCTGTGGTGGTTTCCACATGTCTCAATCCACAAATGCCAAAGACAATTTAGAAGGTCAGTAGGAAAAGTCTGCGACCATGGTGAAAGAGAAGCTCCATCCCAGCCTCAGTCCTGGTGTAGCCCTAGAGGGGCAGCTGCTTCCAGACCTCTCAGCCCACAGATGGAAGGGGAATTGAGTGGCTGATCACAGGGGGATTGTAGGGATCTCTTTGCTAGTTCTGAGGCAGGAATCTCTTGCTTTGCCTGTGTTTGGATCTGGATCATAAGATCTGGATGGCAGTCCTGGGGAGAGGAGTAGCACTGGCATGGTGGAGTTTGTAGTGGTAGTGAAGAGGGAAATCTCTTCACAGTTCCAAGGTGGAAAATAATGCTTTTAGTCGCTCATAGACAAGAGCACAGGCCAGGAAAGGAGTAAATACCTTGCCATACCACCTTGGAAGAACTGAAAATTTACAGGTCCCTAGAAGTATCTTTGAAAACAGCTGCACAAAACCCCTGAAGCTAGGGACAGTACATTCTCCACACTGGAAGCAGACCTCTAAATTAACAAAAAGTTTAAAACTCAAGTAATTGGCTGGCAACATGAGCATGCTACACAAAAAAGTCAGACCATAGAATCTTTCTTTGGTGACAAAGAAGATCAAAACATTCAACAAGAAGGAGACAAGAAAGTCAAACCTCCTAGATCCAAAGCCTCCAAGAAAAATATGAATCAGTCCCTGGACATAGAAGAGTTCAAAATGGATTTTGACAATCAAGTAAGAGAAGTAGAGGAAAAACTGGGAAGAGAAATAAGAATGATGTAAGAAAATCATGAAAAACAAGTAAACAGCTTGCTAATGGAGACCCCCAAAATAGCCTAACCCAAATGGCAAAAGATATCCAAAAAGTCATTGAGGAGAAGAATGCCTTAAAAAGTAGAATTGACTAAATGGAAAAGGATGTCCAAAAGCTCACTGAAGAAAATAATTCCTTAAAAATTAGAATGGAGCAATTGGAAGCTAGTGACTTTATAAGAAATCAAGAAATGGTAAAACAAAACCAAAAGAATGAAAAAAATTGAAGACAAAGTGAAATATCTCATTGCAAAAACAACTGACCTGGAAAATAGATCCAAGAGAAATCATTTAAACATTATTGGGCTATCTGAAAGCCATGACCAAAAAAAGAGCCTGGACATCATCTTTCAAGAAATTAGCAAGGAAAACTGCCCTGATATTCTATAACCAGAGGATAGAATAGAAATATAAATCACTGCCTGGAAGAGATCCCCAAAGGAAAACTCCTAGGAATATTGTAGCCAAATTCCAGAGTTCCCAGGTCAAGGAGAAAATATTGCAAGCAGTCAGAAAGAAACAATTCAAGTACTGTGGAAACACAATCAGGATAACACAAGATTTGGCAGCTTCTACAGTAAGAGACCAGAGGGTTTGGAATAAAATATTCCAGAGGTCAAAGGAGATAGGATTACAGATAAGAATCACCTACCCACAAAACTGAGTATAATCCTTTGGAGGGAAAAATGGTCATTGAGTGAAATAAGGAACTTTCAAGAATTCTTGATGAAAAGACCAGAGCTGAATAGAAAATTCAACTTTCAAATATAAAACTCAAGAGAAGCATAAAGAAGTAAACAGTAAAGAGAAATCATAGGGGACTTCTTAAGGTTGTACTGTTTATATTCCTGCATGGAAAGATGATATTTGTAACTCATGAGACCTTTGTCAGTATTAGGGTAGTTGAAGGGAAAAAAATATATGTATAGATAGATAGATAGATAGATAGATAGATAGATAGATAGATAGATAGATAGACAGACAGACACATAGACACATAGACACATAGACAGATAGATAGATAGATAGATAGATAGATAGATAGATAGATAGATAGATAGATAGATGATGATAGAGAGAGAGAGAGAGTGAGAGAGAGTGAGATAGATAGATAGATAGATAAATAGATAGATAGATAGATAGATAGATAGATAGATAGATAGATGACACAGGGTGAGTTGAAGATGTAGGGGTGATATCTGGAGAATAAAATTAAAGGGCAAAAGAGATTATACTGGGAGGAGAAAGGGAGAGGTAGAATGGGGTAAATTATCTCATATAAAACAGAAAAGGCTTTTACAGTGGAGGGGAAATGGGAGGAGGTGAGAGGAAATGAGTGAATCTTACTCTCATTGGATTTGGTTTAAGGAGGGAATAACATGCACACTCAGTTGAGCATGGAAATCCATCTTACCCTGCAGGAAAATAGCAGGAAAGGGGATAAGACAAGCAGGGAATGAGAGAGGAGAGAGCCAGTTGGAGAAGGGGTAATCAGAAGCAAATACTTCTGAAGAAGGTGGGTTAAAAGAAAGAATGGAATAAACAGGTTGTGGGAAAGAATGAAAGGAAATACAGTTAGTTTTTCACAACATGACTACTATGTAAGTGCTTTGTGTGACTACAAATGTAAAACCTGTATTGAGTTTCTTGCTTCCTCATGGAGGTTGGGTGGGAAGTGGGGAAGGGAGGAAATTTGGAACTTAAAGTTTTAAAAACAAATTTTAAAAATTGTTTTCACATGCTACTGGGAAATAAGTTATGTAGGCAATGGGTTAAAGAAATCTATCCTGCCCTATAGCAAAATAGAAAAAGAAGGGGACAAGAGAATGCGGGAAGTGACCCTTTAGATAGAAGGGAGGGTAGATTAGGGGTAGATGTATTCAGAATGCATGCCATCTTGGGATCGGGGGAGAGGGAAGATGGGGAAAAATTTTGGAACTCAAAATCTTGTGCAAGCGAATGTTTAACACTAAAAATAAACAAATTAATAAATGTTTAATATATAAAAAAAGAAAAGTAAAGATTTGATTTTGTATAGGAAAAAAACCATTTCTTCATGGCTCTTTTCCAACCAAATTTCTCCCATCAATACATCAAAATCATTCCATATTTCATGAAATATAGGATAGAAATAAACCTATGCAAAAGTCCTCTGATATAAAATATTTAAGAAATGTGCAGAACAAGAAGTTTTATGGTTTAGTTACTTTGTTAGAAGGTATCCAGTAAAGCATTCAAGTTGTAAAATATTTCCATGTATATGGGAAAGTCTTATAACTGGTCATCTCTTCATTTTTCACCTGGATGCACTTCTTTGGACTTCACTGTCATGCCCTCAGGATCCTCATCAACTTGAAAGATCACATCAGCTTCTGTATTCTTGCCTCACCAATACTCTCTGCTCCTCTAATTGGAGGGCAGAATAGCACCTCCCCAAACATCCCTATAAAGAGGGTGCCAAAAGCAATCATCTCTTAATTTCTCATTCAGCTGTACTGCTTTTCAGTTTTCCATTATGACCCAAAGTCAAATATCTCTCTTCTTTTTCAGCTTCTTTTTTTTTTTGTTTCCTTCACTTACTAAATTATAAATTCCTTTTGGGCAGGCGCTGTCTTTTTCATATTTGCATCCCTAGTGCTTAGCAAAATATCTGGCAAGAGTAGGCATTTAATAAATACTTATTGACTGACTGACTGCTCCTATTTGCAGTTGGCATTGTGTTATTTTCATCAAGGCCAGATATTGTAGATCATACTGGAAGAGATCTGTAACCACTCAAAAGAGCTTGGGTATACCATCCACAGGGGAAAAACCAAATGGATAAAGAATGTTTGTAGCACAGGTTATGACATATACTAGGATAGAAAGCATACAGAGAGTTAAACAAGAAAATTGGTTGACTTTGAAAAAATTACAAAACTTTATTAATGACCCAAAATTTCCTATGGAAACAAACATCCGTAATTTTAATAGAAATATTCTATTGATATTTCTGAAGGGCAATAAGACAAAAATAATAACAGTCTCAGAGGAATAAAAAATAGATTCATATAGAAACTGGTGGAACTGTAAGCAAGATACTCCATAAAGCCAATGAGGATCTTTGAAGAAAAAGAGGATTTTTTTAATATCATAAATTAAATCTATGAAAGAAAAAGTACACTACTTATTTGTTGGGGGTGAGGAATGTCTTATGGGCAGCTCCAGAGTTCTACTGCTACCTTCACAATGTTAGGAGAATGCAACTACGGCCTCCAGTATGTTGGGCTGACTTTTTTGGTGATGGTATGGAAGGACATGGACAACGAATACAGGACAGTCAAGCATAGATATGTTGTTTTTTGCATCCCATAAGAATGAAATCATAGATGTATCTGAATATTTGAGTATATACTAGACATTTTTCTAGGTTCTAGGGATACAAATTAAAAATGACAGTTTCTGCCCCTAAAATGCTTATCTTCTACTGAGGGTAGGTAGAAGAGCAACAATATATACAGCAATAAGTAAATTCAAGTTATATACAGATTAAATACAACACATTTTGTTAAAGGTTGGTGGTCACTAACAAGTAAAAGGCTAATATCAGGAAAGACCTTGTATTAGAAGTAGAACTTGAACTGAACTTTATAAGGTACAGGCAAAGTAGTAGAGGTAAAAAAGGGGAGTAGATTTTAGGTGCAGGTGGTGGCTTGTTCAAAGACACAGAGAGGACAGGAGTATTGTGTCCAGGAATAGCAAATAGCTCTCCCAAAAGGGAGAAACTTGAAGAAAAAGAAAACAGACTTTGGAGTGCAGACATGAGGAGAAGCCAGTTCCTCAACATCTTCCTGATTTTCAACTTGCCTCCCCAGAGACTTCAGGGCATTTCTTTTTGCATGAAATTGACAACTTTTTCTTGGTTGAGTTAAGATATATCTTGCTCTCAGTGAGAGAGCTCATTAAATTTGCATATTGTCTGGTGTATGCTAATCTATATAATTTCTCTGATTTCTGATTACTACCTGCTTGGATAAGTGGCTTTACTCACTATTTATTTCTTGTGATGATCTTTTGTGTAACAAGCATTTTGATGGTAAAAGGTTGACCCTTTAGATACAAATTTGGAATACCCTTCTTCTTTAAGGGTTAGCTAGGAAGAAAGCAGCTTGAATATAAGACAGAAAATGAAAGTTATTTTGAAGTAGTAATAGAGGGTCAAAAAGATATAATTCTAGTCTAATACCTTCCATACCTCTTGAGGTGAAGAAGAACCCACTCTGTGATCCTTCTGCTGCTCTTCTCTGGGCAGGAAGGAAAGTCATGCTTGGAGAGGAATGGGCAAGTTTCTTAGATATCTTATCAAAAGCTCACTGTATTCACAACATTAGGACAAATCCATATGGACAAACACATAATCTCTATGGATGACATATTCCATACATATTCAATTAGAGGAACTATAAATAATAGAAATGTTATAGATACCATATTCCTGAATTTCAGGAAAGAATTTATTAAAAATCATGATATTCCACTGGACAAAAGGCAAAGATTTAGGTTGGATGATAATTGAGTTAGGTAGAATAAGAACTGGTTGAATAACCAACCCAAAGAATACTGAACAAATGAATTTGTACCATGGATGGAGTTCTCCAGTAGCTTGTCCAAGGCGCTTGTGCCTGTCTCTATTTTGTTTAACATTATTAAAACAAACAAACACACAAACAATCCTTTGTCCAGAATAAGGTTACTAAAGTCATAAGTGGTATGAATCTGGAAGAGGTTGGTTGAAGACAGTGAACACATTGGAGCAAAAACAGTAGTAGAATGTAAGTTTCTTGAGGATAACAACTCATTTAGTTTTTGTTTTTGTATATCCATTACCTAGCATAAAGTGTTGCACATAATAGGTTTTTAAAAGTGCTTCTTGGTGACGTCAGGATGAATTAGAAATACCGAAAGATCACAATAGGTTGTAAGGATAAATTCCATGTTATTATATCATGCTTAGAAAGGTATGTTTCTGAACCTATAATATTACTATGGGAACATACCCTATTACATAATATATAGTTAGATGAAATTTGTCTTTCCAGACTTGGTATCTCCAAACCAATTCAATAAGCATTTTACAAAAGAATTGGGGTCTATTAGCCTGAAAAAAAAAAAAGATGATTTAAGGTGGTATAGTATGACGTTTAAAATATTTTATATGCAAATCTGAAAGACATCAGATTTGTTTAATTTGGGAGTTGGGGTGGGAGAGAAAGGGGGAAATTAGTATCAAGGGTCAAAAATCCAGTTATGCTAAGAGCACAGAAATAGTCTGTGTGTATCTCAGTGAATAATACTGTGCCCAGAAAGAGATCTCTTCTGCTGTAGAATTTTCATTAACTCAGTAGTAATGGTTGGCAATTTGCATCGGTAGAAGTTTATTCACTAGGAGGAAATAAAACAAAACACAATGCAGAATACTTTTGTCAAAAGCTTTAAAATTTTAAGATTACAGAAACTTAAATATACTTCTCATATGCTGAAAATAGCACAATTGATGAGGTATTAGAGCATAGACTGATTCCCACAAAAATTAGACCTTTTTAAATGAGGGCCCTTTCTAAAAGAATCTCTTACAATAGAGGTTCTTAACTTTAGGTTATACGTGGATAGATTTCAGAGGGTTCTATGAACTTGAGAAGGACAGAAATATAACTGTTTTTCACTATAACTGTTTCCTTTGTAATTTTTTTATTTTTAAAAATTAAATGTTTTTTTTAAATGTTATTCAATTTTAAAATGTTATCAAAGAAGAGTTCCATGGGTTTCACTGGATGCCAAAGCAGTCTGCAATACACACAAAAAGATGGAGAACCGTTGCCTTAGTGTTTTGTAATAGGTCTGGGAGTTTACATGCCATAATGTTTGAAAATCACTGCTTCAGATAAAAGATGTGCCAGTGTGCAATGAAGTTCCTGTATATAATTTAATACAGAGAGAAATTACTGAATAATGAGTTAGAGAACCTGGGTTTAAATTTTACTCTGCCAGTAGAAGCAGTTAGTTGACTCAGTGGTAGAGAACTGCTCTTAGAGTCAGGAAGACCCGGGTTCAAAGTCAGTCTCAGAAACGTCCTGGGGAAACTTTTTTCTGCCTGCATTTCCTCAACTGTAAAATGAGCTAAAAATAGCACCTACCTCTCAGCATGCTTGTCAGGGTTAAATGAGATAATATTTGTAAAGTGCATAATACACGGTAGGTACATAGTAGGTACTTAATTAATGCTTATTTCCTTCCTTTCCTACTTACCAATCCTGTGGCTTTGGAAAGTTACCTCACTTTTATGGGCTTTAGTTTCTTTCTATGTAAAATAAGGGAGTTAGACTATATGCCACAAAGGGTCCACATCTTCTGGTTTTAAACTTATCATAATTCTCTTGAACTATATTGTTTCTAAAGTTGTCAAATACCATTGAATCCATATGCAATGTCATTTGTTGTCCAGAGGGGAAAACATCACATAAAAATAGATGAAATGCATGTAATAGAATCAGATAAATATAAGTATTCATTTTAAATGTTCTTGAACAATTGTACCTGAGAATATGCCTACCTGTTTTTATTAACTAATAATTAAAATGGCAGTTATATGAATTATCCCTTTGTTTGAGGTCCACATGCCCAGGAGTTACTAGAGAAAATAGAAACAACATCTTCACTGCAAATTAAAATGTCTGATTTTACTAGTAGGCTACACATGTGGATGGTAGAATTATAGAATATCAGAGTGGAGAGGGACCTGAGAGGTAAGCTTTTCCAATCCTTACCTAAAACATGAAACTCCTTAATAAAATTCTTGCTTAGGTAGTGTTCATCTAGCTTCTGTGGGAATACCTCTAGCTATTAGGAATTCACCACCTCATGAAGGATCCCATTCCATAATAATTAGGGTGTCTTTCTTTCTGCTATTTCACAAAAGAGTCCTCCATGTCCATTATGTATCACTTTTACTTAACAAAAATAAGTCTTCGAACATCTACCATATGCCAGGTCAAAGGAATACACAGGCAAAAAATTAAATAATCCCCAATTATATTCTGGGATATAACAAAATGAGGCTGACAATAGGAGCAGCTAGTCAGTCAATAAATATTTACTGAGAACCTACTATGATCTGGGTGCTGAATACATGTAAGTATATATGAAATACTTATTAACATATACAAAGTCACTTTGGGGCAAGGAGTGGGGTGTAGGATGTACCAGGATATCAAGATATAAAGATAGGTCTCATGTAGGTAGGAAGTAACTGAGCTTTGAAGTAAACTAGTGCAGAAGTGAGGAAGGACAGCCTGCCCACCTGCCTGTGCAAAAGTGGAGATTTAACAACAAGAGAAAGGAAAACAACCAAACAAATAGAAGGCAGTATTTTGCTCTGATATAAATATGGGAAGAAGGGCTTCTCAACAAGATTTTGCTAACATATGTTGCAGTTGAATAATCTCACTAAGAATAGGGAGGCCTCATTTTCCTGTTTGGAGGAAAAGGCCCTGGCACATGTTTATTGAATGAATGAATTTCTGAATGCCAGGATCTCCACCTTGAAGGGCTTCCCCCACATGTCAAACAACCCCAGACAAGGACACTTAGGCTCAGCGAGCAACAGGTAGGTGCCATAGTAACATTTAGCAAAATTCTCTTTAGGATCCTGATAGCTAAACATCCTGCAGTAGCATGGTGGTTCATTATACTCTTGCAAAAAAAGAGGTAAATTCCATTTTGGCAGAAGATGCAGATGCAATTTTCCTACAAAGTCAACCTACCTGGTAAAATATGTTATTGCGTCTGAGGCTCGCATGTTTCTATACCCTGAGCTAATGCCATTGTGCCAAGCTTAAATCCAAAGCAGCAGTTTGCTGAATAGATTTATTATGTACAATTCCACATGTATTATTGTTGTTGTTGTGTTTATTCAACAGTAAAATTACATGAAAAATCAAATTAATGATGCCTTCCACTTTCAGGCAAGCTATCGTGACTTTTGTATGCCATCTTTCTGCAGCAACACAAATTAGTACGTTATTTAACATCCCCGAATAAGTTCTGTTTCTATCCCTTTGATTTGTTCCAGTTATTTTTAGCCCTGAAAGATGTTAAACTGGAATATTATTTTGACCTTCCCTTCTGCCTTTTGCATTAGGGTGAGTAAGCCACTAATAGATCTTCTTATTATGGGAAAAAAGTTTGTATTTAAACTGTCAAAGAATTAATGTGGCATACAAGAAAGAGTGATGAATTTAGTCATATTACCTGGTTTGAAATCCAAATTCTGCAATGTGTATTTGAGCAATTTTTTTTTTCCATTTTGCGATCTTAGTTTCCTAATTATTTTTAAGTGAGAGGGTTGAATGAGATGATATTTTCTACCTCTAAATCCTAAGATTCAAATTATCATATGATATTAACAAATCTAAACTATACAACTGATGATAACAATTGATCATATAATTTATAATAACATTATGGTACAGAGCACATACTGTAATACAAAGACACACAAAACAATTACCATAATAGAAAATTTTAATTCTCTTTTTTATTGATGATTGGATTAGAAGTTTATTTTCATAAGATCTATATGACAAATAAATATGAACCCATTATTTCTAAATGCATTTATTTGTTTCCAATTCCATTTAGATAATAATTTTCTTATTCTCACAGTGAAATCCTTGTTCCTGAGGCTATATATAATTGGGTCACATAATGGGGTGAAAGTGGTATAGAAGAGAGAGAGAATTTTCTGTGTTCCTATTGGGTGGCTATATTTGGGTTTTAAATACACGATGATGCCAGAACCAAAGACTATGCCCGCTACCATTAGATGTGAAGACCAAATAGAGAAAGCTTTAGATTTCCTTATTGCAGATGGCAGCTTCAAGACACTACCAATCATTTTGATGTAGGACCCATATATCAAAAGAAAAGGGACAGTGCCAAATGGCACAACATCTGCATACATAAAGATCTCACTCATAGAAGTATCTCCACAGTCCACCTATAATATTGGGTAGATGTCACAGAAAATTTGATTTACTTTGAAAGGACCACAGAAAGGTAGAGAAAAAATCTGGTATATTTGTCTTAACAACTGGATCCAGTGATCCGGGATCCAATAAACAGCTGAATACAAACTTTGTGGTTCATAATAAACAAATAGTAGAGAGGGTTACAAAAGGCCACATAGTGGTCATATGTCATTGCAGAAAGGAGGAAGCATTCACTGCCTCCCAGACATAGAATTAAGCAGACTTATGTGGTACATCCCAGCAAAGAAATATTTCTCTTCTGGGTCCAAATGTTCATTAGCATTCTGGGGAGAGTAAATTTCATGTATGTATGTATGTATGTATGTATGTATGTATGTATGTATGTGTATGTATATATGTATATACATACATATATACATACACATATACATACACATACACATGCACATATATATACATATATACATATACATATGCATATACATATATATGTGTGTGTGTGTGTATATATATATATATACATATACATATGCATATACATATATATGTGTGTGTGTGTGTATATATATATATATAATATTACATATATATGCATAATATATATGTGTGTGTGTGTATATATATATATATAAACTAATTTCCAAGAAGGAAAATTTTCCAAGTAAATAATACATTGGAGTTTGGACAGTTGGACCAGCTTTTGTAATAGTGCATTTCCAATGATGGTACTCAAATAGAAACGAAGAAAATCCCAAAAAGAAGGCTTTGAAACTTGGGAATGTCTGAAAATCCTAGGAAGTGAATGAATTCATTCACATCTGCAACATTTCTCCCAGCAATTTCAAACTGATAGACAACTTCATGCCTCTGGGACTCAATACTCTCCTCTTTTCTTGCTTCTCTTGAGTCTTGTATTTGAAAGTCATTTTTTTCTATTTAGTTCTGGTTTCTTAAGAATGCATTAAATTCTTCTACATCACTGAATGTCATTTTTTTCCCTCATTGATTGCTCTCAGTTTTGCTGGGTAAATGATTCTTGGTTTCAATCCTAGCTCCTTTGACCTCTCGAATATCATATTCCAAGCCCTCTAATCCCTTAAGGTAGAAGTTGCTAAATCTTGTGTTATCCTGATTGTGTTTCCACAATATTTAATTAGTTTCTTTCTGGTTGCTTGCAATATTTTCTCCTTGACCTGGGAACTCTGGAATTTGACTATAATATTCTTGTAATGTTGTTTTCCTTTTGGTATCTCTTTCAGGAAGTGATTGGTGGATTCTTTCAATTTCTATTTTACTGACTGGGTCTAGAATTTCAGGGCAATTTTGCTTGATAATTTCTTAAAAGATGATGTCTAGGCTCTTATTTTTGATCATGGCTTTCATGTAGTCCAAAAATGTTTAAATTATTTCTCCTGGATCTATTTTCCAGGTCTAAATTCTCTTTTTAATGGCATAAAAAGTCCTTCTAACATTTACTTTCTAGGTTTGTGATTTCTAGTGCTTGGGATCCCAGAATCTCAGGACTAGGAACAACCTCAGTGGTCATTCTATTTCAACCCAAAAGGAATCCAAAATTAATTCCATCTACAACATAGAAATTGTCAGCCAGTCTTTGCTTAAAGACCTCCAGAAAGAGAGAACCCACTACTCCTTCTGGCAGATTATCTCATGACTGAATAGCTCTAATTGGCAGGGAATATTTCCTTACATTAAGCTTAAGTTTGCCTCTTTACAACTTCCCTTCATCATTCTTAGTTCTTCCCTCTGTAATCAAGAAAAGTAAGTCTAATTCCTTTGCTGTGTGATAACACTTAAAAGACTTGAAATCAGCCACCATGTCCTCCATCCAAAGTACATATGAATATGAAATCATCTCCCAATAGTCCGATGCTGATCACATCTATCTCGTTTTGAATAACCTGCCATGATTCCCCATGGCTTTCCAGAGAATGTCTAAACTCTACAGAGTGGCATACAATTTTTCTTGACAGTTCATCTCTACCATTCCTCTCTAGCCTCACATTTTTCTGTTCTGCGTATGCCCTCCATGAGGACAGCTAGGAAGTACACACGATAGAGTGCTGGGCCTAAAGTCAGGAAGACTCATCTTGAGTTCAAATATGACCTCAGACATTTATAAGCTGTGTGACCTTGGGCAAGTCACTTAATCCTATTTGCTTCAGTTTCCTCATCTGTAAAATGAACTGGAGAAGGAAATGACAAACCACCCTTGTGTCTTTGCCAAGAAGACCCGAAATGGGATCAAAAAGAGTTGAACATGATGGAAAACCACTGAACAACAACAATCCCCTGTGTTACAGCAAATCTCTACCTTTACTATAATCATCAACATCCAAATTCATTCTTCTGTGCTTTGTGCTAACTCCACTCCACCCCACCCATGGATATGTTGTTGGTCTTGATTTTGGTTGTCTAAAATATAATGCCTCATTAAATATCCTGCTTCCTCTAGGAGACTTTCTCTAATTACTCACCTTACAGAAACTCCTGATTATCCATTACACCTATTTTCTCTGCAATATGCTGGAAAACAATGATTTCAAGTGCAAAACTGCCCTATGTGTACATGTGTCTTCCAAGTTGGACTATGGCCTCTTCACACAAAGTCTGTATCTCGGTCTGTCTTCCTAGATGCACAACAGTGGAGCTTTTATACAGGCCCAGAGTCAGTCAGTCAATAAGCATTTATTAAGTGTCTACCATGTGCCAAACATTATGCTGAATATAGATTTGTCAATCACGAAAACAGAAATTTAACAAGAAGATAAATTAGAGAATGATTACTCCCTTAGAATCCTAGAACATCAGAATTAGACAGACTTTAGACATCATCTAAGTAGCAAAAGAGAAAACTCAAGGAGCAGAATGGGGAATGAACTTGTAACTACAATGAAATGGTAGAAAAAATGCAGAATAGGTTTAGTTCAATGTTTACTAAGGGGAAAACCAAAGTAAAGTGATGATTAAACATAAAGTCATATGATGAAACCAGAAAATGGAATAGTACCTACATCAATCAATCAGCAAACTTTTTTTTAAAGCAAGTATTGTTTGCAGATAATTATACTAAATGATAGAGATAAACAATCCTTGTTCTCATGCAGCTTATAGTCTAGAATAGGAATAATGTCATAGGATCATAAGCTTATAACTGGAAGGGATGTCAGAGGCTGTATAATCTAACCTAATCATTGTACAAATGAGACAACTGAGACCCAAGGAGGTTAAGTGACTTTTCCAAAATCACACAGGTTATAAATGTCAGATATGGGATTGAACCCAAGTCCTCTGGCTCCATATTCCTCCCTGTTTCCACTGTACCATGTAAACATTGATATCTATAGTAAAAAAAAAAATAGCACAAGGTAAATTCATTAAAACAAAACATAAAATGTTACATAAGGAATGAAGGGAAGCATTGTTACTGATTGGAATGATGAAGAAAAACTTTGTGGATATTACATTTAATTTGGACTTTAAAGTATGAGGGGGAGTTCTATATAATGCTGTGGCTTATGAACGTGAGTTTTACCTAATGTTTCCTGTTTTATTTGGAGATGTGATCATATACAGGCAGAGAACTTGTCGTATGGAAACTGTAACTTTTAATATTAGAGGGTTACCTGGAACACTGAAAGTGACTTGGCCATGGTTGCACAGGTATTGGATGTCAGAGGCAGGTCTTGAGCACAGATTTTCTTGATTCCATCTGGAAGAATCTTGATGCTACATCATTCTTGGCTGCCACATGTTTAGTCTGCTTTAATCAAGCATGGGACACTGGAAATAAGCAAGACACTATCTAAGCAAGAGTTCCTAATCTTTTGTTGCATCATAGAACACTTTGAGGGTCTGTTGAAAACTATGGGCAGCTTTTTTTTTATAATAATTGAAAGAACTATTAAAGTTCAGTTAGAAATTAGTGAAAATAGGTATGTAATTTTTGTTTTGTCATTCAAGTTCATAGACTCCTTGAGTCTATAGACCCCAAATTGAGAACCCCTGCACTAAAATGTCATCTATACTTGAAATACAGGCCTCATTCTGCTTGGCTCCAGAGAGCAGAACAAGGAGGAAAGGGTAGAAGTTCAAAGAGGCACATTTGATATTTTTGAAAGGAGGAAGAAAATCCTAAGAATTAGTTACTGTAAAATGCAATGAGTTACCTCAATAGATAGTGGTTTCCCCTCCCTGAAAACTTTCAAGTGGGAGGGTAGATGACTTCTTGTCAGGGATAATGAGGTAGAGGATTTCTATTCTGGGACTAATTAGCTATGTGAACATCAGTTCCTCCCTCTGGGACAAAGTTTCCTCCTCTTTAAAAGAAAGATAATGTGGTGTAATGGATAGAGAGCTAGCTTCCATTTCAGAAGTTTGGGGTCTCATACACAGAGGCTTTGTGATGTTAGGCAAGATGCTTAAACTCTTGGTTTCACAGGAAGTTCTTTAAGAGTACAAATGGCAGGGGCAGCTAGGTGGTGCAGTGGATTGGGCACCAGCCCTGAAGTCAGAAGGACGTGAGTTCAAATTTGGCCTCAGACCAAGCACTTGGCCCTTACTAGTTGTATGACCATGGGCAACATCACTTAACCCCAGTCGTCAAAAAATAAAAAAAAGACTACAAATGGCAGAACAGTTTCAGCTCTTCCTTGGTAAAAGGAATTTTCACCATGGAAGTTCTCTGTACCAATGGAAGAACAGGTCAAGTTAAAACAAATAAATCTAAAGATATAAGTGAGCTGGAATATTTCTAAGTCTCTTTTAGCCTTCATAATCACAATCCTCTTTGAAGCCAAAGCCTAGAAAACTCATTCCTTACATGAGTTTATACTGCTTCAAAGTCTTTAGCTTTTCATTAGAATTTATGGCTTAGAAATATTTGCTTGACTTTTTTAGTTACAGGTTTCTGTGAGATTGCTTTCACTTTGGACTGGAGAAATACAGGGAGTGCAACTCGCTTAAAAAAATTCTTCCCTCTCATGCAAAGTCCATAAGAAGAGAATATCATTTCCCACCCCTATCCCCTGCCAACTTGTGAGAGATAGTAGTCTCTGACAGGATACTGTTTTAATTTGAGAAAATTTGCCTCTCTTTGTTAGGTGAGGTAAAAAAAAATCATATCACATTGTGTAGGTAACAAAAAACAAAAAAACAACTTTTGACCTTTGATTTAGTGGAAAAAAATGTTCATATTGATTCACAGAATCATTCAGTAAGTCAATAAGCATTTATTAAGTGCTATGTGCCAAGCACTGTGCTAAGTTCTAAGGACACAAGGAAAGGAAAAAGGCAGACATTGCCCTTGAGAAGCTCACAGTCAATCTAATTGGGGATTCAACATGCAAGCAAGTATGTACAAATAAGCTATATGCAGGTGAAACAGGAAATAATCATCAGAGAAAAGGCACTACAATTAAAAAAGATTGGAAAGGCTCCCTGGGGAATGTGAGATTTTAGCAGGTTCACTATGTCTCTCAAAAAAATGGGTGACTATCTTTGAGAGGGCCCAGCGCATGATTGCTACAAAGCAAGCAGAAGAATTTGTCAGAGCATAAGAGATAGGTACAAGTGGAACTTTTACATGGCTCAATGTAAAATAAATTACTTTAAAAGTTATTGTCAATCATAGATGCTTGTGAAATGTAATTTACTTTGCATAGTTAAAAAGACAGAAAAGTATTGGTATGTTTCTCTGTTCTCTGTTCCTTCCACTGAAATCATCCTTTATTTTTCAGCACTAAGGTTTACTAATGCCAAATGTTACATATGCCATCTGAAATATGGAAATCCACCATATTGTCTTTTTGATCATAATTGCATAAAGAGAGATTCTTCATGAAAAATTTAACTAATTTTTCCTCAGCTTTTGTGACATATTGAAATCTGGTAATTATGTTACTTTTCTAAGGCTAAGAAAAATTGGATCATATCTCTCACATCAATCAAAGGAATGGAAACATCTCCATAGTCCAGAAAATTGAAATGTCTGCCAAAATAAGAGGAACAATAACAATTGTCATTCAAATAAAGAGTATCTTTATCTTTCAAACATACACCCCAGGAAATGCTTTGAGTTTCAGAAACTACAATTCTTTCCAAACTATTTCAAGACTCTTTCAAATGTTTGAGTGTCACCAATTTGGGAGGATTTTGGGGAGGGGTACGTTTGGGGTATGTGAAATGAAACAGGGGAGCAAAATCAACAAATTCAATTTAACAAACATGTATCAGGCAGCTATCATACATAGTATATCGTGCTGGTTAAAATATTTAAATGTAAACAATCCTTGTTCTTAATGAGTTTGAGGTCAACTAGAGCATGTTTTGTAGTACCAAAAAATTGTATATGGTTTGTTTGTTTGTTATACCAGAGAGAGGGGAAAGTTTGCATCTCCAGTTCTATGAATACAACATGTGGATTTGGTAATTAAAAAAAAACTGGAGAAAAGAAAGTATCAGTAAGAAGGTATGGGTTTTGGATGAGATAATCTTTGTTTAAATCCCAATTGTGTTAGCTAGGGCACTTCAGAAAGTCACTTAACTTCTTTAGAGGAACATGGTGGGCAGAGATGAATAATCATGTCCTCACCATGTCCTCACCCACTTCTAAAGAAATTGAGTTTTGGACATATTTGCCTAGCTAGGGGGGCATAGAAAGTGCTAAAACTCAAAATCTATTTCTGATAATGGTATACGATAGCGGAACTGAGAAACTCAGAAGAAACTAAAGAGAAAATGAACAGAAAGTTTGAAAGAAAAGTCAAACAAAATGTTTCTAAAAGACCAAACACTTGACACTAGCTGTGTGACCCTGGGCAAGTCACTTAACCCCAATTGCAAAAAAAAAAAAAAGAGCGACCCTTCATTAGTTTTCTGGCCATATGTGTTTCTCCTCTTCCCCTATGTTTCTTTCATGTAAGGCTAGCCACTCTTTCCACTGAATGTTTATGTATTTGGAAGATATTTTTAGCAGGAATTTTTTTAAGTTTTTAAAAAGCACTATTAAATGGATTACAATCAATAAATCAACATATATCAGGTATCTATTATATGCCAGGAACTCCTTTGTAGTGAATATGACCTCTGACTGACTAGTAAAATCAAGCACATTGGTGGGAATAAAGGGGATTTGATTACTTTGTTGGAGAAGATTCTAGGATTCTTACTCATGAAATGCATAGAACTTGGGATAAAAAACTGGAGAAAATGAACTGTGGTTGAGGTTCCCACTGCTACATGAATATTAATAGAATCATACTTTTAAGTTGCAAATGTGCCATCCAATGAAGCTACATATATAAACCTGAACAAAAAGGGAAAGGGAGAAAATGGAGATTTAAAAGTACAACTCCAAAGTTAGAAGCTTGTTGTCTACTCAAGAGTTTATAAGTCATCCCCTTACCCCTATGTATTTTTCATGGGTTTTAAACCTTTACTTACCCTATTTGTTACTGATGTGACTTAAAATGCCACAAGGAACTGCAATTTATTGGAAATAAAATGATGTTTAAAATTAGAATTCCAAAGAGAAGAAATGAATTGTCCAAGATCATGCAGATAGTAAATGGCAAGGTGGCTATTGAAATATCATCCTCTATTCCTTTTATTTTCTTTTTATATTTTGCTTTTCATTTAATGTCTCTAGGCTATAATTTACTCATCTAATAAAAGAGAGCTTTGGACTAGATGATTTCTCAGGTCCCTTCCAGGCCCAAATCCAATGACTCAATGATAGTATATTAGAACCAGGATGAAAATGAAAAATTATCTAAGTGAGGATTCATATTTCACAGATTAGGGAACTAAAGCCTACAGAGGAAAAGTGACTGGCTAAGAGTTTCATAGCTTACTAATATTGAGTCTGGAATTTAAATGCTGGGTTCCTATCTCATAGGTCTATGCTCAATCCATTACACCAGACCCTCCTATCCCAAGCCTTTCCTTTCTTACCTTTGCATTGGTTTTGTTATTGCTATTACCTGCTGCAATAATATGTCATAATATTTCCATTTTGTCTAGTGGTCTCAGTGGGAATGAAACTCAGCGGGATATTGAGGAAATTTTGTCCCCATACAAGTACAGTCATATAAATAATATTTTCCAATGAGTACCAACTTTCCTATAAAAGAAGAGCACCAACGCAATAAGTAATGCTATGAATTTTACCAGTTAGGATGTAGGAACAAGTTAAAGGCTTTTATTTTTTAAAAAGATGCTAGATATTGACTGCTTTGTACTTTTGCTTTAAAACTGTATGTATTTTTTTTCTATATAATAACAAAAGTTGACATATATAGAGTATATGGGATTTGTAAAAACCCTCACAGAAAATATATCATTTAAGAAATATTAAAATATTATAATAGATTAATCAGATTTAATTAACCACATTTTACAAAATAGGAAATTGAGGTTCAAAGAGGCTTGGTGATTTGTCCATGGCCAATCAACTAGTAAATATTAGAGACTGGGACAGCTTAGTGGCACAATGGATATAGTACCAGGCATGAAGTCAAGAAGATTCATCTTCCAGAGTTCAAATCCAGTTTCATACACTTACTATCTGGGTAACCCTGGGCAAGTCACTTAACTCTACTTGCTTCAATTCCACATCTGTAAAATGAGCTGGAGAAGGAAATGGCAAACCATTTCAGTATCTTTGCCAAGAAAACTCAAAATGGGGTCACAAAGAGGTGAGCACAACTGAAAGAACTCAATAACAACAAGAAGTTAGAGCTTAGAATTCAAATCCAAATGACTCAAAGTCTAGCATTTTCCCCCACTACTCCATGTTACCTTTCATATAGGAATATTTCCATTTGGAAGACCTCATTAATAATGCTGTTTTATTTTACTGAGATCTTTAAGAATAAATTATTGGAAAGTTGACAGAATTTATCTGTGGACTTCTCTGTAAAATACATTTTAGTTCTACAATTGAAACACAGAATGAAGTTAGAAAACAAACACTTGATAAGTGTAAGAAATGAAAGGTAAGATATTTATTTGCCTCACGATGTGCAGGCTGTTTATATTTCACTAGGCAGCCTGGTGTCAGGAACCAAGCACAAGGCTGGTAGTTGGGAGGTCTACCTTGTGTTTCCAGGTCTGCCACTAACTAGCCATGTAGAAGGTAACTAGCTAAGTAGTAGTTAACTAGCTTCTTTAGTCAAATCACTTCACATCTCTGGGCCTCAACTTCTTTTTAGGTAAAATGAAGAGACTGAAATAAATGAAGCTCAAGGTCTATTAGAGCTATTAAATTGTATTTTGCGTGACTGTAAATTATTTAATATTTTAAAGTATCATCATTTTCACTAGTGTAGGTGCTCCCTTACCTGACATTGATTAACAAGTAGCAGAAACCCTCTACTTCTTGAAGCCGTTCACTCCACTTTTACACTCATCTAATTATTAGGAAATGTTTCCTGAAGTCAAGTCCTAATTAGCTTCTTTACAATTTCAAGCCATGGATCTTATTTCTGCCTTCCTGGGTCAAACAGAGGACATCTAATCCCTCTTCCACACAACAGCTCTTCACGTGCTAAAAACAACTGTCATGTGTCTTTGAGTCTTACTTTCTCCAGTTTAGAAATATTCACTTCCTTGGACTAATTTTTAAACATCATGAGCTTGAGGACCTGAACCATGTAGGTTGGCCTTCTCTAGACACATCCACACCTTAACAAAGTCCTTCTTAAGCCATGGTGCCCCAAACTGAATATATTCCTTATGAGGCCTGATACCAAGAGAATATGGTGAGGTTATTGCTTCCCTTTTCCTAGAAGCTATGATCCTTATAATGAACACCAAGAATGAGCTTTTGCAGCTACTATATCACAATCTTTATTCATAGTAGGCTTGTAGTCAACTGAAGGGCAGGTAGGTCGTGCAATGGGTAGAATGCCCGATCTGGGGTCAAGAAGACACATCTTCATGAGGTAAAAATGTGGCTTTAAATACTTAATAGCCATGTGATCTTGGGCAAATCACTTAACTGTGTTTGACTCAGTTACTCATCTATAAAATGAAATGGAGAAGGAAATGGCAAACCACTCCAGAATCTTTCTCAAGAAAATCCCAAAACGACCATAAAGAGTCAGACATGACTGAAATAACTAAATAATAACAACAACAGTTACCTAAAACCATCGAATTATTTTCGGAACAGCTGCTGTCTATCTCTGCCTCCACTACCTTAAATTTGTGAAGTTCATTATGTATACCCAAGTTCAGGATTTTCCATTTATCACTACTTCATCCCTATTGAGCTTATTAGGTTCTGGACAATGTTCAAACCTGCCAGGATGCTTTTGTGGACCTTGATATTGTCATTCATTTTATTAGCTGTCTCCCAGCTTTTTGTCATCTATAAATCTGATGAGCATAGCATCCATACATTTATGCAAGCTAGAGATAAAAAAAAAGGTCCCGTATTATAGGGACAAGTGTAGATTCCTGGAGTAATCCACCAGAGGCCCTGACACATTGACACAAATGCATTAATACCTACTCTTTGAATCCAATAACCGGTTCTGTTTCCCTCTGATTATATCATTGAATGCATATTTTTCATTTTTTCCACTAGAATAATATATTTTACCAAAAGTATTGCTAAAATATTGGTAAACTCATTCTATAGCATTCCATTCATCTACTAGTTTAGTACTCCTGTTAAAAAAAGGAAATGAGGTTAGATTGGAATGACTTGTTCTTTATGAAGTCAGGCTTGATGAAGCACTTCCATTTAGATATTCACTAAGTATCTCTTTATTGATCCTTTCAAGATTTATCCCAGGAATTAAACTCAAGCTCCTTGAACTGCAATTTTAATATCTTGTTTTCTTTAGTTTTTTAACCAGGCCAACATTTGCTTTTCCCAAATCTTGTGGTATCTCTCTCATTTTCTATTTTCTTTTAAATTTCACTGACAGTGGCTTGGTAGTTACTTCTGTCAATTCCTTCAATCATTTCTGATACTATTTTTACAGGTCCATACCACATTTTTACATTTGTCTTCTGTTACTTGGATCTGATTCCCATCTTCTTTATATTTATTTTTAAAATCAAGGCAGTTTTGAAGTTACTTGGAGCATTTTTTGAAAACTTTGGCAAATTTAATTTTTCTTTCTCATTGTATTCCCCTTCTCTTTCAAGCCTTCAGAATTTTATTCTTGAACACCCTTCATTTCTTCTGAATTGTTGTCCTCTGAAATATTTTACTATGTGTCATCCTACATATTTTTGCTCTGAATCTACTGATATCACTCGCTCAAAATAGTCACATTGAGAGTCTATACACTACTTCCATCACTGATCTTTCTTGAGCTTCTCTTTGAGAACTGCCTTTAAAACTTGTAAGTTTATTTTTTTTTCTCAGTGGTGGGCATGTGGTCATCTTTTTCATGTCAACTAAAATTTTAGAATAAGTCAGAAAATATTCATAGTCAAACCTGTTGAATAAAATGAATTCAAGCTAAGAAGCACTATTGCTGATTTAAAATAGGGAAAAAGATATATAGTTATGACATATCAGGACTGGATTTATAGTGCAGAAAATGGCCCTATAGGAAATTCGAAAGAAGAAATTCCAGTAAAGGCTTGAACAATGACAACATCATGGGAATAAATATTTAACTTTCATAATGACTATTTGAGAGAGATAATAATAATTTGGATATATTTACATATATTTGTTATAAAACACAAATAATTTCATTACTTTATATTCTTAAAATATTTGTTGATTTGTATATATTATGGCTGTAAAATACATGGTATTTTTTCAAAGCATTTTTACATTTATATTAAATGGAATTCTTTGTCCTTTGATGTGTGACCATTTTATTTTTAGATGTGTCCATCATCTAGAAAGATAGCATTGTGAATCAGATTATAAAGTGCCACTCTGGGGAATGACTCTTTAAAGTGGTACATTCTACATGTTCACTTACAGATTTTGAGATTCCTAAAAATAATTCCTAAAAAAAAATAGAATATTTGATAGACAATTGTTCCCACAACCAGAAGACTTGGGTTCAAGTCCCCTCTATGAAATACCCTGGTTTTATGAACATGACATGTTACTTAACTCATCACTATTCTTGGTCACTCTGTAAAACTGTCCATTAAAGGAGAGCTGCTCACACACACTGCTAGAAGAAATATCCTCATTCACAAATTTGCTATGTCAATGATGGTCCAGATTTAATCCCTAACCCCAGTATAAGGAGGAATTCCTTTAAGATATTTTTTATATAGAGAAGTTTGATGCTGAAAAGTACAGAAAAAAAGTTTTGTGAAAAAGAAAAGTTAATTGGCAAAGTATGTAAAATGTTGTGGCTTTTATGGATGATTATTGAAATGCCTTAATGGAGTAGAAAATGAACTTGGTTTTATAAGGCATTCTAAAACAAATTTTTAAAGAAAGATGATTTTCTGATAGAATTTCAGCAATATTGTACAGAAAATGAGCTGTAAGATAAATAGAAAGGAATATATCACCTTGTGAAAGATATGATTCCCAATTTGTATATAAACAGTTTAATGGTTTTAAAAGCAGAGAAATAATTTGATTTATTTTAAAAAACAGAATATTTTAATATGAATAAAATTTAAATTCAATAAAAATTAATTTTAAATAAAAATTTTTACTTATGCAAAATGAGATGAGGATCCATCTTCAGAAGTTGAGCTACAGATAATTATAATCTCTCTATTCATTTGCACATAGTTGGTTAGAATTAGGGTAAATAAAAAAAATGAGTATTTCAGGAATGAAATATAATTTTAAAATTATTTGTGATTTCAAAGGGAAGTTTTGTTAACATTTTAAATTAAATATAAGTTACTGAGTGTTAGGAAGCTATGATTGTGTTTGTCCTTCATTCTTGAAGAGGATCATGACATCAGGGAGGCCATTACATAACTTGCAATTGACTTTGAGTTGAGTGAGGGAAGGCTGTCCAAGGTCACCAGATTCATTTTTTCTTCTAGAACCATCTGGGTCCAGTGACCAGATATTTATCAGGATGACTGGAGATGGCTGGGGAAAGATATAGGAGATAGAAGAAAGGAGGCTGAGGCTAAAAATTGAAGAAAAATAGGAGGGGGGTATTAAACATAGGGTATAAAATAGCTTTCTAGGAGCTGTTTGAAGAGATCAGAAACAGGAACAGCAAGATGGTAAGAAGGCTTTGGCTGCCAGTTCCTGATTAGCTAAATAAAGATAACAGTTCCAGTTGTTGAATTTCAGCCCTACCTAGAGCTTACAAGACCCTCTGAGAAGTTTTTCTGATATTTTTCTTCCCCGTTAGTTTGAAAAGAAAGAGAAGAAATGGGAAAGATAGATATTCAACTGTTTTACTGTATGAGATAACTAGGCTAATTGGCTTTGTCAATTAAGTCAACCTGAGAGATTTGCTTTGGTTTCCTCAGTTGAAAGTGATCCATTCTTCTTTAAATTTCTCAGGCTTCTCTAATTAACTATTTCTGTGCACTTGTCTCTTTCTAACTCATAATTATTT
This sequence comes from Phascolarctos cinereus, assembly GCF_003287225.1. Taxonomy (NCBI): domain Eukaryota; kingdom Metazoa; phylum Chordata; class Mammalia; order Diprotodontia; family Phascolarctidae; genus Phascolarctos; species Phascolarctos cinereus. Next base: position 97,786,184 of record NW_027555847.1, read on the forward strand.
GTACATCTGTCTTATGGAGAGAGTATTCTATTATTTTTTTTAATCTTCATATCATTAGTGCTAAAGTTAGTGCCCTGATAATAGTGAATAATTTAACCAGAACCCAAACTAATATAGGTCAGCAGGGATTTTGTCCCAGGGCATCAGATAAAATGAAGCAGGTTTCTCTTCTGCAGTTGGTGGGTGAACCACTGGACCTGCACCTTTAAACCACCAACCTGATCCCTCACTTGACTCCAGGACACCATGTCCAGGATCCCAGTGCCATGGCACCCCTCTGCTGGAATCCATTTTCTCTCATCCCAAATGAATTTTCCTTGGCAAACCTACTCAGTCCCCTTAGAATCTCCCCTAGCAGTAGTGTCTGAGAATCTCTGTTATCACTATAATCTGACAGGATCAAGGCTTTATGCCCTTGGGCTTTGTGTCCTGGATCTGAAGCCTTTCCTTAGATCTGCCTTCTTAAATGAATTTTCCCTAGCTACCAGAATTCCTAGTTATGGTTTTCCATTTAATAATTTTTTTTTCAGGTTTAAAGAAGGTAGTACAAATAGCTTGTTAGTACTCATTAATTCACTAAATCAACAACATTTATTAAGTGCCTACTGTGTGTTAGATATTCTTCTAGGTACCTATCAAAGCCAGGACTCAAATTACATCAGACTAAGTTGCTATGTCTTTAGAATGGATAATTACCATTGTTTCCTACAATCCTTCTAGAAGTAAGTGTGGTGTTACTTACAAAAAAAATTTGGAGTCGAGGGGCCTAGGTTCTAATCCTAGCTCTATGATTACCCATGCCACCTTGGGAGAATCACTTCATCTCTCTCATTCCTAGCTTCCTCATTTGTAAAATGAGAGGAAAACATTTTATGATTTCTGAGGTTCATGTTAGCTCTAAAGTCTATGATCACTCATGACCATACTCCCCAACCCTTCACTGGTTATCAGAATGGTTTGGGATAATGGGAATTAATTCCTTACCAGGTTGCTTGAATTAAATAATACAGAGCAATCTCACTGTTCAGAGCTCTAAATTTTAGTGGTTCCATAGAGATGAAAGACAGATTTTCCAATTACAAAGGACAAAATTAAAAATTCAGTCTCTTGCCATTATCATTTTGTTGGGATTATTATTATTATTTTGCTATTGAGACATCTCAACAAAACTTTCACTAGTCCTTAGTTTCCAGTCCCTATGATTGGTATCCTTTTCCACATTAGATTTTCTTTGCCATTCTTTCCAGTGTTTTGAAACAGGGGTCGGGGCGGAAGATATTGCACAATACAAGACCCAATAGAAGAAAAAAGATAGTATGAGATGTTGTCCATGACTTTATGTGCCACTGTCCATAGTTTAGCCTCTGACAAAGTAATTTATTTTTGCAATTTTCTCTTTTTATCGATTGACTGATGCATGACATTAGATAAGTGATAAAGCAATAGCATTACTGGCATATAGTACAAATGTAGGTCAGAGGGCACAAGCACATGGGAATTTCACTGTGTTATTGCCCTGGTTTCAACAAATTAATGGGAGGATTTGCATTACAATGTAATAACCATTTTAAAAGTCATTCATGTTAATAAAAAACAATCAAGCTATTAATTGATTTTCAAAATGCTCAACACTGAAAATAGCACGTATCATATGGTCAAGAACATGCTGGTCCCTCTGTTTTATGACAGTCTAATGTCTTGATCTTCCATTTGAACCTATGACTTTCCACTCTTCATCTCTTTTGATGTGGGTTTCTATTCCTTCCCCCAATTAGGTATTCTACAAAGCTCAGTCCTTAGTCCTCTGCAATTCTCTCTATCCTCTTTCTCTTGAAAAGTTTTTACATTTCAATTCCACAGGATATCACCTCTAAGATGATCATTTTCATTTTTGTACCCTGATCTTGGCTTCTGGTTTCATATTTGGGATGAAAAGACAAAGAATAGAAAGAGAGTTTAGAGAACAAAAGGTCCAATCTTGCCATTTTACAGATGAGGAAGCCGAGACTGAGAGAAGTTAAATAATTTGTTCATGGTCACAAAAGCAATGGATAGTAGAACTTGGAATTGAACCCAGGTCTTATTACCCTAAATCTAGTACTCTTTTGTATTATTCCATCTTAAAAGCCTTGCTGCATAATTTCCCTTGGATGCACATATCTTGTATGTATATTATGTATAGAAATATAGATATATTTTTATCTCTCTGTCATGTATGTATGTATGTATGTTTACATGTATGTATGTATGTATCATCTATCTATCTATCTATCTATCTATCTATCTATCTATCTATCTATCTTTCCCTTCCAAACATTGCCATTTTCTTAGTCAATCAGGCTGAAAATCTTGGAGTAACCTTTTACTACATCATCTTCTTCATTCTGTATATTCAATCTTTCAATCATATTCTTAAGATTATTTTTTCTTCATTAATAATTCTCTATCTATTTCTTGGTCTATACATAGAATATTGCTTTCCAATCGGATCCCCCCGGTTTCAGTCTGTTTCAATTTGCTCTATAATGTATGCCACCACTAGACTAATCTAAAGCAAAATGGTACTGCTAGCTATTCATTCTCCTGCTCATTAGAAGAGAGGACCTAGCAGGGATTGAGGGACTATGATTGTAGCTTTGAAATGACATTAAAGCAGGGACCAGTGACTGCAACCACAGCAAGATAAGGCCTTTGTGTTTAGGTAGAAGGGCTGAATAGGACCAAGGTTTTGCAGGAGTGATAGGCATATGTATAAGAGCTGGAAGCAATGATTATCATCCTAAATGTGCATGGGGAGAAGACCCGAATGCAGCCTGATGATTGATGGGAACCATGAGAACAGTGGCAAAACGACAACTGTAGGAATTGGGCTACCTCTTCCTCTCCCACCCCATGCATGAGCAAGAGAGTGAGGATGCATACATAACAAACAGTCCTCAGGGGTTTAAAGGCTGGTGGCACAGATAGCATGAAGAGATGCCTGGGACTATGAACATGTAGGAGAAAGAGGTAGAGTGCACAAAAGTAAATAGAGCATTGTTCCAAGAGGTATCAGATTAAGAAAAGGTTAACCATAGCTAGCTGGATGTGAATCAGTGTTTCAATGCTACTGCCACACAGACTAATGGGGATTTCAGAACAAGCAAACTATAATTGACCATGGAAACCACACCAAAGTTTCCAAAGGGGGAAAAAAATGTAAGGAGCTATGCTCTGTAAACCACAATTCTCTTCTGGTCTCAGGGCCCATGATACCACTTGACATTCGGGATCTTGTTGAAATGGCTCTGTGAGTTTCAAGGAGTTGTGACACAAATATCTAGAGAGAAAAAGGGATTATAGAGAAGAGCTCACTTCTAAGAATTTGGACACAGGTCTTTGCTGCATTACTGCAGAGGGTAGAGGCTGGAAGGGTGGTATTCTATGTTCAGTATCTTGGTGCATTGAATTTTAAGGGAAATAAAGGTACTTTGGGAGCTATAGGTGAGTCATCAAAATTATTAGACAGAGGATGAAGGTCTGTCAAATCAGAAGACAAAGTTTCAGACAGGTTATAGTTTTAACCCACATATTATTGTATCCTAACTTATAACATGACAGTACCAATTTACTTTGTGTCTCTTTCAATAACATCTTTTATAAATCATGCCATTAGAATCAGATTTTTTTCCTGGGAAACAAGATAATTTTCCATATGTCTCTCTAAAAGCCCTCAGTTCCTTTGTAAACATTCAGGTCAAATAAAAAAAAAATCAGATGCAGTCTAGGCTGCAATGAACCCTGGAAAAATACAAAAGATACTCATAAGCAAGGCACTGAAGAGTTTGGAAAACTCTTCTCCTCATGCCAAGAGGGCAATAAACAATTTTCCCTTCTGGAGGGCAATTCTCATTCACACTGAATCTATACAGTTCCATGAATCACCAGCAAAAGGATAAAACTAGGTTTTTCCTCAGTGAATGTTGCTCCCTGTACCATAATACTTTTTCTTCTTTGGACCTTTGCAAATATTGTGGTATGGAGGGCATGCTCCAAGTATGAGTTAGGTTTAGTTTTGCCACCAACTCTCTTATTCTTTTTCATCAAGACTCTGAACCACATTCCTTTTTCTCTTGAAGTGTTTTTTAAAAATATTTTATGTACCCCAATTACATGAAACAAATTAACATTTATATTTAAAAGTTTTCAGTTCCAAATGCCTTTCTTTCTTCCTTCTCCTCCCTGACATGGTAAGCAATTTGATATAATTATACATGTGAAATCATGCAAAATATATTTCCACATTAGTTATGTTGAGAAAGAAGACACAAAACAAACAAACAAACAAAACAAACAAACAAACAAACAAAAAAAACAGAAGAAGAAAGAAAAACCATGAAAAAATGAAGTGAAAATTAGTATTCTTCAATCTGCATTCAGACTCCTTCAGTTCTTTCTCCAGAGGTGGAGGCGTTTTTCATCATGAATCCTTTGGAATTGTTTTGGTCCATTATATTGCTGAGAATAGCTAAGTCATTCACAGTTGATCACTGTACAATATTGCTGTTACTATGTACAATATTCTACTGTTCTACTCTCTTCACTTTGCATCAGTTCACAGAAGTCATTCCAGGTTTTTCTGAAACCATCCTGATCATCATGTCTTTTTCTTTCTTTTTTTAATTAATTAATTTATTTTTAGTTTTCAACATTTACCTCCACAAGATTTTGAGTTCCAAATTTTCTTCTCATATCTCCCCTCTCCCAACCCCAAGATGGTATTCATTCTTCTATTACCTCCCTCTTCTCTTATCCCCTTCCCCTTCTATTTTTCAGTAGGGCAGGATAGCTTTCTATACCCTATTGCCTGTATATCTTATTTCCCAGTTGCATGTAAAAATAATTTTAACATTTGTTTTTAAAACTTTAGGTTCTAAATTCTTTCCCTACCTCACTCCCCACTCACCCTCATTAAGAAGGCAAGCAACTTGATGCAGGTTATACATGTGTAGTCAAGCAAAACACTTCCATTATAGTCATGTTGTGAAAAACTAACTATATTTCCCTTCAGATTGTCCTGACTCCTCCACCCCCGTTTATTCTATTCTCTCCTTTGACATTTTCCTTCCTCAAAAGTGTTTGCTTGTGATTATCCTCTCCCCGTATTTGCCCTCCCTTCTCTCATCCCACTGCTCTTTTATTCCCTTCCCCCCTATTTTCCTATAGCACAAGATAGATTTCCATACCCAATTGAATATGTATATTATTCCTTCCTTAGGCCAAATCCATTGAGAATAAAATTCACTCATTCCCCCTCACCTCCCTCCAATTCCTCTCCACTGTAAAAGATTTTTCTTGTCTGTTTTATGTGAGATAATTTATTGCATTTTACCTTCCCTTTTTTCCTTCTCCCAGTATAATCCTCTCTCAACCCTTAATTTTATTTTTAGATATCTCTTCATCATCAACTCACTCTGTACCATGTCTATACACACGCACACACACACACACACACACACACACATAAATAGATATATCTATCTATCTATATCTAGATAGATAGATATATTTTCCCCTCCAAATACCCTAATTTTGAGAAAGGTCTCATGAGTTACAGATATCATCTTTCCATGTAGGAATGTAAAGAGTTCAAATTTAATAAGTCCCTTATGTGGCAGCTAGGCAGCACAGTGGATAGAACACTGGTACTAGAGTCAGGAGCACTTGAGTTCAAATCTGGCCACAGACGCTTGACATAAGCTGTGTGACCCTGGGTAAGTCACTTAACCCCACTGTCTAGCCAAAAAAAAAGACATTTATGATTTCTCTTTCCTATTTACCTCTTTGTGTTTCTCTTGAGTCTGGTATTTGAAAATCAAATTTTCTATTCAGCTCTAGTATTTTCATCAAGAATGCTTGAAAGTCCTTTATTCATTGAATATCCATTTTTTTCCCCAAAGGATTATACTCAATTCTGCTGGGTAGGTGATTCTTCGTTTTAATCCTAACTCCTTTGACCTCCAGAATATCGTATTCCAACCCCTCCAGTTCCTCAGTGTAAAAGCTGCTAAATCTTATGTTATCCCAATTGTGTATCCACAATACTTGAATTGTTTCTTTCAGGCTGCTTGCAATATTTTCTCCTTGACCTAGGAACTCTGGAATTTGGCTATAATATTCCTAGGAGTTTTCCTTTGAGGAACTCTTTCAGGAGGTGATCAGTGGATTCTTTCCATTTCATTTTATACTTTGGTTTGAAAGTATCAGGACAGTTTCCCTTGATAATTTCTTGAAAGATGATGTCTAGGCTCTCTCTTTTTTTTTTATCATGGTTTTCAGGTACTCCAATAACTTTTAAATTATCTCTCCTGTATCTATTTTCCAGGTCAGTTGTTTTTCCAATGAAATATTTCATATTGTCTTCTTTTTTCTTTTCATTCTTTTGGTTTCGTTTTATAATTTCTTGATTTGTCATAGTGTCATTAACTTTCATTTGCTCCATTCTAACCTTTAAGGAATTAGTTTCTTCAGTGAGCTTATGGACTTCCTTTCCCATTTGACCAATTCTGCTTTATAAGGCATTCTTCTCTTTATTGGCTTTTTGTGCCTCTTTTGTCATTTGGTTTAGGCTATTTTTTAAGTTGTTATTTTTTTCTGTAGTTTTTTGAATCTCCTTTAGAAAGCTGTTGACTTTTTTTTTCATGATTTTCTGGCATCACTCTCATTTCTCTTCCCAATTTTTCCTCTATTTCTCTTACTTGGCTCTCAAAATCCTTTTTGAGTTCTTCCATGGCCTAGGACCAATTCCTGTTTTTCTTGGAGGCTTTGGATATAGGAGCTTTGACTTTGTTGTCTTCTTCTGGTTGTACATTTTGTCACCAAAGAAAGATTCTATATCTGAGTATTTTTCCTGTTGTTTGCTCATGTTCCCAGCCAATTACTTGACTTTTTAATGCTTTGTTAAGGGAGGGGTCTGCTTCCAGTTTGGAGACTGTACTGTCCTAAGCATCAGGGATTTTGTGTGGCTGTTTTCAGAGATACTTCTAGGGACCTGTAAATTTTCAGTTCTTCCAAGGTAATATGATCGAGGACAAGATGTTTACTCCTTTCCTGGCCTGGGCTCTGGTCTATGGGTGACCACAAGGACTCTTCTCTTCCTTGGAACTGAGAGGAGGTTTCCCATCTACCACCACTATAAGCTTTACCATGTTAGTGATTCTCCTCACCCCAGAATCACTACCTAGCACTAAGCATGGGCAAAGCAAGAGAATCCTGCTTCAGTGCCATCAAAGAGATCCCTGAAATTGCCCTCTGATCAGCCTCTTGAACCACCTACAGTCTTTGGGCTGAGAGCTCTGGAAGCAGCCACTTCCCCAGGGCTGTGCCAGAACTGGGGCTGTACCATACTCCTCTCACACCCAGATTAGACAGACCTTTCCTACTGACCTTCTAAGTTATCTTTGGTGTTGGTGGACTAAAAAAATCTAGAAACTGCTACAACTACTAGTGATTCAGTCCCCTGACACCTGCTTCAGCTTTGCTAGGGCCCAGTCTCTGCCTGCATGACCCAAATTGAACTGAGTTCTTCTCTAAGCCTGTTGCTACAGACCTTTCTCATCACTAATCCATTTTGTCTTGTACTGGAAATTTGTTTTACTCTTTTTTTTTCATTTCTGCTACCCTAGAATTTGTTTAAAACCATTTTAATAGGTATTTGGAGGGGTTTCAGGGAGAACTTAAGAAATTCATTGCTTTTACTCCTTCATCTTGGGTCAGGCCCATCCTGCTCTTCATTTCTTTTTTTTAATTTTTAATTAATTTATTTCGAGTTATTATCAACAATCACTTCCATAAGTTTTTGAGGTTTAAATTTTTCTCCCTCTCCCACCCCACCTCCATGCTCAAGATGGTACATAATTTGTTATAGGCTATACATATATATTCCTATTAAACATATTTTCACATTAGTGATATTGTAAGTAAGAATTAGAACCAATAGTAAGAACCAAAAGAAAGAGGAAACAAAACACAGCAGAATAAAAAAAGTAATGAATAGTATGCTTCAATCTGCATTCAAACTCCATTGTTCTTTCTTTGAACGTGGATAGCATTTTCTGACATGAGGCCTTTGAAGATGTCTTAGATCCTTCATTTGTTGAGAAGTACTAAGTCTATCAATATCAGTAATCACACAAAGTGGCTGCTACTGTGTACAATGTTCTCCTGGTTCTGCTTATTTCACTCAGCATCAGACTATACAAGTGTTTCCAGGATTTTCTGAAGTCAGCCTGTTCACCTTTTCTTACAGCACAATAGTATTCCATTAAATTCATATACCACAACTTGTTTGGCCATTCCCCAATTGATGGGCATCTTTTCAATTTCCAATTCTTTGCCACCACAAAAAGAGCCACTACAAATATTTTGTCCATGTTGGTCCTATTCCCATTTGTATGATCTCTCTAGGATATAGCCCAGGAAGTGCTATTTCTGGGTCAAAGGGTATGCCCTTTTAAAAAAAATTATTAATTAATTTTGATTTATCAACAGTCACTTCCATATGCTTTAAATTAAAAAAAAGTTTAAAATTTTTCTCCCCCTTCCTCCCCACCACCCTCCCCAAGAAGATGCACAATCTCATATAGACTATACATTTACATTCCTATTAAACATATTTTCACATTAGTTAAGTTGTAAGTAAAAATTAAAACCAATATGAGGAACCAATAGAAAGAGGAAACAAAACTTGACAGAAAAGAAAAAAAATGATAGTGATTCAACTTCCATAATTCTTTCTTTGGATGTGGATAGCATTTTCCATCACGAGGCCTCTGGAGATGTCTTAGATCATTATAATGCTGAGAAGGGTTAAGTTTATCAATATTAGTTATCACATAATGTGGCTGTTATTGTGTACAACATTCTCTTGGTTCTGCTCACTTCACTCAGCATCATACCATACAAGTCTTTCCAGGTTTTTCTGAAGTCAGCCTGTTCATCATTTCTTATAGTATTCCATTACATTCATATACCACAACTTGCTCAGCCATTTCCCAACTGATGGGCATCCTATCAATTTCCAATTCTTTGCTACCACAAAAAGAGCTGCTATGAATATTTTTGTACATGTGGGTCCTTTTTCCATTTGTATGATCTCCTTGGGATACAGACTTAGAAATGCTGTTGCTGGGTCAAAGGGTATGCACATTTTTATATTTCTTTGGGCATAGTTCCAAATCGTTCTCCAAAATGGTTGGATCATTTCACAACTCCACCAACAGTGTATTAGTGTTCCAATTTTCCCACATCTTCACCAACATTTATTATTTTCCTGTTTTGTCATGTTGGCCAATCTGATAGGTGTGATGTGGTACCTCAGAGTTGTTTTCATTAGCATTTCTCTAATCAATAACGATTTAGAGCATTTTTTCATATGACTATAGATGGCTTTAATTTCTTAATCTGAGAACTGCCTGTTCATATCCTCTGACCATTTGGCAATTGGGGAATAACTTGTATTCTTATAAATTTGACTTAATTATCTATATGTTTTAGAAATTAGGCCCTTCTCAGAAAAACTGGTTGTAAAACTTCTTTCCCAATTTTCTACCTTCCTTCTAATCTTGGTTGCATTGACTTTGTGCAAAAACTTTTCAATTTAATGTAATCAAAGTTATCCATTTTGCTTTTCATAATGTTCTGTATCTCCTGTTTGGTCATGAATTCTTCTGTTCTCCATAAATCTGATAGGTAAACTATTCTTTGTTCTCCCAGTTTGCTTACAGTATCAGCCTTTACATCAAAATTAGGAACCCATTTTGACTTTATTTTGGTATATGGTGTGAGATTTTGATCTATGTGTAGTTTATTCCATAATCTTTTCCAGTTTTCCCAGCAGTTTTTGTCAAAGAGTGGGTTCTTAACCCAGAAGTTGGGGTCTTTGGGTTTATCAAATAATAGATTACTATAGTCATTGGCTACTGTCTTGCATATTTAACTTATTCCACTGATCCACCACTCTATTTCTTAGCCAACACTAAGCAGTTTTAATGATTGCTGCTTTACAATATAATTTAAGATCTGAAATAGCTAGGACACCTTCCCCTGTATTTCTTTTCATTAATTCCCTTCATATTCTGGACCTTTTGTTCTTCCAAATGAATCTTGTTTTTAATTTTTTTAACTCTATAAAATAATTTTTTGGTAGTTTGATTTGTATGGCACTGAATAAGTAAATTAGCTTATGTAGAATGGTCATTTTTATTATATTAGCTTGACCTACCCATGAGCAACTGATGTTTTTCCAATTATTTAGATTTGATTTTATTTGTATAAAAAGTGTTTTGTAATTGTATTCATATAGTTCCTGGGCTTGTTTCAGGAGGTAGACTCCTAAATATTTTATAATGTCTAGAGTAAGTTTAAATGGAATTTCTCTTTCTATCTCTTGCTGTGGGGTTTTGTTGGTAATATATAGAAATGCCCATGATTTATGTGGTTTTATTTTATAGCCAGCAACTTTGCTAAAGTTGTTTGTTATTTCAAGTAGTTTTTTTTACTTGATTATCTATGATTCTTTAAGTACATCATCCTGTCATCTGAAAAGAGTGATAGCTTTGTTTCTTCTTTGCCTATTCTAATACTTTCAGTTTCTTTTTCTTCTCTTATTGCTAAAGCTAACTTTTCCTGTATGGTATTGGATAACAGTGGTGATAATGGACACCCTTGCTTCACCCTCAGTCTTATTGGAAATGCTTCTAACTTGTCCCCATTACATATGATGCTTACTGAAGGCTTTAGGTAGGTGTTATTTATTATTTTAAGGAAGACTCCATATATGCCTATGCTTTCTAGTGTTTTTAATAGGAATGGGTGTTGTATTTTGTCAAAAGCTTTTTCTGTATCTATTGAGATGATCATGTGGTTTTGGCTAGTTTTGGTGTTGATATGATCAATTATGCTGATAGTTTTCCTAATATTGAACCAGCCCTGCAGTCCTGGTATAAATCCTACCTGGTCATACTCTATTATTCTTGTGATAAGTTGCTCTAATCTATTTGCTAATTTTTATTTAGTATTTTTGCATCTGTATTCATTAGAGAGATTGGTCTATAATTTTCTTTCTCTGCTTTGACTCTTCCTGCTTTAGGTATCAGTACCATATAACCATAAAAAGAATTTGGTAAGACTACTTCTTCAGCTATTTTCCCAAATACTCTATATAGTATTGGAATTAATTGCTCTTTAAATGTTTGATAGAATTCACATGTAAATCCATCTGGCCCTGGAGATTTTTTCCTAGGGAGTTCCTCAATGATTTGCTCAATTTCTTTTTCTGAGATGCGGTTATTTAAGTATTTTACTTCCCCTTCTGTTAATCTGGGCAATTTATATTTTTGTAAATATGTATCCATTTTACTGAGATTGTTAAGTTTATTGGCATACATTTGGGCAAAATAGTTCCTAATTATTATTTTAATTTCCTCTTCCCTTGTGGTAGGTTCACTCTTTTCAGTCTTCATACTAGTAATTTGGTTTTCTTCTTTCTTTTTTTAAATTAAGTTAAACAAAGGTTTCTCCATTTTATTGTTTTTTTTTTCGTAAAACCAACTCAGTTTTATTTATTAATTCAACAATTTTCTTAATTTCAATTTTATTAATTTCTCCCTTGGTTTTCAATATTTCTAATTTGGTGTTTAACAATTTTCTTAATTTCAATTTTATTAATTTCTCCCTTGGTTTTCAATATTTCTAATTTGGTGTTTAATTGAGGATTTTTAATTTGTTCTTTCTCTAGTTTTTTTTTTTTGTGCCCAATTCATTAATCTCCTCTTTTTCTATTTTATTTATGTAAGCATTTACAGATATAAAAATTCCCCTAAGAACTGCTTTCACTGCATCCCATAAGTTTTGGTATGTTGTCTCATTATTGTCATTCTCTTGAATGAAGTTATTAATTGTTTCTATGATTTGTTGTTAGACCCAATCATGTTTTAGGATTAGATTATTTAATTTCCAATTATGTTGTAGTCTGTCTTTCCATGGATCTTTATTAAAAAGCATGCATTTAATATTTCTGCCTTTCTGCACTGGATTGTAATGTTTTTATGCCCTAGTACATGGTCAATTTTTTGTATGTGCCATCTACAGCTGAGAAAAAAGTATATTCCTTTCTATTCCCATTCAGTTTTTACAGAGATCTATCATACCTAACTTTTCTGATATTGTATTCACCTCCTTATCTTCTTCCTTGTTTATTTTGTGGTTAGATTTATCTATTCAGAGAGGGGGAGATTGAAGTCCCCTACTAGTATAGTTTTGCTCTTTCTTTCTGTAACTCCCTGAACTTCTCATCTAAGAATTTAGATGCTACACCATTTGGTGCATATATGTTTAGTAATGATATTACTTCATGTCTTTGGTGCCTTTTAGCAGGCCTTTCTTAAAGGCCTTTTTTATCATCTAAGAGATGCAATATATGATTACTGCTGATTTTGTTATTGAAATGGTCAATTATGCTGATAGTTTTCCTGTTATTGAATCAGCCCTGATATAAATCCCATCTGGTCATAGTGTGTGATCTTGACGATATGTTGTTGGAATCTCCTTGTTAATATTTTATTTTAAAATTTTGCATAAATATTTATCAGGGAAATAGGTCTATAGTTTTCTTTCTCTTATTTTGTTATTCATGGTTTAGATATCAGTGCTATATTTGATTATAAAAGGCATTTGTAGAACTCTTTCATCACTTATTTTACTGAATAGTTAATATAGTATTGGAATTAATTGTTCTCTAAATATTTGGCAGAATTCATTTGTGAATCAATCTGGCCCTGATGATTTTTTCTTAGGGAGTTCAATGATGGCTTGTTCAATTTATTTTTTTTTAAATAGAGTTATTTGTGTATTTTATTTCCTCTCTTATTCTGGGCAATTTATACAATCAAAAATATTCTTCTATTTCACTTAGATTTGCAGATTTGCAGGTATATAATTAGGCAAAATACATCCTAATAATTGTTTTAATTTATTCTTCATTGATGGTGAAATGCTAGATATTTTTTGGCTCAGTGTTAGAGTATAACAAAATTTGTTTAGACATTCTGGTCTTTTCTTCCTTCCTTTCTGCTTTCCACCTCTTTCCTCCACTACTCTCCCATTTTTGATTTCTTGAAGTCACAAATGTGTCCTTTCATGTCATCTGTCTTTGGGACTACCCTCTAAGTTCACAGGGTTTCCTAACGAGGAAAATATAAAATGGCTCTTTGGTCCCTGTTAAATGTGAGGACTTCTCTAATGTGAATACCCCATATATATAAAACTATATTTCTCCTTACTCATCACACTTAACATCTGCTTCTCTCAATATGACCTACCTAACCCTCCACACCCCGTGAATGTGTTCTGCTCATCCTTTTGTACAGACTTCCTAACTACTTCGTAAATTCCCACTGACATCCTTGGGGTGGGTCCCCAGAATATGACAAATTACTTTTCCCCTTGATGTTTTAGGGATTAACCCTGAGGCAATGAGTGCTTGGTGTTTCATAGGCCCCTATTCAGTGTGCTTTCCATTGATTATCATCTAATAGTTTCAATTAGCTTTTCACAGTCTTCACTAAGGCGATAGAGTCAGAACAGTTGGTACAAAAACCCTCTTGCCCAGTATGGGATGTTCTCTCTCTCTGTACAGATAAGATCCATAGAGAGAGTGGGCTCAAAGTAAATGTACAGAGATATGTAAATACACTTGTTAGTTCACCTACAGACAGCTTCAAGTGGGCTGTACCAAGGGAGAAAAGGATTCCAGGTGACAAGACAGGCAAGTTACCTCTTTGCTAAAGGTGCTCCACAAATAGGTGGGACTCAGCTTCTGGATTTTGTGGATAAGTAGGGATTTGCCTGACTTCAGTGAGAATCAATATGCTGGCAGCTTTCCCTAAGTAGCATTCATTGTCAATAGCTATGATCTTTGTTAAACTTCCTGGGTAGCCACATGAATAGTAGTACCACTAGAAAAGGTACAATCCCAGTGTTGAACAGAGAATGTGCCTAATAGAATTAGCCAGAGATGACCTATATAATCATTTTAAGGTAAACCTTGATGAGAAATCCAATCTCCCCAGCTGCGTTATTTTCATTTAATGCTCAACATGTCTATAATATTCACATTCAAATATGAACCAGATACACTCCAGTATATTCATTTCCTCAGCATTTTCTTCTTGCTTTCAGTGATTTCATCATCATTTATGGATGGCAAAATATGACAACATGTGGTTGCAAGCATGCAACTCTTGGCATTCTTTATGCTGACTATTGCACACCTTGTTTTGATATCTTAGTAGGTAGAGACATTTGAATATTCCATCTGAAATAAGATGCCAAATCAGTTCATAAATCAAAGAAATGTGATCAGAAAATACTGCTATGACCTTGCAAAGGTAAAAAAGTAATTCTTGCAACACAATGAAAATTTTAAAAATAGGTTTTGAGGAATTACAGAATATGAATGTATAGAGTGCCAGATAACCCCATTAAACTTCAGTAGTACTACAGACTAAACACAAATGAAGAGAAAGAAAAAAAATACTAGATATTTTTTGGCTCAGTGTTAGGGTATAACAAAATTTGTTTAGACATTCTGGTCTTTTCTTCCTTCCTTTCTATTTTCCAACTTTTTCCTCCACTACTCTCCCATTCCTTCCCTACCACTTCTAGTTGAAAGTCTCAGGGAACTGTTCTTCATCTTCTCTTATATAATAATTTTTATTACTGACATCGATAAAAGTGTTAATAGAATAGTTATTAAAATTGCAAATGAAGTAAAGCTTTAGAGGGACAAATGATATTGTATGGCAGAGATAAGATCCATGAAGATCTTAGCAGTCTGGAAGAATGTGACACATTTGGTAAAATGAAACTTAATAGAATAAATGTAAAGTTCCATACTTGACTTCAAATCAGCTGCATAAGGATTGAGATGCACTGGCTAGACAGAAGTTCAGCTTTAAAATTACAAAAAAGATCACAAGGTTTTAGTATTCTGTAAATTGAATATCATTCAACAGTGTGATGTGACAACCAATTAATAATAATAATAATTCAAAAAGATTGTATTAAGAAAGAACCAGTGTCAAGAACAAGGGAATTCATAGTCCCATTGTACTCTGTACTGGTCAGCTCAAATTTAAAGTTTAGTGGTCACTTCTAAATGAATAATTAGCATATCAAGAGCAGAGTTACAAGCTTCTAGAGAAGAACCCCAAAATCATGGTATATGATAATTGAGTGAACTAGGAATGATTAGTCTATAGAAGAGAAGATAATGAGGAAGTGGGGCTTGATAGGGTGCTTCATGTATATGAAGGGCTGGTTTTGAATTAACCATTAGAATTGTTCTGCTTGTCACCTTAAGGCAAAAGTAGAAAAAAATGAATGGAAGATGTAAATGGTCAGACACATATTCAGTATAAGTGTAGACTTCCTATTTTTAGATCTGTTGAAAGGTTGAATGGTCTGACTTGATAGGCAGTGAGTTTCTCTTCACTAAAGAACTTCAAGTAAGGACTGAATTGACATAAATAATATTTCTGGTTAAGATGAACTGAGAAACATTTGAGAATCTCTGAGATTCTCTCATTCTACAGTCTCTATGAATTAATATGGGATTTCTTTTTCTCTTTTAAAATTGGAGGGAATTGAAAGAAAAATGAATAAAGAAAAGCAGAAAAAAGGAAGGAAAAGAAATGGAAGGGGTCAAAAAAATCAGGAATGCAACCCTGGGTAACTGGGGAAATGGCAGTACCTTCAACAATAATAGGAAAGTTAGGAAGAGGGGAAGGTTTTGGGATAAAGTAATTAATTCAGTTCTGGACATTTTAAGTTTGCTATGTCTCCAAATAGAGTGTAAGCTCCTTGTATTACTTAGGATCTAGTACAGTACCTAGAATATAATTGGCACTTACTAAATGCATGTTGATTGATTTAATTTAAAACCTATTGAATGTGTTTTGTTGTCAAAAATATCTTTTAATCTATACTTTGTGATATTGTAAAATGAGGCAGGCCACTGAGTAATCACTCATAGAATAAACATCCTTTCTTTGGCTTAAACAGATGGCTGCTTAGGTTTCCAGCTGATTCAGTGGAGGAAATGACAGAAAATGAGAGTTTATGTCTATTGTTCTGCCTGGGGTTTGGGAGAGGCAGCATCAAAGATAGATGAAAAGAAGAACATTCTGATGTCATATAGCTCCAAGTCTCAGAAAGACATAAATGATAGGAATGAGCATTAGGAATGGAGGGGAGGAAGGGAATGAGTATGAAGCATTGTACTTTCAAGTAAAAATAATAATTGTATATTCCATTATATATGTGTATGTGTATTCCATTAAATAAACTTTACTAATTACCTACCATGTGCATGACACTGTACTGGTTTTTATAGCATTTTAAAAATTATCCCAACCATACTATAAGACAGGTAATAACTCCATGGTTCTGTGATTCCATTTGGTATAGATGCCCCCTCAGACAATTCCCATCACACCCCTTTCAGAGCTGTTTCATCACAGCATGGACATTAACCCATCCCCCCTCATGCCACCAAAAAGTATGAGTGCAAGTAAGCACTCAATGGAACAGACTGGAGCTGCTGGAATTTATTTTGCTCCCAGAAGGACTTGAAACCCAGATGTGGGCCCTTTGGGAAAGGACTGCCCCCATGGTTTGAACAAAAAGGTTTTGAGGATTACACATAACCCCTTTGAAGAATGTTTTTATCTCTTTGAGGTCCTCTTCTACCTGAGGGTAAATACATTCTTAGTAAAATAATTGCTATTGAACCCACAGACTCCATATGGTCTATTTCACTGAATATGGAACTACTCCGAGGGCAACAACTTATACATGATTCCATGAGTTCTTTGGGCCAAAAAACTAATCATCATTTGATGAGGACCCTTTAGCAGTGAACTCTTCTAGCTCAGCTGTTGGCTTAAGATTAAAACAAAGGAGGTTTTATCATGATCTAACAGAACAATAAAGTCAAAAGAGCACTGGATTTTGAGTCAGAGGACATGGGTTCAAAGCATATCTACACTATTTTTTTTCATTTGTGACACTGACCAATTTATAACTTCCTTGGGACAGACTCAGGATCTTCCACTTACAAAATAAAGAGTAAGCAGTTGATTGTCTCTGAGAAACCTTTTAGCTATATAATCCCTTTTCATTATTTCATCTGGCAGAAAAATAGACTCTTCAAAATGTGTGCTGTCATCACTGCTCCTCTCTGTGTTTGCTTGTCTTATATTTTATAACTTTGACTCAGGTACATTTCCCAGAAGACCAATGCAATGCATTTAGCAGCAATAGACAGCCTAAAGAAGGAGGATGGCAAAGACATATGTCATCTCATTCCACAATTGCCAGCTTTTGGCAATTTTAAGTGGCTGACATATGAACTCACACAAAAGTTAGATATTTTAAAAAATGTTTATTTTAATACTTCAGGGATCCATTATTTTTCCCTATGGACAGTCCCTCCACTAGCATAGATCACAACCCCTCTCTGTGCCTTGGTAGACATTCTTTGTAAACTGAGGTTATGCAAAAGTTTCATTACTTAGATTCCAGCTCAGTTTGCCACAAGGAAGCAAAGGGGCAGGCATTCTCTCTTGAGCTTGTTTTATTTTTCTCCTCTGTGGTAACTGATCCAAGGTTCCCTCAAGGAAAATCTTTGAAAAAAAATATATGTATATATTGCACACATTCACATATAATTCTCTTTGCCTGTTTATTGTTTAATGGAAACCACTAAACACATTTGGCTCCAGGCACACACACTGATATTCATTCACCAATTAGTAATTATTAAGGCCTACGGTATAAGACACTGAAGTCCCCTATTTTCCAAGTTAAAAGAAATGCAGAAGTGGTGATACAGAGTTAGACACAAGTAGAAAGTGATTTTAAAATAAAGGATGTCTTATCATGTCAAATTTTTATTTCATTGGTATATAGAATTCTTGGTGTGAAAATGTACTCTGGCTGTGCGAATTGATAACTGCTCTTCAATTTATGGTTTTACTGGCTTGTGGCACTGGGAAATTAAGTGACTTGCCCAGGATGACACAGACAATATGTGTCAGAGACAAAACTTAAACCTAGCACTTCCTCATTCATAGACCAACTCTCAGCTGTGTCAGGTTCTCTACATATCCCAAGATTGTTCTCTCTCCTCTCCTGTCCTCTCCTGTCCTCTCCTCTCCTGTCCTCTCCTCTCCTGTCCTCTCCTCTCCTCTCCTCTCCTCTCCTCTCCTCTCCTCTCCTCTCCTCTCCTCTCCTCTCCTCTCCTCTCCTCTCCTCTCCTCTCCTCTCCTCTCCCTTTCTCTCCTCTCTCTCTCCTCTCCTCTCCCTTTCTCTCTCTCTCTCTCTCTCTCTCTCTCTCTCTCTCTCTCTCTCTCTCTCTTCTCTCTCTCTCTGTCACTCTGTCTCTCTGTCTCCCTCTTCCTCTCACCCACACCCACCCACACAAATACATTCACTACAAATACCTTTTATCATGAAAAGAATACATGACTCTATTTGAAATTAAGTCAGAGAAGAGCTTGATCATTCTTACCTAATCAATGTTCATTATCAACTCATGGAATTAAGGCTGAAAGGAAAGATACTGAGGCTTATTTTATTTCAAAGTTTCTTTTCCTTATGTCATCAATATAATGGTGACCAAATAGTGTTTTCTAAGAAACAGCAAGGTAGCTAATAAAGGACATTCATTCTCATTAGCAGCCCTACGTCCTGAAACAGATGGAGTTACATAATTCATTGATTTTTTGATCTGGACATTTGCCTAACCATTTCAATGTCCAGTGGGCAGAGATCTGATCCCCGGTAGTTTTATTTGGACAGTTACTGGTTATCTTTTGTGTTAACATAAATGTGTTTGTTAAAGAGTACCCTAATGTTCCTTGAGTAATTTTTTTCAGATTTTCTGTCCAGAAACTGGAAAAAGGAAAAAAAAATGAAAAGGAGATTAAGACATACTTCATTTATCCATTTAATCTTAAAACACAGAGCCTACTCACTTCTTAGAAATTTCAGTATTGCTTGGCCAACTATCATCTTCCCAATGGTATATTCATTGAACATCTGTGATCAATAAGGTATTGTCCTAGGTACTATGGTGTATTTAGAAATATAAGAATCTCTTGAACCAAAAGTCAAATTGAGGAGATAAAATATATATCATCCACATGCAAATAAACATACATGTGTACTGTGGAATGCAATGTATTATATTTACTCAGGTTTGCAACCTTGGAATTATCTTGGACTTTTCCTTCTCCCTCCTCCCTTATGCCCAACCAGTTGCCATGTATTGTGCATTCTATCTCAACAGCTTATCTTTCATTCTTCCCCTTCTCACTACTCACAGAAACACTACCTTTGTTTAGACTTTCATCACTCTTACCTGGAATATTGCAATAGCCTCTGAATTGGACTTCCACTTTCAAGTGTTTGCCTGCTCCAAACCATTCAGCACAGAAATGCCAAGATAATGTTCCTACATTGCAAGTCCCTATCCCCCTAACCTTTAATACTCACTAGAGTCCTATGAGGTCAGCAATGTAAGCATTATGTGTATTATCATCATTTTATGCTTAGAGCAATAAGTGACTTATTTTCTCTAGGTATGACAGCTAGATATGGGCAGATACAAGATTGGAAGGGAAATTTTATGATCGTCAGTCTCATACAATTTGTACCATCATAGATAGCAGTAACAGAAATATCAAATAAATAACAAGACCACTACTTTAGGGCATTAATTGTGGTGTTTTTCTTAACTGGTGAAAACCAGAGACAAGATGCCTGGGACTTTGCTTTATTTACCAGAAAAGGCTGGGTGGCTGGTGTGTCCTGAATCTATAATGTGGTAAGCAAATTTATTAATCACTCTCTGAAGGTCCTGGGTAATGAGATATCACCTGGGGTCAACCAAGTGCCATAAGCAGAATTTGTATTCTATCCCAAGAATGCTGAATGAGAGAAACCTCACCATATTGATGTAATGGAAACAGAGACATTCCATTTGGAGCAACTCTTGATTGGGAAGTGGTTAAAGGGGATTCTGATTAGGTATTTACTCACATGAAAGTGGATATTTCAGTTCCCTTTCTAAACAATCATTAAATTCTGTAGTAGTACAATTTTGGGGGAAATATTTTAAAAGGGACTACTGCATTTTATAGGACATGAAGCTTACTTCTTTTGGACAAGCTTTTAATCAGGAGATATGATTTAGTACCTAAGTAATGAGGCAATCATAGTGAATAATTCTAGCCATTAATGTATCATTTTCCCTTTGAGGTGGTAAAATGCATTTAAAAGACATGTGTAATTAATCCTTTTAATGTCCCAATGGACAATGCTAACATACTGTGCTTTGTATATGAAGATGATGCTGCTCACCACCATCCCTGTGATGTACATTTTTAATTGTGTTTCCAGTGATACTATGGGAAGAATGTTGAGGTAGAATGAGGAAGATATGGGCTCAAACTTTGTTTTTGAAATTTACAAGCTATGTGACTATGAGACAGTTGGATAAGTTTTCTATTTCTATTTATTCATATGCAAAATGGGTAAATTTACAGATGTGTTTTACTGAGTAAAATTATATATGTAAAGGTCATTGCAAAACTGTATGACCAATGTGTAAATATCAAGTTTTGTCACTTGTTATTTCTCTTGTTTTTATCTTTTTTGATGGAGTTAGAAAGAAATGGCCCTGGTACATAGGCGGAGAAAAGAACCACTTTTATGATTAAATAAAACTATTGGGCTTTAAAGCTCATTGTCTCTAGGTTCAGACACATATCTTCAGGACAACTTCATTTTCAGACAGAACAATGAGGATAATATGAACCTACTCTTGTTCCTGTATGGTTTTGATTTCTTCTAGAAGATCTCCACATCTTAAAAGAAGCCCTTCATTCCATACGGCTTGGCGTTTATGAATATTTGACATCTGTTTAAAATTTTTTAATTTGAAGATAGGGATGAATTCTAGGTAGTTGGTGGCAACAGTTTTGTGTATGTAGTACACATCTTCCTCTACAATTAATTTATTGAATTTTCATGGATTATCAATCACTTGTATTCATGTTGTTCTCATGTTTTTCTGAAGTGTTCAGAGAGAAATGGATAGTTGGATAAAAAATAACTCTTTTGTTGTACATTTTTGGTACAACTCTAATAGTGGACTGTATGACAAGGATAATATATACTTCATCCTATCCCCATATGATTTTTATCTCCTCTACTAGGTCTCCCTAATTTGAAAGCTTTATGTTGTAATTTGGGGTTGTTTTGAGTCCATGTTTATAGTATGGAACATTGTCATCTGCCTGTCCATGATAGAGAATTTCAGGTCTATAATTCTTGTTCCCAGTTCATATGTATTTGGTAGGTGCTAAACCTTAAAAGTGTGCAGTGATGTTACATAAATTCTACCATTTCTTTTAATAATCTACATAGACTATCTGGGATCTTAAGGATAAACTTTTATTTTTACACACATCTATTTTTAACTATATCCTTTACCTCTTCCTTGCGTCTTTTGCCTCCTCCCTTTTCCAGAAGATACTTCATTCCTTCCCGAAGACTATTAGGAGCTGGGGCTGGAGGTACTACTCTACTGTTCTCAGAGATATGAGTTGTGGGCTAGAAGTATATCTATCTTTCTTTTTAATATTGTTTATTTAGGGGGATATGATCAGGTTCCATCTAACTCTTGATCAATATTGACTGTTGGGGAGGAGCTGAAAGAGAATTCCAAGCTCAATATCCAAGGCTTGATCCCTTCCCCTCCTAATATCAATTTCACAGTGAACACACAATGAATAACAAAGAATCCCATTAATCCAAATTACTAGCAAAACAGAAATCTGAGAAGGTATACATAAGATATATAGACCAGACAATAAACAAAGAGTGAAAGAGCTCTCTCTTTTGGAGTAAGATAACTAAGCTCAATGTAGAGAAAAGGTCTTTCTTTGGTCTCATGCAAGAGAAAACTTCCAGAAGTCTTTCTCTAGAGCAGCAAACTGAGAAAAGGGACATGATGAAGACTTCCAGTTCATCTCATGTATTCCTAGAGTCTTTTCCTTTAGCAACCTAAAGTGGGCATCTTCCATCTTCTCTCTTGCAGCTGGAAGCTGACCCAATGCTATAGTCAAAGAATAATTCCATTGGAGAGTCCCCAAAGAGAGGACTTGCTCCTTGGAGAGTCTCAAAAGAGAACTGGCTGAGAACTGAAACTCTCACCTCTCATCAACTTTGGCCCACTCCTTAAGCAGGCCAGAACCTTCATCCCTATGAATAAGGTGAAAGTTCCATATCAATGGGCTTTGGAACAGGGGTTTATATATACAATATGTTTTGAATAAATAACTAGGCATCAGGCACACCAAAGGCAGGATTTAGAAGAGATGAAAGGGGGGCAGAGCCAAGATGGCAGAGTGAAAGTAGTGACTTGCTTGAGCTCTCCCCCAGACCCCTCCAAATACCTGTAAAAAATGGCTCTACACAAATTCTAAAGCAGCAGAACCCACAAAAAGGCACAAATATGCAACCCAAGACAACCTGGATGACTGATCAAAAAGGTATATCACACAAGGCTGGTAGAGGAGTGAAGCTTGGTGTGGGCTCGCAGGCTGCAGCATACCTGGATCAGGCCTCAGATGATTGAATTGCTGGCAGCTGTGGCAGTTTCCAGACTTCTCAACCATAAATGCTGAAGACAACTTAGAAGGTCCATGGGAAAAGTCTGTTTCTCGTGGTAAGAGAGAAGCTAGGTCCCAGCTCCAAGTCCCAAGTGCAGCACGCAGGGAGCGGCTACTTCCTGAGCTTCCAGTCCATAGACTGAGGAGAAATCAGATGGCTGATGAGAGGGGGATTGTAGGGATCTCTCTGGTGGTGCAGGATTCTCTTGCTTTGCCCATGCATGGATCTGGGTTACAGTTCTGGGTGGCAGTCCTGGGGCGAGGAGGAGCTCTGGCATGGTGAGCTTGTAGTGGCTGGAGAGAGAAAATCCTCCACACAGTTCCAAGACAGAAAAGACTGCTTGTGGTCACTCATAGACCAGAGCACAGTCAAAAAAAGGAGAAAGTGATGTTTGTCTAGTAATTCCTTCTCCATACTATGCTTGTTTCCTGTTTCAATCTTTAATATCTGGAATGGGCTTTGATTTTGTTCATCTACGGCTTTATATATAACCCCTTTCTCTTCATATACCAATTTTTGTTTTGTAAACCTTGTATCTAGAAAATCCTGCATCCATTGACATGTATTTCCTCCTCTGTTTAAATGTAAAGTCCTTGATTCCAAAGACTATTCTTTTTTGTATCCTCAAAACTTAGCACAGGGCCTGGCACATGATAAGTTCTTAATAAATTGATTGATTGATTGATTGATTAAAAAAAAGTCTCCAGTCCTGTCAACTAAACTCACTACTTTACCACCTTGCTACACTTTCTCACCTTTTCTTAAGATCTGAAAACATGTAAAGATATATCTATCTATATCTATATCTATATCTATATCTATATCTATATCTATATCTATATCTATATCTATATCTATATGTATCTATATCTATATCTATATGTAGATATATATGGAACCTATTATTTTCCTTATGTAGAACCACTTTTTGAACAATGGCAATAGTTATTTTCTCCCCAATTTTGTGTCACCTCCACCAACAAAAAATGCAAATACTGTGAAACAGTGTGGTACAAAGGAACTAACACAACTTGGAGCAATGGACTCTGCATCACCAGATATGAGTGCAAATCCCAGCTAGTCCATTTTCTACTTAAGTAACTGTGTGCAAATCACTCATTTTCTCTGGGCCTCAGTTGCTTTCTCTGTAAAATGAAAGGGTTGGACTAGATGACCTCTACAGCCCCTTCAAGATCTAGATCTAACATCCTAAGAGACAGCACACAGAATTATTTTGCACCCCAAAGCAACAGAAGTTGGCATTATAAGGGTATGAAAACTGTATGCTCCAAAGTTTGTTAATTTCCTCCATATAATTCTTCTCACCTGTCAGAACCTGCCTCCTCCTTCAGGTTTATTTTCCCAGATGATTTCTTTAGTCAGCAATTGCAGTTGTTTATTGCTGCCTTAAGCCTTCAGCATAAAGCAGCTTATCTACTTGTGGAAATAAGCAAATTGGGTTTCCCAATACATAGAGGACAATGCTTTTACCCAGCACCCACCTAACCCTTGAGGGAAAACGTGGGGGTAGATAAAATTTCATATGGCAATCAGAGCTGAGAAAATATAACAGTAAGCATTTCCACAGGGTGCAGACCCTAGCATCAAACTGCCAAATTATTTTAAATCTCTCCTCTTTGTTGTGTAAAATTTATAGGTGAAATTCACTTTAACACTATGATGAAAAGGTTTACATACTTAGCAATGATCTATTTTCCCCTCCAAAGAAACCTGCATTTTTCAATAGCAATATGCCTGGAATGCCACCAGTACCATTTTGTTTCATAGATTGTAGTAAATTAGGGCACTTGCGTACGGTACCTACATCTCCCCTCCTTTTCCTGGCTAAACTCTTGGAGAAGCTGGGGTAAAATTAATAGACTACTTCCTTCTCTCCCACTCTTTTCTTAATTCTCTATTATCTGGCTTCTGAGCTCATCATTCAATTGAAACTGTTCTGTCCAGAGTTAACAGTAATATCTTAATTTCTAAATCTAATGGCCTTTTCTCAAGCCTCATCCTTCTTAACTGGTATTCAGCCTTTGACACTCTCCATAATCCTTTTTTTCCTTATGCTCTCTTCTTTCTACGTTGTAGTGATACTACTCTCTCCTAGTTCTCCTCTTACTTGTCTGACCACTCTTTTACAGTCTCCTTTGGTGGGTCTTCATGCAGGTCATATCTGCTAATGGGGAGTATCCCCCAAAGGTCTGATTGAGGACTTTTTTCCCCTCTTTTTACTATTTTTCTTCATGTTCTCATTGGTTCCTAAGGAGTCATGATCATTTCTATGCTTATGACTTTCAGATTTACTTATCCAGATCTAATTGCATTCTTAAACTCAAGACTCATATTTCTAATCACTTATTAGACATCTCAAATTGGGTATCCCTTTGGCATCTTAAGCTCATGGGTTCAAAACTTGACTTATTATATCTTGTCTCAATTCTTCCCCTCTTCATAATTCCCCTGTTACTGTCATTGGTATCACTATCATCCCAGTCACCTGGATTCATAACATAGGTGTTATTCTACACTTTTCATTCTCTCTCATCCTTCCTAGTCTTCTAACAATTTACTCCCCTCCATATGTACTCTGAGACCCAGTGATGCTGACTTATTTGCTGTTCTTTAAACATGACCCTCTACCTCCCAACTCCAGTCATTTTCACTGGCTGTCCCCCATACCTAGAACTCTCACCTTTCTCATCACTCCAACTTGGCTTCCTTGGCTTCTTTCAAGCTTCAGTCAAAGTCTAATATTCTATCATAAAACCTTCCCAGTCTTTCTTAATTATTGTGCCTTCCTCCTGAAATTAACTTCAGTTTATCCTGTCTGTATCTCCTTTGCACATCTTTTTTTCATGGTGTGTGGGGAGATGTTGTCTCCCCAATAGGACCATGAGCTCCTTTAGTGCAAGGACTGTTTTTTTTTCTTCTTCTTTGCATCCCCACTGCCTAACAGAGTGTGTGGCATAAAGTAAGCAATTAATAAAAATATGTTGACCTGACTTGGAGTTGATCTTAAGTCATTCATTTTTCTTTGTAAAACCGAGTGAATTTCTTCAAAAAGGCACTGAATTAAAAGTATTTTTACTATTAAAAAACCCAGTGACCAGAGCTATGACTAGAGTCAAGCAACCAGGACACTGAAATTCAAGAAGGACTGACAACACTTGTCCTTTTTCAGTATACAGAAATAATTGAGCTTAACAACTGCATAGCAAGAATAATTATTTAAAATTGGAATAGAGCAGATAGCTTCCCCTTCACCATAGCAGGCTCTCTGTCTACAAGGCTTTTGTAACTTGAGACCAGAGGTATGTCTCCATAGTCTTTTCTTTCATCCACTTTTCTAATTTAACTTTAAGAGTGACTTTTTTCTGTTATTCTGAAGAGTATTTTCCAGTGCTTTCCTGAGGTGCCTCTATCACCTGCCATGTTTTGTAGTGTGTCGCATAAACAACCTGACATTTTTAATGCTGGCTGAACACACAGAATCATGTGAAACTTCCATGTCTCCAGCTAAGGTCTTTTCTTAGTGACTAGGGAGGTGTAAAGTATCTGTCAGTGTGGATTTGTTTCATATCATACATTCTTTTCATTTTCTATTTGCCATAGCTCAAACCACCTGAATGTGAATTCTGTCAGTGATGATGATGTTGATGACTCTAGCTAGCATTTATATAGCTCTTTTAAAATTTGCAAAGTGAGAAGTGGTAGGGGGAGATAGAAGGGAGGGCAGGTTAGGGGAAGGGGCATTCAGAATGCACTCCATCTTGGGGTGGGGAGAAAATTTGGAGCTCAAAATCTTGTGGAAGTGAATGTTGAAAGTTATAAATAAATAAAATTATAAAAAATAAAATTTGCAAAGTGCTTTGCATATATTATTACTTTTAATCCTTTCAAAAACCTTGTGATATACATGCTTTTATTATCTCACAGTTTAAACCCAAGGAAACAGACTGAGAGAGGTAAAGTGACTTGTTTGGAGACACTCAGCAAGCAAATGTATCTGAGGTCAGATTCAAATTTTGGCTTTCCTGATTCGAAGTCCAGTGTTGCACTTATGGCCCCCCCAGTTATTGATGCTATTACCCTGGTATTCATGAATTTATTTGGAAAGGAAACATAGTCTTCTTTTCTTTTTTGTCTTAAGCATATTTTTATGAATGCACTTGTTTTTATATCGCAATCATATGTATGTACATATATGTGTTTATATATGTGTGTATAATTGCATATATAACTATATGTCTACACGTATAGATAAATATCTATAGATATCTAAATCTATCCTTACCTTTCTATCTATGTATCTATCTATCACTTTTCTATATCCCCCCCCCACTTCCCTATGTAGTCAGGGAAACAAGATATAAAAAAAAGAATAAAATCCCAGTAATAAAGAATTTTTAAAAAAGGAAAAAAAATCACTTCAGCAAAAGTAATCAATATAAACTTCTTGAAGTTCATGTAATGTTACAAACTCAGAATTACCTATTTACAATAAAGATGTGTTATAATAATAATAATATTAATAATGAGATATGAAGAAGGTATGATAAACATATGAGCATGTTCTCAAGTCTTCTCTTTGACCAGTCCTGCTTATTATAATTATAATATTATGTATCATTCTTTGTGTTCTTTCATCTATATTATTGTAGACATTTTATATTTGTTTTTCTGATTCTATTAACTTCAATCTTTATCAGTTTGTGTGTATTTTTATGCTTCCATGAATTCTTAATCTTCATTTTTTTTCTTATGTCATAGTAACATTTCATTATTTCAATGTAATATGATTTGTTTGTTTTTGTTGTTCAGTCATTTTTCAGACATGTTCAACTCTCCTGACCGAATTTGGGGTTCTCTTGGCAAAGATACTAGAATGGTCTGCCATTACATTCTCCAGCTCATTTTGCAGATAAAGAAACTAAAGCCAACAGTACACTAAATAATTTGGTCTGGGTCACATAGCTAGTAAGTGTCTGAGGCCAGATTTGAACTTAAGAAAATGAGTATTCCTGACTCCAGGCCTGGCACTCTCTCCTCTGTACTATCTAATTGCCCAGTTCTCTAATTGAAAGATATTAACTTTTTTTTCCAATGCATTGCTAACAAAAAAAGGCAAGACAAACAAAACTCACCTAAAATATGCATAGTCAGGCTAAATAAATTCCACTACTAGCTATGTGTTTAAAGAAGAAAAAGAAACAAAAGAAAATATACTTCAATATGCACTCTGAGTTCATCAGCTCTCTAACTTGAGGAGAATCACAGATTTTATCATAAGTCCTTTGGAATTGTGATTGGCATTGTGTTGATCTCAATTCCTCAGTATTTTGAAGCTATTTGTCTTTACGCTATTGTTACTTTGCTACTTGTTCTCCTGGGTCTGAATACTTCACTATGTCAATTCACACAAGTCACCCAAGGTTTCTCTGAAACCACTCCCTTTATTTATTACAACAAAATAATATTCCATTATAGCATATACCATAACTTGTCCATCTATTCCCCAATTGATGGGCATCCCTTCAGTTTTCAGTTCTTTGCCACCACAACAAGAGCTGACAGAAATAATTTTGTTCACATGGGTCCTTTTCTTCTTTCTTCAAATTACTTGGGATGTAACTTTAGTATTGGTATCACTGGGTCAATGGGTATGCACAATGTAATAGCTCTTTAGGCATCATTCCAAAATTGTTTTCTGTTCAGCTGGAACAGAAAAATACTATTAAGTGAATCAGACTTATGCACAAATATTCGTTGAGTACCCACTCTGGACTGAAGATTATGAATACTTTCAGTTTTGCTCATTTGATATACTTACTCATGCAGCAAAAGTGAAATGATAGCATGACAGAGAAGTAAATATTGTGTTATACTGAGATTTGTCATGAAATTGGACTACCAAGAACTAGGTCCAAGTCTCGGTTCCGCCACGTCACTTGACCCCTTGGGCCTCCTTTGCCTCATTTGTTTGATAACAAGGTTAAAGAAGATTTCCAAAATCCCCTCTAATGTCACAATTCTCTGATTTTTGCTTGTCTAGCTTTTTAATTTGCTTTTTCCTCTGGATAATTTAGAGTGTGTTAGACGACTTAAAAACATCTGAGGAAAGAGAGTTATATGTTCCCAAAACTCAAATGATCATCGTTAAATTCAAGAGTCTAGTGAGGGGGAGAAATGATGGGGAGAGAAAGTCATTATGCATCAAGAAGAAAATTATTTTGGCGGGAATATATAAATTACCTATAATGCATGTTTCTTTCTGACTAAAATAAGCTTTTTTTATTCCTTGCACAAAGGCTTAAAGAAAAAGAGGTCACTGGAATTAAGTAATATGTGCCCTGAGGTCTTTGGTAGATAGCACAATTTGTAAAAATTTAAGTAAACAATATTAATACAAAATAAAAAGGTCATGGGGGATGGCAATATGTGAAATTATCTACAATTAAATGTCTCATAAATGTTAGGCCTAGTAGACTACCAAGTTCAATGTTCTTTTTTATTTCTATAGTCTTAAATTTCTAGAACGTGATAGGCCATATTAACCCTTAAAAACAGTGCTAAATGGAAATTCATACATGTGATTATGTCTTTTAAAGCCTCACCTAAAAAGTCTTTTTTCATTTCTTGAATATAACAATGAATAAAAAGAGGTTCATTACTAGCTTTTTTTTTTGCTGAGTATGCTATTAGCAGCTTTGAATAACCGTATGTAACAAGTAGATAATTGAAGATTTATTTAGTGAAATGAATAACTTGAGAAAAATTGACTGAATCCTTTCATAAATCACTCCCAAATTATTATTACTTGTTAAGAACAAAATTTAGCTTGTGAAGTATTAATCAGATTATAGTAGATAAAATAATAATCATCGGAATGACAGTTTGTGTTTATATGGTGCTTTAAAGTTTATCAAACGCTTTCCTTGGAACTTCTCTTTGAAGTAGTGTGTGTGTGTGTGTGTGTGTGTGTGTGTTGTGTGTGTGTGTGTGAAAGCATTATTATTCCCATTTAACAGATGAGGAAGGAAACTGATCAAAATCCCACAGTTAGTGTCAGAGTTAAGATCCCCGTTTCTACGACCATTTGGCTCCTTTTCACAGGTATTTAGCATAGTAATAGTTAAATTTATATACCATTTTACAGCTTGTGAAACTCTTTAAAAATATTAGCTCATTTGATTCTCATAATAAACCTAGAATTTAAGTGATATTATTATCCTTATTTTGTAGATGAGGAAACTGAAACAGGATGTAAAGGGAGTCGCCCAGGGCCTCAGAGCTATTGAGTGTTTGAGAACAGAGTTGAAGTATGCTTTATCCAATACATCATCAACAACCTTCTATCAAACATTTACTATGTGGCAGACATGGTAATAATTACTGGGCATACAAAGACAAATGGAAACAATCCTTTCCTTCAAGGCCTTTACATTCTAATGAAATAAAATAACACTTCATCCTACTGTATTGTACTTCATCTTAGAAAAGCAAAATTGTTTAGAATATTAAAGTATCTTTTCCCTCAGAATATTAGTGTAAAGAAATATCTGATTCCTACTTCCTTAGCCTAGAGAGGAAGCTATGGCACAATGTGAAGAATTCTAGATTTGGAGTCTGAATCCTGGCTGTGCCACTTTTTGGCTATAGGATGTTTGTGCCTCAGAAAGTTTCTTATGGGCAAAGAGATAAAATATGTGAATTACTTTATAAACAACAATGTACTACATAAATCTGAGGAGTTATATATTTTAAATATGCATTAGATTTATTTTTTTTGCTGTTGTTTACATCAGGCAGCAGAAAAAATCAGCATGGTGATGACAGCAATGAACAAAAAAGGGAAATCAGCCAGTGATAAGCCTTTGTCCTTGACAGTTACCTGGAGTATAAGAGGCTTCTGAAGGAAGCCTTTCCCCTTTCTCTAAAGAAATAATGGGCTCTTGTCATACATATCTCTTCTAGTCCATTGCCTTTAGATTGCCACAGTTTTAGATTTCAGATTTAGCTGGTAGGATCCTAGGACTGCTCACATATAGTCTATTATCAGACCCATGTTTGAAACCTTTTCAATTTAGCAAAAGTTACCAGAACTTGTCTTGTGTTGACATGGCCTGCAAGAATCAGTATACCTATGCAATAGAATAAAACATTAAAAATAATTATTGGATGGCCTCCAAATTAATCTTCCTATAACACAACTCAGTCCATGTTACTCAAAAATATTCAATGACTTGCCCTTGTATATATGATAATTTCCAAACAAGGGTGCTTAACCTGGTGTCTATTTTTTAAAAAAATTTGTATGTTTGTTTTTTATTTTGATATCTGCATTTCAATATAATTGGTTTCCTTTGGAATCCCATGTATTTTGTTTTATAGATTACAAAACAGTGTTCGGAGAAGGGCCCTGCAGGTCTCACTAAACTGCCAAAGAGATCTATTACACAAATATATTAATGTAGACACATTCATATATATATATATATATATATATATATATATATATATATATATATATATATATATATATACATACACACACACACATATACGCACATACATATATATACACACACACACACACACATATATATATATATATATACACACACATATATACATATAATGGAACTGTAGCCAACAGCCAATATTCTTGGTTCTTCATAATTTGGCTCCAAGTTATTTTTCATGCCTATCTCCCACATTGGCCAGACCAGTTTGCTTATTGTCTTGTCAAATGAATATCTTACTCATTTATACTTCTCCACCTTTATTTAGACTAGCAGAATAACTAAGTCTTTGTCCTGAGACTCAAAATATTGTTTCTAATGATGAATCTTCCCTTCATATCTTACATAATGGAAGTTTATTAACACATGGAAACAAATATGGCTCCTTAAAACTGGGCCAGCTCAAGAGAAACTATTGAGACAGCAGGACAATTCAAAGGGCTTCCCCATCCACCACTGCGTAGTGGTATTTCTTCCAGGCTGCATTGGAGTTGGGCATAGGATATGGCAAACGACAGAAACAACAACTCAATTTTCTAGCACATTTTATGATATAAAAAGCACTTCCTCAATGATATTTCCCACAATAGCCCTATCATTCAGATAATATAACTATTGTCCTCATTTCATAGATGATGAAACTAAGGCTTGATTTAAACAAAGAAACTTGGCTATATTCCCACAACAAGGATGTGTCAGAGCTAGGGTTTGTAATCAAGTATATGAATCTGAAACTGTCCTTACATAGTACTATACTATAACTTGTGAGAAAAGGGTAGTTTTTATTTTTCACTTGATTCAATGCAGAAAAAAAGCACATTACTTTTCTCCCAGTGGTGTCTGACATTTTCTTGCTTAGTTTAAATTTAACTGTCTTTTAAATTCATTTTTAAAGCTCCTAATATTTTTCATCCATGTTCTGGACATATTTATGTGTATGTGTGTATATGCAAATCCTTACATGTAACATGCCTACATACAAAACCAATTCATCTACCTAGATTATTAAAATATTCTCCTAACCAATGTTCTCACTTTGCTCACTTTCAGTTGCAATAAGAATTATTCCAATTTTTTTTCAGTACCACATAAAGAAAGCTAATAGTTTTATGAATCACCAGTTTTATCAGACGTATATCATTCAATGAGAAGCACTAGTCATGATAATGCAGACTGAGCTGTTTGTTTCTGGAATCAATGTGACAAAGAATAAGGAATACTGAATTTGAAAGTTAGGAGAAACTTGAGTTCAAATTCCATTTCCAGAATTGTGACTTTAAATTAGAGTTGTGTGACTTAAAAAAACAAAAACCAAAAACAATACTTTAAACCCTCTCTAAGCCTGTTCCCTCATCTATAAAACATACTTAATAAGAAAAAAAGCCAATGTACTTCACAAATTTGTTGTGAGTATAATTTAAAATGAAGTATGTAAAGTATTTTTTAAGTTAGAAAGAGCTTTTGAATGTCAGCTATTGTCATAATGAAATTCTTGCTTGTTTAAATTTATTTTTTCTTAAGGAAGACATTTACTCTTAATGCTGCTTCTGTTTCAATGGTATTATATGTGTACATGTATACATACACACACACACACACACACACACACACACACACATATATATATATAATTTATGCCTTTGCTTTTACATCATGTGTAAGAGAGAGAAGTTCCCTCCCAACCTCAAATTTAATCACAGAAGGCCCAGAACATATTCACAAAGTATGAAGTAGCTATTAAGAAAATGCTATCTTACTAAAAAAAAAATGAACCTCACAAAAAGGTAGACACATACATAGTTTGCTGATGTGTAAAAAAAAATTATGTCTTTAACCCTTTGATAACTTTATGAAGTGCAAACCTCTTTGATTTAGTCCAGAAGAGAACATCCATCTATTGGCTGAGCAAACGGGCTAGACACTTGGGCTCTAAATAACTGGGTAAATTCCAGCAATTCTAGTTTAGAAGTTGGAGGACTCTGGGCTTGGGAGTACTTTGGAAAGACACACACCTTTACCTATGTGAGGGCATCAAGTTTGGCAAAGGGACTTTGCTTTCCCTTTCTCCTCTCTAGACCACATCATAGGACCTATAGGACCTACAGGAGACAATGAATCTAGTGGGAGCAGAGAAACATTCCTGAGGACAGATAAATGTGGAGTGAAAGTCACCCAAGAGAGAAGATAGCTCCATTGCAAATATCAATGCTGTCTAGAGATGAAAGAAAGAAACAGATCCTGGAAGGCCAGCTAAGAACTTTGCCCAACAGATCACAACAGTGATGACACTACAAAGAAATAACTTTTAATACAAATAGTTGTGAATTACCCATTGTCTAACAGTTACCACACTACATATTATTCTAGATTTACATCCACTTTTCCCATGGATGACTCAGCCATAAGAACAAGCAATTGGGTCAGATTCTCTCAGTGTTAGAGCCAGTGTCTATGTGCCAATGCTCTGATGGATTTGCAATCTCATCAGTGTGGAAGTCCCTTCAGTGATGTATATTGCAGCCCATCCTTGTCTTCCCATTTGATGTGGCTTTTGTCCACAATTTTCTGGAATTATGCTATGGTGTGTTCACCTATGATTCTGGAGAGCTTCTTTGCATTCAGTTGAAATTGTATGGTTACCAGTGAAAAATCTTGGCAGTCAACTGGGTATTGTCTCTTCTTACCATGTGAGTCAGTCAGTTAATCAGCCAATAAACATTTATTAAGTGCTTACTATGTGTCAGACACTGTGCTAAGAGACCGGAATACATATATGAAAAAGGAAAACAATCCCTGCTGTCAAGGAGCTTGCAATCTATTAGAAAAATACAATACACAAAAGAAAACTGAAAAGAGGATTGGAGAAGGAAAGTGCCTCTGGCGTGGGGGCATGATGGAAAAGTCCAGAAGAGTGCAGTTGAGTGGGAAATGAAGAGATGGCTGGCTTTGGCACCCTTCTCAATTTTGAGGCTGTTCATCAACTATCACATTACCTCATTAATTTGCTTGCTTGCTACCTATATGACCTTACTCAAAGTGGTAACCATGAAGCACTTCTGTACCTTCTTTCCATTAGGGACAATATATCTCCCTTCCCCAAGCTCTTCTTGTAAATATGCAATCAAAATTTTCATCTTGGCCTGTTTGGATTTGTTTTGCCATCTGGGTTAGGTTATTTTTTAAGTTGTTATTTTCCTCAGTATTTTTTGGGGGTCTCTTTTAGCAAGCTGTTGACTTTTTTTTCATGATTTTCTTTCATCACTCTCAGTTTTCCTCTACTTCTCTTACTTGCTTCTCAAAATCCTTTTTGAGCTCTTCTATGGCCTGGGACCAATTCCTATTTTTCTTGGGAGCTTTGGATGTAGGAGCTTTGACTTTTTTGTCTTCTTCTGGTTGTATGTTTTGATCTTCATTGTCACTTAAGTAAGATTCTATGGTCTGACTCTTTTCGCTCTGCTTGCTCATGATCCCAGTCAATTACTTGAGTTATAAATTCTTTGTTAAGGTAGGGGTCTGTTTCCAGTGTGGAGAATGTACTGTCCCTAGCTTCAGAGGTTTTGTGCAGCTGTTTTCAGAGATACTTCTAGGGACCTGTAAATTTTCAGTCCTTCCAAGGTGGTATGATCAAGGGTGAGGTGTTTACTCTTTCTCTGGTCTGTGCCCTGGTCTATAAGTGACCACAAGCACTCTTTTCTGTCTTTGAACTGTGAGGAGGATTCTCTCTTTACAGCCACTACAAGCTCCACCACACCCACACTCCTCCTTGCCCCAGTACTGCTACCCAGAACTGTTACCCAGATCCAAGCACAGGCAAAGCAAGAGAGTCCTGCCTTAGTACCAGCAAAGAGATCCCTGCAACGCCCCTCTGATCAGCAACTCAAATAATTCCCCCTCAGCCTGTGAGCTGGCAGCTTCAGAGGCAGATGCTACCCCAGGGCCATGCTTGAGGACTGGGGCTGGGATTGTGATTCACTCTCACTCTGCAGACACAGACTTTTCCCACTGACCTTCTAGGTTTTCTTTGGTGTTCAAGGGTTGAATAGTCTGGATACCGCCACAGCTGCCTGTTATTGAGTACTCTGAGTCCTGCTCCAGGTTTGCTGAGGCCTGCATGTCCATGCCAAACTGCATTCTTCTTCCAGTCTGGCGCGATATACCTTTCTGATCCACCATCCAGGTTGTTTTGGGCTGTAAATTTGTTCCACTCTATCTTTTTGTGGGTTCTGATGGTTTAGAATTTGCTTAAAGCCATTTTTTATAGGTATTTGGAGGGGTTTGGCGGAGAGTTCAAGTAAGTCACTGCTTTTTCTCTGCCATCCTTGATGACCTTTTTTAGGGAATGTTTTAGGATTAATACTTCAGAGAATGTTCAAGACAAGATTGATACTTTAGGCAGAGGTTACACTAGATGACTTCTAGGGTTCCTTCTATCTCTATGTTTATGATTCTCCCATATGTTCTTGGAGATCTAAACTAGATTGAATAGCATGATGAAAAATATTTTATTAAATCCTTAGTATGTTTGAAACACTTCACTAAGTGCTGGGAATACAAATAAAATAAATGTCCCAACTTTTAAGGAGTTCACACTCTAATTGGGAGAAGTATCATATTATCCATATCTATATTGACATATAGATATAGATAGCTAGAGGGCACATAGGAAAGCTGAGAAATTCCAAGTTTGACTTTCAACAGATGAAAATGCTAGCAGCATTTCAGATATCTAGCTTTATAGTTTGTGTTGCTACTTGGGGAAAAAAAAACATATTGCTAAGCTGGCTTAAGAATTAATGTCAATTGGGATTCAGAATCCCTTTTAAAGATGTACTCATCTGCTCTTTTTTTTTCTTTTGCAGCATATAATTACATTCCTTTTCAAGAGCCATATCTCATGTCACTTGGAAAGGAGTCTAATGCAATGCCATTTGTAGAAATGAATTTCTCTCACACCTAAAAATGACCCTCCTCAATTCTATACACAAGAATGACTAAGTTATTAGTTTCCCAGTCTCAATAGGGGTATTAAGGTGCAGCATATGATAATTAGATTCAGAGAAGCAACAAAATTCAACAACTATTCAGTAAGCACATATTTAGGGTCTACAGCATTTAAGGCTCTCTGGTAGGAGCCAGGAATAAAAAAAAAATGAAAAATTTCAGGGCTGGCCCATAAAGAACTTAAAATTTTGGCCTGTGATGAGACCTGTACACAAATAACAATCATATGAGTTAGAATGAGAAGGCAACAAGGGATAAATCAAGCAGAAAGAACTAGAGATACATAAGGTAAGGCTCTTCTTCACTTTGAGATTTGAAGGAGATTAAGGAAAGCTTCATCAAAGTGTTGGCAACTGAACTAGATCTTGAAAGAAGGGAAGGATTTCAATAGTCAACTCAATTCGATAAATATTAATTTTGAAACTCTTATGATTAAGTTCCTCCTGGAATTACATTAAACTCCCCATGATTTGGTCACATATTTATTACACTACTTTATTTCTTTTTGGTATCCACTATATGCTTTAAGCTCTCATCAGATTTGTTTCATCACTGTTTCATGTCTGAGTCCTGAATGTTCCTATCTACATTTGCAATCTATTCTCTTTTTGTTTTTTCAGCCAAAGACAAGGTTTATTAGAACATCCATGATATTGGGCTGACTCTTAAGGAGTCTGAACATTAGTAAGCTATTGGTTTATTGGCTAGATTATAAGAATCTAAGCAGTGCCTAGATTATAAGAATCCCAGCTACAATATATTCTCTTATTCTTCCCTTACACGAGTTCTTCACTCCAGCCAAAGTGACCCACTCTTTGTCTATTGAACATTTTTTTTCCCTTTCGGGGCTTCTATTTCTTTGCTCATATTCTTTGCTCTGGCCAGCCAACCTGATGATGAATCTCTCTGAATATAGCAGGTTGGTGTTAGTAAACATACAGTCTCTCACAGGGTAGTCCAGGTACGATTAATTAAAATTTATATGCACTTTCAAGAACTTTAAGAGCCCACATTCAATTACACATCATAATGAGGCAATGAAGAACTCAAGAGCAGAACACTAATACTTACGATAGCAATTTTGTGGTGATTAACATCTGTAGTGTTTTTTCCTCATTAAACCTCATATGCTATTGGAATGACCGTGACCCGATTATGAGTTGACAAACCGAAGTTCAGAAGAACAACAATTGACATCTCTTCTACCTTTCCTGTCTTTTTTTATATAGTATTATGCTCTCCCCCTTCCTCCACACATATTCTGAGATTCAGTGACATTGGCTTCCTTGTTCCTTAATCAAGACATTCCATCTTCCAACTCCAGGCATTTTCATTGGCAGTCCTCCATGCATGGAATACTTTCCCTCCTCATCTCCATCTCTTGACTTCTCTACCTTCTTTCAACTCCCAGCTATAATCTCATCTTCTACAGGAAGTATTTTTCAATCCCTTAATTCTAGTACTTTTTCATCTTTTTGATTATTTCATACCTACCTTGTATACAGCTTTCTGTACATAGTTATTTATATATTATCTTCACCATTAGATTGTGAGCTCCTCATTTGCCTTTTTATTTTTATTTTTTGGAGGCTGATCACTTTGTACCTGTAACATAATAGGTTAATAATGAATGTCTTTTGGTTGACCTACTATATTGCTTTAAAGCTTTAAATGCAGATCAATATTATGTAATGACCAATAGGTGTCAGCCAGAGCTGCAGATCTAACTTGTACTTAATGTTTTGAATAGCACCTAATAATCTTGCGAAATTTAGTTCCCAGCCCCCTTAACCTTGGGGAAGACAGAGGAAACATAACATGCGTTTGGGGATATAAAATTTGGCAGCTTGTGAAAATTGGATGGAAGAGGACTGAGGACGGGAGTTCAGCATGTATAGGAGAGAACCACAAGCCACTGTACAGAATATAGGGAAGCAGGGTAAAAACTGTTAAAAGGGGTATGGAGATACACTGTACCATTCAAATACCCTTAATCTTGTCATATTTTTTGAGTCCCCTATTGCTGATGGTAGCTTGTAAACCTGATTCTCTTTTGATAAATGAGATTGCTTCCATTGTCTCTGGTCATGTCATTTGAGATCAGAGTGTTTATGGTGAATGGAGTGTAGAGGGAGGAACAGTCCTAAGGTTTTCTGTTTGTTTTAATGCCATTAGCTATCTAACCAAGGAAACTGTACTTGTGGTGTGGGGATTTAAAAGACAGTCCTTGCTCCCAAGAATAAAGATTCAGTTTAGGTTTATGTATGATCCTGTATCTTTTCCAAGTATCTCTCTCAGAATTGAACTTGGAACTGAGATTCCTTTAAAAGAATTGACTGATTGGAACCATGGTGTCCTTCAGAGTGAGATCTCTGATCCCAGAGGCTAAAGTTTGTCCCTTTTAGTTGAAAGAAGATTGGATTAAGAGGGGCTAGAGGAAAAAGTTCTATGTTTGAGGTGTCCCAGGATCCAAGGTCTGTGAAGATTCAAAATCCTGCTCTTGCTGGTTGGGAGGGGAAAGGGTAGAGGGCATAAATCTCTAAGGATCCATCTACCGTTGCACATACATTATCTCATGTCAGTCAGTCTGTATTTATTGAGCACCTTTTATGTATCAGGCACTATGCTGGAAAAAAAAAATGAAAATCCTTACTCTCAAAGGGCTTACATTCTAATGAAGGATTCAATAAGTGTATGTGTGTATGTATGTATGCATGTGTGTATGTGTATATATAAATATATAGTTAATAAATATTATATTATGTATGTGGATATAAGTGTATTTATATGTGTGTATATATAAACGTGTGTAGATACACACAACCTACATAACAAGTAGTTAAATAGAAGGTAGTTTTGGAGGAGGGAAGCAACAATTGGGAAAACTAAGAAATATTTCATAGAGAGAATGGTGCTTGTGTTGGCTCTTAAAAGATGAGAGGGGTTCTCTGAGGTAGAGAAAAGTAATGGGAGATGAAGCTTAACATATGGCTAACTAAATAAGGCCAGTTTGGCTATAACACAGAGATCAGGGGTGGGGTGGTAATGTCCAAAAAGGGTAGAAGAATAGTTTGGAGCCTGATTGTACAGTGCTTTCAAAGCTAAACAGAGAAGTTTAGATTTTATCCTAGAGACTATAAGGATGCACTGGGGTAGAATGAGAATGGCAGTCAAATGATCCAGTCTATATTTAAGAAAAATTAGTTTGGAAGCAATATATGGAATTGCCTCGAATGGGAGGAGACTTGAAACAATGAGATCAATTAAGTGAGATGTTATTGTAATAATCTAATCTAAATGAGAGGTGATAAGGGCTTAAGCTCAGATAGTAACTATAAGCCTGGATAGCAGTCTGATTTAATAGATGTGCAGGCAGGAATGGTAATAATGACTACTGGGAAGAATATGTGTATTGAGGGAGGGTGAGCAATCCAGTGTAATGTAAATGTGACATGGGAAGGATAGTTCCTTTGACATAAATAGGGTTCTTTTGAGACTCTTTATAACTTTGAGAGATAACTACTACATGACCTACTATAAGGAATGAAGGTTCCTTTGACAAAAATTGGATTCATTTGAGCAGTAACTAGAAATACTATAAATATTTGTAGTACCTCAAAGATGCAAATCAAGATTGTGTATTATCCCCATTTATAGTGGAGAAAATAAAAGCCCAGAGAAATTAAATGATTTGGCCCTGATCGCAGGGTCATATACCTAAAAAGTGGTGGAAGAAGGATTTGAATCCAGGGCTTCCTGACTCTAAGTCTACCACTCTAAATGCTATATTACACTGTACTATCCCTTTCCCTCCCATCCTCACTGTAGCAAAGGCCAAACATGAAATGCCACCCCAATAGATTTTAAAAATAATTTTATTTAACAAATATAGAGGTTGAGTTAAAAGAACTGTCATTAGCAAACCTTCAATAGCCTAATGGGTGAGCCTGGCAGAAATAGCCCAGAGAGCCTTTCTGTTCACACACTTGTTCAAAATATTGATCAAAATGCTAAGTAGGATTGATTCAGAGCTAATGAATACTTGCCAGTGCAACTGTGTTTTGCTGAAACAAAACTGCTGATACCATGCTATTCTCACATTAATATAATAATAAAAAAAACCAAACAAAAATGATGATTGGGTTTTTTTTTTGTTATTTTAAAACTAGAAAATAAGCTCAGTTAAAATGATTGCTTTATTTTTGTTTACCAAAGCAGCAACTCTTTCATGTATATCCATCAAATGAATTCAAAATATCAATGCTCTCTGTGTACAACATTTTTTTTTATTCATGAGTCAAAAGTTGGAAGGTATGTATTTTTCTGCATACTATGCCCTCCACCATACCTTACAATCTGTCATCAAGCATGACTTGAATATAAGCATAGATTCTTATGATTCAAAGACTCCTTAGAGACATTTAATCAAATCTACAACTCCATGTAGAAATTTTTCATATTATCTTTGAAAAGTTATTGGTCTTAGTGTAAGCTTAAATACTTTTCATGAGAGGGACTATATCCCTTCACAAGGCAACCCTCTTTCATTTGGGGAACAGCTCTTAGCATTATAAAGTTCTTCCCTATATTGAATGAAATTTATCTTTCTCCTATATGTACTATCTGTGCTTTTTGAAACTATGCAATCTAAATTGCAATCCTTTCAGTATTTGGAGGCAGTAATTACACTCACCCTAAATTTTCTCTACTCATAGTGAATTTATCCAAGTTCATGAAAACATTCAAGTCTGTTCATCATCACAAATATACTCATCGAGGCTTATTCTGGTTTCTTCTTGTCTGTCAATATGCATCAACAATGGATAGAGCACAGTATTACCGACTTTGTTTGAACACTCATGGCTACAGTGGGATCATTGCCACCTTTTTTTTTTTAACTCCTCTAGTTCATGTACTTCTATTTGGATATTTTGTTTATAGGTTTTAGTCAGGTAAGTCATATTATTAACTCTTATTGAACTTAACAGTCAACTAAAACCCCTAGGTGTTACTTACACAAACTCCTGTTAAGACAAGTATTCCCTATACTGCAATTGTTTAGTTGTTTTTGAATACATGTATAGGACTTAATATTTATTTCTACTAATTCATACCTTGTTATATTTAACTCTATTTTTTTGAAGTCACAATTCTGTCATCTAACATTTCACTATTATGCCCAATTTTCGCACCCTCTGTAAATTTAACAATTTTGTCATTTTATTTCCTTATCCAAGATATGGATAAAGGTAAGAATGAGATAAGGATAAAAAGATTCAATAGGTCAGGGTCAAGGACAAAGCCCTGTGGAATGCCACTAAATGCATTTCTTTAGGTACAAATCTGTACTCTTAACCAGCTGACAATTGACTGTTTTGTCCACAAATATAGTAGGTGACTCAATGAATGTGTTTCAAACATTTAGACATACTGCGTACTCTTGCAGGTTCCTTGTTCTAGTAAATTGAACTATAGCCAAACTGGCCTTATTTAGTTACCCATACATTAAGCTCCATCTCCCATTACTTTTCTCTACCTTAGAGAGTCCCTGTAATCTTTTAAGAGCCAACTCAAGCACCATCCTCTCTATGAAACATTTCTTGGTTTTCCCAACTGTTAGTTCTCTCCTCCCAAACCACCTTCTATTTAACTACTTTAGGTTGTGTGTGTTTACACACATGTTTATATATACACACATATAAATACACATATATCCAGATACATAATTATACTATTTATTAACTATATATGTATATATACACATACACTTAATGAATCCTTCATTAAATTGAATTAAATTGTCAGGCCTTGTACTTGTATGACAAAGGACAATTTATTCCTTATTTACAAAACTTATGAATAATAATAAATTCAAATTTTAAAAAACCCTGTTATATATAATCAATGTATAAAATTAAAATATTTGCAAGTTTTGTTCTTTCTCCAATTTTCCCTTTATTTCCTTTTAAAATTTGTCATTTACATTTTTGGATAAATTTTGATTTACTTTATTCATATTTTCATGGATCTGAATTCCCCTTTAGTGAGTCTTCCCTTGGAATAAATAATTTAGATCTATAGGTTCAAAAAAGGAAAAAAAAAGTTATGCTTAACCAATCAAAACACAGAATGCATATTACAGAATATATCATATTATTCATGTATTGTACCCTATATCTCCAATGAAAGGAAGAAGAACATTTACTGTCTTTTCTCTGGAACCTTGATTCTTCATTATGATTAAACCTTTAGTTATGTTTTAACATTATTTTCCTTTATATTGTTGCAGTCATTGTATATATTTTACTTGTCCTGCCTATGTAAAGTTCATTTGTAAATTCCCATGTTGCAACAACATTCTAATACATTATCATACAAGAATTTGTCTAACCATTCTTCAATGAATGGTACTTCAACTTTGTTTCACTTACTTATTTTTTGCTACCTCAAAGAGTTTCTGTGATTATTTTGGTACATACAGAATTTTTTTTCTCTTGAATATGACTCATTTTGCTATAACAAGAAAAGGAATCTGGGCTAGTGAACATGAACAGTTTAATTATTATTTGCCTGTAATTCCAAATTGCTTTTTCAGAAGGGTAACATTTATTCAGAACTCAACAGTGTACTAGTATACTTATCTTCCATCAATTCACCGATTATTTCATCATTTATCATCTTTGCTAATTTGTTGGGTGAGTCAGAGATGTTCCAATTTACATTTCTCTTATTGTCAATTATGTTGAAAAATCATGGTTATTAATAGTTTTTTTCTAATCCTTCATTTAGAATGTTTAATATACTTTAATCAGTTATCTACTGAACAGTAGTTGCTGATATTATGGCTTT
Source organism: Phascolarctos cinereus (assembly GCF_003287225.1). NCBI lineage: Eukaryota > Metazoa > Chordata > Mammalia > Diprotodontia > Phascolarctidae > Phascolarctos > Phascolarctos cinereus. Next base: position 97,829,344 of record NW_027555847.1, read on the forward strand.
TTATTAATTCCCTATACAGCTTAGTTATCAGATCTTTGTCAGAGAAATATGCTACATTTGACATTTTCCCCCTTCCTGTCATAGCTGCACTGATGTCATCAATGAAATTTTTGTTAATCATGTAATCATAATTGTTTCCTTTATATTTTATGAGTCATTTTGTCTTTTGATTTTTTTCAAGAACTCTTCTGTTAGCCATATGCACAAAATATATTTTCATCCATTTTCTTTTTTCCTTTTAAATGAAGTGATGTTTTTGTATTTGTCAACATCCTTGTGAAATCCCTTCCAGTATATGGTGTAACATGCAGATCTGAAATGAATTTATGCTAAACTGCTTTCCAGTTTTCCTAAAAGGTTTTGTGAGCTAGAAACTTTTCCTTCAAGTAGTTTAAATTTTTAGATTCATTGAACAAAAGGCTACTGAGTTTGATTGCTTCTGTTTCCTGATTATTCCTTGGTTCCACTAATCTACTTGCCTATTTTCAAAACAATACTAATTAGTTTCAACACTTGCTGCTTTACAGCATAGTTCAGGAACTTGAAGTGCTATTTCTTTCTCTTTCCTATTTTCATTATTTCTCTTGAGAGTCCATACCTTTTGGTCTTCCAAATGATGCTTTGAATTATTTTATTTAGTATTATAAAGTGATATCTCATTACTGTGTTATAACACTGTTTATAAGTTAAATGAAGTTCCATCTAAAACCTTCAGCAAGCATTATGTGTAATGGGGACAAGCAAGAAGCATTTCCAATATGATCGGGGGTGAAACAAGGACGTCCATTATCTCCACTGTTATTCAGTATTGTACTGGAAATGTTAGCTTTAGCCATAAGTGAAGAAAAATAAATTGAACGTATAAGAATAGGCAAAGAAGAAACAAAGCTATCATTCTTTGCACACGGCATGATGATATACTTAGAGAATCCTAGAGAATCAAGTAAAAAACTACTTGAAGTAATAAACAACTTTAGCAAAGTTGGAGGCTATAAAATAAACTCACATAAATCGTCGACATTTCTACTTTTTACCAACAAAGCCCAACAGTAAGAGATAGAAAGAGAAATTCCATTTAAACTTACTGTAGACATTAAAAAAAAATATTTAGGAGACTACCTGCCCAAACAGACCCAGGAATTCTATGAACACAGTTATAAAACACTTTCCACACAAATAAAATCAGATGTAAATAATTGGAAAAACATCAGTTACTCATGAGTAGGCCAAGCTAATATAATAAAAATGACAATCCCACCTAAGCTAATTTACTTATTCAGTGCCATACCAATCAAACTATCAAAAAAATATTTTATAGAGTTAGAAAAAATAATAACAAGATTCATTTGGAAGAACAAAAGGTCCAGAATATCAAAAGAACTAAGAAAATAAATGCAGGGGAAACTGACCTAGCAATTCCAGATCTTAAATTGTATTATAAAGCAGGAATCATCAAAACTCCTTGGTACTGCCTAAGATATAGGGAGGTGGATCAGTGGAATAGGTTGAATATGCAAGACACAGTAGTCAATGACTATAGTAATCTATTATTTGATAAACCCAAAGACCCCAGCTTCTGAGATAAGAACCCACTCTTTGAAAAAAAAAACTGCTAGGAAAACTGGAAAAGAGTATGGCAGAAACTAGACGTAGATCCAAATTTCATACCATATACCAAAATAAAGTCAAAATAGGTTCATGACTTAGATATAAAGGCTGATACCATAAATAAACTGGGAGAACAAGGAATAGTTTACCTATCAGATCTATGGAGAACAGAAAAATTCATGACCAAACAGGAGATAGAGAACATTATGAAAAGCAAAATGGATAATGTTGATTACATTAAATTGAAAACATTTTGCACAAACAAAGCCAATGCAACCAAGATTAGAAGAAGGTAGAAAATTGGGAAAGAATTTTTACAACCAGTTTCTCTGATAAGGGTCTCATTTCTAAAATATATAGAGAATTAAGATAAATTTATAAAACTACAAGCCATTCCCTAATTGATAAATGGTCAAGGATATGAACAGACAGTTCTCAAATGAAGAATTAAAGCCATCTATAGTCATCTGAAAAATGCTCTAAATCATTATTCGTTAGAGAAATGCAAATCAAAACAACTCTGAGGTACCACATCACACCCGTGAGATTGGCCAACATGACAAAACAGGAAAATGATAAATGTTGGAGATGTGGGAAACTTGGAACACTAATGCATTTTTGGTGGAGCAGTGAAATGATCCAACCATTTTGGACAACACTTTGGAGCTATGCCCAAAGGGCTACAAAAATGAGTATACCCTTTGACCCAGCCTAAGAGATCGTACAAATGTGAAAAGGACCCACATGTATGAAAATATTGATAGCAGCTTTTTGTGGTGGCAAAGAATTGGAATTTGAGAGGATGCCCGTCAATTGGGGAATGGCTGAGCAAGTTGTGGTATATGAATGTAATGGAATACTATCTTGCTATAAGAAATGAGGAGCAAGCTGACTTCAGAAAAACCTGGAAAGACTTGTATGGTCTGATGGTGAGTGAAGGGCGCAGAAGCAAGAGAACATTGTACACAATAACAACCATGTTGTGTAATAACTAACATTGATAAACTTAATCCCTTCTCAGCAATACAAGGATCTAAGACATCTCCAGAGGCCTCGTGATGGAAAATGCTATCCACATCCAAAGAAAGAACTATGAAAGTTGAATTGCTATCTTTTTTTTCTCTTCTATTGAGTTTTGCTTCATCTTTCTGATGGTTCCTCATATTGGTTTTAATTTTTACTTACAACTTCACTAATGTGCAAATATGTTTAATAAGAATGTAAATGTATAGCCGATATCAGATTGTGCACCGTCTTGGGGAGGGTGGTGGGGAGTAAGGAAGAGAAAAATTTTAAACTCAAAAGCATATGGAAGTCATTGTTGATAAATCAAAATAAATTAATAAAATTTTAAAAATAGCTTAAATGAAGTGGTATCATCATGTTATTATCTTGGCATGACTTAGTCATAAACAATAAATATCCCTCAAATTATTTGTTTTCTTTTCTTTTTTAAAGGTTGTTTTCTAATAGTGGTTACATGCTTTTGGTGTGTCTTGATTGACTGACTCTCAATTATCTCATGCATTTTGAAATTTTTTGAATAAGATTATTCTTCAAACCTTTTCCTCCTAGTTTTTGTTCACTATTACCTCTTGTATATTAATATGGCATTCATGGATTGCTTCATTCTCTCAATTTCTTTCCTGATTTCTGAAGTTTATATATCATCTGTGACTCTATACTTCTGTATCTTCTATGCTGATGTTTGTATATTTAATTTGTTTTGCTTGTCTTATTGCTATTATTTGTGCCAGAAGTATGTGAAATAATAGATGTTAAAGGGGTAGCAATTTTTATGCTTCTGGGAAAGCCATTTTTCATCTAATCCAAATAATTTGAACTTTTCTTTTTAGATATATACTTTTATTACATTTTTGAATGGCTACTTTATGCCTTTACTTTTTTTTTAGGCTCTTCAGCATTAATTTAGCACAAAACAAGATTTTTTAGTAAGAAGAATGATGTACCTGGATTCTGGAACATCTGAGGTCAAATCCAGTACAAGGCATTTATTATCAATATGACCCTGGGCAAGTCAGTTAACCTGTTCCCACCTCAGATTCTTCAGATGTGAAATAGGTGGATGAGAATAGCACCTACCTCTAAGGGTTTTTGTAAGGATGAAATATTATAATATTTATAAAGTGCTTTAAAAAACTTCAAAGCTATATAAATGCTAGCTCTTAAAAAGTACTATATTTTGTCAAATAATTTATTATCTGGATCTAAAATATTGTTCTGTGGTTTTAGATGTTTTTGTTTTGAATGGCACTAATTTTGCTAATTTCCCTAATATTAAACTCTCCTTGAATTCCTAAATTAAATTTAATCATAGTGTAAATCAGAGATGTCAGACATGCAGCCCTTGCACCACATGTAGCCTATAACACTCTTGAGTGTGGCCCAAACCATATTAAAATGTAATCTAGAAATATTTAATCAACAAATTTAAAATTAAAAATATTAAAGCATATAAAACATTTTAAAACTAAGTTAGTGTGTGGCCAGCAGAAAATTTTTGTTAAGTAGACTCCATGTCTATTTGAGTTTGACACTGCTAGTGTAAATCATCTATAAATCCTAAAGGAAACCTGACCATTAACCTCACCTCAGTGGTGATTTTATTACTTGCTCAATTTCACTTTGGAGGGTTTTGTTTTGTTATAGTTTTTCCATTCATTGTTTTAATTTAGGTATTTTATGCTACTATAGGAATTTGTTCATTTATTTAAATAATTATTTTACTAACTTATAGTTGAATATAGTAAGTAGGTGCTTATATATACGTATATATATGTATATATAATTTTATCTTTGTTGTGATTCAATAAGCGTTTCTTAAGTACTCATTTGAAATTTTTTTTAAATTCAATTTTCTCTTTAAAAAAATAAGATAAGATTTATTGATCTGGTTAGCTTCCACAAATAAATGTTCATTTTATATTTTGATTTTTCCTTTTATCTACTTATACTCTAGTTTTCAAGATATTTTGTGTACTTATTCTAGCTTTGTGAATTTATTGACTTTCCAACATTTTATATGCTAGGAAGTACTTGCTTAGTTCATCAATCCTTTTGAAAAATATCTTTTTAAAACACGTTTTCAGACACATATGTGTTCTATTGGCACTCTGAAAATGTTGGTTACTTTTCTCATTGCTATCATTTTCTTTCACATATTATTAAATATTTGAATGCCTTGTTCTCTGACCTACTCATTTTTAGTCTTTATTTAGATATCTAACTTTGTTTATGTTCCTTAAATACATTTAAGGTACATGTCTGACATGGTACATATGTTTATAAATTCTCTTTGAGGTAGTATATAGTCTGTTTTTGTTTAAGGGGCTTATGATACAGATGAGAAAAAAATGGAATGTAGCCAATATAGATCTCAGAAGAAGAATTTTATCTCTGAAAACATAAAAAGAAAAGTTATAAAGACAGGAACAGTTCACTTATATTCACCTTCTGAAGATTCTAAAAGTCTTTCAAATCTAACTTCTTGAAGAATCTGTTCAGTTCTATATTGTCTTTTTTTTTTCTTGTTGGATCTATTCAGCTTTGATAGAGGAACATTTAAGTCTATTCCAATTATTTTATTACTGTCTTTTTGGCACTCTATTGCCTGTTCTTTATATGAAATTAGATATATTACTTGATCCATAGGCATTTGATGATGATATTGTTCATTGTCTGAGCAAAATGTGGTTTTCCTTTTATTTCTCTGGACACGACACATTTTTAGTTTTTGCTTTGCCTAACAATGTGATTTCAACCTCTGCTTTTGTGGAATCATCTCACACACACAAATTTTTGCTTCAATCATTCATTTTCATACTTTATGTGGCTTTATGTTTTAAATGTGATTCTTATAGCAATGAATTTGGGGATTTTATGTTCTTGTTCTGCAATTCTATTTTCTTTTATTTGATAATTTAGTCTATTCACATTCAAGGTAGTCATTGTTCAGTTTTTGCTTTCCCTAATTTTTTTTTTTTGTGAAGATATTATACTTTCCTCTTTTAAGAAAAGAATTTCTCTCTGCAATTAGTTATTATTAGACTAATTACATGCTAATCTATTCCAAAAAGTTCTTCTTTGTCTATTTTTAATGGTTTTCAATTAATAAGCATTTTTTTTCTCTCCTTCCCACCTATTCCCATTGAGAAAGAAAAAAACAAAGTTTTACCTTCCATTTCCCCTTTTTTATCTCAAATTATTTTTATTTACTTATATTGTTAATCATTTTTTCCTTTCATTTATTTATCTCTCATGTTTGAACATTTATTTTTTTCTGCCTAGAAAACAGTATGATAAAAAAAAATCATCCCTCTTGCAACTCCGTTGTATAGCCTTATAAATGACATTCTTTTTTTGGTGCCCTTTTGTAAGAAGCATTCATTTATTTTGTCTTTCTTCTTATTTATATTCTTTTCTACACTATTCTAAATTCTATTCTCCCATTCATAAGATAGATCATTATATATTTCTTTTATTATTTATATGTCTATCATCAAAAGTAGGGCTTCCAGAGTACAAGAATTAAATTTCTTCCTCTATCCACTTCTATGTTGGTGTATTTGAAGATATCACTGAATTCTCCCCCTATCATCCCATGGATGGATGTAATCAAATAATAATAATAATTTGTTACCATGATTATAATAACAGTAATAACATTTATATAGTATTTTAAGGTTTACACAACATTGTACATGTCATCTCATTTGGTTCTTATAATAACTCTGTCAAATAGATGCCATTATTATCCCCATTTTATAGATGAAGAAGCCGAGCCTGAGAGATGTTAAATGATTTCCTTTCCCCTACCCCCTCACCAGAACAGGATATCTTATTTCCCATCTATGTCTCTACTATCACTTTGGATTCTACTCACCAACCTTTTCTCCTCCCAATCCCTATCCATTATGTGACTTTAAGAAGTACAACAGTTACTTATGATAGCTGATCTTCTAAAATGCCTATTCTCTCCAGAAAAACAAAAGACAAAAAAAACAAAAAAAAACCCACTATAACATGTGTCTCCCTCTTCCACCAACCACAATGTGCTTAACAGCATTGTTTCATTAGTGAAATGGATGAATATTTACAAAATATAAATTGCTATGGTTAACAGAAGAGGAAATAAAATACTTAAATAAACCCTTTTCAGAAAAAAAAATATTGAATGAGCTATCAGTAAACTCCCTAAGAAAAAAATCTCCAGAGCCAGATGGATTTACAAGTGAATTCAATTAAACATGTAAAGAACAATTAATTCCAATACTATATAAACCATTTGTAAAAATAGGTGGAGTCCTACCACATTCTTTTATGACACAAGTATAGTACTGATACTTAAGCCAGGAAGAGCCAAAACAGAGAAAGAAAATTACAGATCAATTTTCCTAATGAATATAGAGGCAAGAATTGTAAGTAACAATTTACCAAATAAACCACAGCAACTTATCATGAGTTTAATACAATATGACCAAGCAGGATTTATACCAGGAATGGAGGGCTCAGTCAATATTAGGAAAACCATCAGCATAATTGGCCACATCAGCAACAACACTAACATAAATCATATGATTATCTCAATAGATGCAGAAAAAACTTTTGACAAAATACAATACCAATCCATATTAAAAAATTAGAGAGCATATTTTTAAAAAATAGCATTATTTCATTTCCCCTTTTAGTATGAGATTGGATATCAATTTCTTCTAATCCAAATCACTCCCTTCACTATTTTTCCCATGACTTACCTTTCTTGTGAAGACCTATGAGAAAATTAGAATCCCTTCTCTTCTTATATTCCCATATTGGAAGGGAATGTATATCTGGTTCCCTTCTGTCTCTTGCCTTCCCTATACCCATTTAAGTGAATGCTCACTTTATTATCACCTCCCTCACCCACCACACATAAACACACATACTCAGACACACAAAGTTATTGATTAACTTTTATAGACCATAGTATTTAATCTTTTTGTGTACAATGATTTGATATTTAGGATAATTTTACAACGAGTAAATAGAACAGATTTAAACAAAAATCTCACAAGTTGGAGACTGATAATTTTTACAAAAAGATCATCAAATTCTGAATGATAATCAGTTAAGCTTCCCCCTCCCTTACTTAATAAGTATGAACCATCAGATAATAAAAATGTGTTGAAACTTTGTAAAACACAACATCAGCCACTCTTCAATTTAAGCATTATTTGCCGAAAGTGGAAACTACCCAAAGTGAAAAATGTGGTTTCAGTTTCAATAAGCCAGCACACCGACCAGGGTATGTAATTTATTAGGCAGTATCATGTGATTAATGGTGCTGAAAGGTTATCATAAGTCATAAATGACATTTCAAGTTATTACCACATAGTTTAAAAGACATGGCCTCTTAAAAGTGAGAAAAGGAAAGAATTGGGTTTATAGTTGAATCAGGAATCTTTGGGGTGTACCTCCAGATCATGACATTGTTGACCATAAGCCAAAGTCAGTGAAGGACACTGAACTACCTTCTTTTGTATGTAATGATTAAGAGGAATGAGAAACATTTATGTATGTTTGCTAACATGCCTTTTGCCAGATTAAGAATTTCTGATGACTGAATGGTCAAATTTAGAGGATAAAAAGCAAGGACCGGTTAAAATGTTCAGAGTTTAGACTTGGGGCTCATAAAAAAAAGCTATTAGGAAAGTGAATACTGATTCTATGCTTTTGAAAAATTTCCCTGTTGTGAGATCCAATATTGTTTTAAGTATGCATCTGCATTGTGAACAAGGGATAGTATTTCAGGGTATCAGAAACAAACGAGGAAGATACGGTAGGTATCAAAAGTATGCTCACTTCAGGTGAGCTTACAAAGGCCTAAAAATATGAAAAAAATGACAGGAACAGGATGAAACACAAGATTTCTGACTAAAAAAAACCCTTTAGACTTGGAGTAATAAAAGGACAAGACAGACAAGCACTATTGTTAAAGGATTTAAAACAGAAACAAGATTTCAAAGAATAACAAATGCAATGTTTGGAGACAGAATGAAATACAATAAAAAATACTTAAAACAGTACAGTAGGTAATTTTCTATAAATTCATAGAATTATGCAACTTGTATATGTAAAGCAATGGACAGTCTGATATGTTGAGAGAGAGAGAGAGAGAGAGAGAGAGAGAGAGAGAGAGAGAGAGAGAGAGAGAGAGAGAGAGAGAGAGAGAGAGAGAGAGAGAAAGAGAGAGAGACCTGGTTCAGGATCAAGAAGACCTGATTTGAAATTTTGCCTTTAATATGTATATGAACTACCTCATTATAAGCATATCACTTAACCTCTCAGTGTCCTAGGTATCTAACAATAAAAATTACAGATAAGCTTCTGATCTGCATCAGTGGAAGGAATTTCTATGCTAAGACTTCTCCATAGCAATGAAATGACAGTTTAGGGTAAAAACTAATTATTTTGTTGTTAGTCTTACTTTACTGTTTTTTCCCATTCCATTTACTGTAGGCAATTGAAAGGTCCGATCATACATCTTTCTCTTGAATAAAGAACGGCTTCCACGAAGTTTTCAAGATTTGGAAATAACTTAAAATGTCAGAAAATACGTACACATTCAAAAGCACATTTGTTGGGTTTGTTTGTGTTTTTTTTTTTTTTTTTGCATTGAGGTTAGAAATAGAGCACATTACCAATGACGGACATCCAGAAAGGAAAGCTGCATTATGGGAATTTTATTCACAGGCACATTTTGCCCAGATTCTAAGCAGTTTAATCTATGGGGTCATTGTGGAAAGAGAATGAGAGTGTTATGGCTGAGAGAAAAAAAAATCTTTTACATATTCTTCCAAGTAGCTGATTTCTCTGAGTTGTACAGGCTCCTCCAAAATCACCTCCTCCAAAAGAAACTCATCAAATTACTCACAGAACAGTTGGATCACTTGATTATAAATGAGTCAAACATATGTATTGGGCAGCAGTCTGCCATACCCACTGAGCTTCTGGGGTTGATGCCAAGCTAAAATCAATTTCATGCACAAGCATTTTAGTCTTGTAAAATTCATACAATTACAAAAAAGTTCTTAAAAATCACAGTTTTCCTAATTAGTTGGATTATTTAAAATACCCACCAAAATTAGAAATCATTTGTGTGAACATCCTATTTTATACAAAATTCAAATAATTAAACAGAAAAGTGCTTGGAAACTGAGTCTCCTAAATCATAGCAGCAACACAATAAAAAAAAAAGCTTAGGATAAAGGAGTTACTCCAGAGTATTAGTACAAGTTCTTTTCCTCAACAAGAATATTGCAGTTGAGTCTGATGTCCAAACGTGTACAATATAGGGAGTATATTTCTTAAAATATAGCCAACAGAAATTACTACCTGATGATTCATCTTGCATATATACATACATATATATTATGTTAGATGTGGATATTCAGTATGTTAGAGAAGGAAAGAAACTTAGAGAACATCTTTTGCAGTCTTCATTTTATAGAGGAGAAAATTGAGGCACAGGAAAAGGAAGTTTGTTTTCAAGGTCTTTTTACTTCAAATACGAATATCATAAGCAGAGAGAATGATTAAAAAGCTAGAAAACAGAATCTATAAATAATGGCTAAATAAGTTGAATATTATGAATCTGATTTTAAAAAAAAATTTTGAGATGTAGTCAGAGGCCAAAAAATGAAATAAAATTTCATTTATGGCAACATTTTTTTGGAAGTTGCAAAAAAAAAAAATCTAAACCAAGTAGAATATGGCTGTAAAATGCCTAAACAAATTTTGGAATACAGAGGTAGAACATTATTGTGATGTATGCAGTAACAAATATGAAAACTACAGAGAAGCATAAGAAGGCTTAAATGAACCCATGCAAAGTGAAGTGAAACTATAAAAGCAATGTCCATGACAATATAAATAGAAAGAAAAACAAAACAAAACAAAAAAATGTTTCCTGTTGTGTCATGATAATAAGCATACTTTGCCATAAGAAGAAAGAAGAAAATGCACCCTCTTTCCTTCTTTGGTGAAGTGGGTAGAAGGGGGATCGAATGGCACATACCCTGTCATAATACATTGATTAATATTGCTGAACTGATAATATTCCATCTTTATCACTTTTGTATTCTTTGTGATGAGGAATAGTAGAATGTCTTTCTGATTAGATGTAAGAGGAGAAAAAGAGAGAAAATATGTGGAAATGGAGGTGATTTAAAACACAATACATTCAGTTGACTGCTTGATGTCTGGGGGTGGGTAAGGGGCAGAAATTAGGTCCAAGTCCTTCTCCTCTCAAATCAGTTTATAAAATGAAATTATATAATCAAAGATGATTAGGTGATATTGTGTTAACCAGGTAGTAACTTTACTCAATCCTTTTATGAAATGAGAAAGACCTTTCTCACCTAATCTGAAGGGGGTAATGCCAAGTTGGAAAACAAGAATAGGCTATGCCCCTGATAATCCTTAAAGATACATTTTTGAATAGTATAAGATAGATAGGCCAGGGCCTGCAGTGGAGGAAAAAGTCATTCCGTAAGAGAGAATTACTTTTTGGAGCAGAACAGGATTTTAATATCAGCCATGTTACTCTAAAGTAGGACACATAATATCACACAGAAAGCAAAAGCCCTAGAACCCTAGCTGAGCAACGTACCTAGCAGTGATAATAGACCCAGGTGGCAACTTTAAGAGGAGTCCATGAGGAGAGAAAGAACATAGAGGGCCTACAGTTCTGGAGTCACGAATTGCCTTTGTCCCACATCTAACATAAATGTTTTCTTTGCTGCTGTTATACTCTATGATGGTTCCCGCTCTTTCCATGGATGCTGTATGCATTTGTGAAATAGTATGTCCAGGTTTATGAAGGGAATGTATTACTGTTCTTTATATGACATCTTAGTAAATGCCTTTGCTGAAAGCTAATCGTGTCTCCTGGATGCCTGCTAATGTGAAGTATTAATGTATGGATTAGGAGAATAGCAGTCATGAGCAAAAATAGTAGGAGTGTAGATGCATTGTTGTTCAGTCACTCAGTCATGTTTGACTCTTTGTGACCCCATAAACCATACTGTCCATGAAGTTTTCTTGGAAAAGGAGTGTTTTGCAATTTTCTTCTACAGCATATTTCAGCAAACAGAGGTCAAGTGGCTTGCGAAGGGTCACATAGCTAGTAAGTGTCTCTGGCTAGATTTTAATTCTGGTGTTTCTGACTCTAGGACCACTGAGCAATCTAGCTGCCCTTATATAGATACATAGGGCACCTTATAAGTCAAGGCAGCAGCTGTCCCCTGGGGACTGATCCTGCCATTGTGAGTGCCAAGTTGAGGGAGTATTCCAGAAGATGTACTGCAGTCATAAGGAAAAACTGAATAAATTAAGACTAAAGGGGGTAGTGTTAAAGACCACTGAAATTAAGACTGCTGAAGTTAATTAACTGCTGAAAAATGCCATAAAAATTATCTTTTTTTTTCTGGAATTTTGCATAGTAACATGATTTGACTTAGTTGATGTTTTGAGGAGCAAGTAGACGGTATGCTTTCTGTGACCTTTTAATTAGATGCTTCACTGTTCAAGAGAAAGAGATAAGAGATAAAGGGTCAGTGACATACAAATAAGATATTATTTATATTAATTCCCATGATCGACTAATAAATATTTCTTTGGTGCTTTCCATGTGCCCAAAATCATAATGTAGTTTTAAAAATATTTAACTTGGGGGCAGCTAGGTGGCACAGTGGATTGAGCACCAGCCCTGGAATCAGGAGGACCTGAGTTCAAATCCGACCTCAAACATATAACACTCTCTAGCTGTGTGACCCTGGGCAAGCCACTTAACCCCAAATGCCCTCACCAAAAAAATATATTTAACTTTAATTAATTTTGATTGATAAAACATGGCATCATATAATTTATATAATAGGTATTTGCAATCATGACATTCAATAACATATAGATGACCACATTAAAGACAATAACCAGCATCTGTATCTTAATTTTTGCTTGAGAATGTTGAATAAACCAAGGAGAGAAAAAAGAATAAGATTGTTTTTGGTTTATTGGTTTCTATTGGTTATTAAAATTGAATATAAGAGATATTTAACCAGGAGCTTTAAAAATATAGTACCCTAAATAATACAGGAAAAGTGGCATATCCTACTCTTAGGTAGAGGAATGTTTAACAAGTAAGTTTTATTAAATGAAGTCAGGCTAATTGTGAGAAGGTAAGATACAGAAAAATGATATGATAGGGTAGGATTCTCATGCAAAGCTTATTAAAATGTGGAGCTTATCTTTTTTCCTCCTCTGTTATCAACCTAGCAACAGATGTAATAGAATTTGAGTAATTACAGTTAGATAAAGATCTCTGACTTCATGGAACAACTATTTTAAACCATGTGTGTTTTTGTGTATTTATATAGGTATATGTACCTACATATACATATAATATATATATATATATATATGATATTCAAATTATTAATAACAATTTCACTTTCATATTTGGGTATAGACCAGCAATACAAGACAACAAACACTATCTGAAACCAAAGAATGGTTCTTGCTTAGAATAATCCATTTTTTCACATTAGTAATATGACTTAGAGCAACCTTTTCCTATATTTGGGCTTTTTTTTAAGGCAATAAAGGAACTACATAGGCTAACGAAAAGAGTATTGGACTTGGAGACCTAGATTTGAGTCCTAGTTCTTCCACTCCCTCACTTCTACTTTCCTCAAGTGACTTTAGGCCAATCTCCTTCCATTACCTTGATCTCAGAGAAGGGTAAGTGACTGAAAAGCTTTGTAAAATTGATAACTACTAGATAAGTGCAAGCCATTAAACTATCAGGACAAAGGCACAATCAGTTTGTATATCATAATTTGAATTGGCTGAGATCTTAGGCCTTTAGTCATAAGTGATTTCCATTTTAAACACAAATTGGGCAGTAATTATGGTTTTGGTATGTTGCTATTTGAATTTTGCAAAATCATATCCCTACCCCTAACGTGTATTATATTAACATACAGAAGTGAATAGAATGAAAATAAAGAATGCAGTATAATATAAATCACTCTGTGATGGGCCAACTTTAGTAGGACTTTAACAGGTAGGATCACCACTTCTTTTACTACTTTTTTTTTGGATAGCTAATCAGTAATTCTTCCTAAGCTTGTCAAAGTTTCCTTCAATTATTATTTATGATTACTTAGATTCTATAGAATAACAGCATTTCAGAAGTGGAAGGAACCTTCAGCAAGGAGCTACAATATTCTCAGCAGGTCTTATTTAAGTCTTCACATGAAAATTCCCATTGAGGGAGAATCCACTACTTCCCAAGGCAGCCCATTTCAATTTTAACAGTCTAATCATTAGAAATGTATACATACACACACGCACACACACACATATATATACATACAAACATATTATGCACACATATAGACAGGCAGATAGATGATAGATAGATAGAAAGATAGATAGAAAGATAGATAGATAGATAGATAGATAGATAGATAGATAGATAGATAGATTTTTTTTACCCTATACCACATTGAAATCTGGCCCTCTCTACCCACTACTTTTTGGGGCCAAGTAGAATAAATCTATTCCCTCTTCTTGTTGAAAGGCCTTCAGGTGCTTGAAGACAATTATAAAAGACCCCTAAGTCTTTGCTCTCCAGACATATCTAGTTCCTTTAAGCATTCTTCATATATAACAGGCAACATTCCTCACAATCTTCTAGGTATTGTTCAGCTTATTCCTTCTAAAATATGAAGTCTAGAACTGAACAAAAATCAAGAGGTTCTCTGACCAGGGTAGGGTACAATGGGAGTGCCAAGTGTGATTTGGTCATTATTTCCATATTAAAGCAGACTAGGATTAAGGATAATAATAATAATAATAATAATAATCATGCTTGACATTTATAAAGTACTTGAATGTTTGCTAAGTCCCTTGTTACACATTAGCTCATTGGTGCTCAGCAACTCTCTGAAATAGGTGCTACTATTGTCACTATTTCAGAGATGCAGAAACTGAGGCACATATAGGTGAAATGACCAATCATATTTAGGCATGCTGAAGCAGCATTTTAAATCTGGTCTTCCTCACTCCAAGTCCAATCTTCTATCCACTATGCCATGCTGCTAATAAATCACTAGTTTCTTTAATTTATGTATTTTGGCTGTCATGTCATCCCATTATTCTAATATTTGCATCATGGCTTCCAAATAGTTACCCAATCTTAACAATATTTGGACTCTTAGTAATCTGGCACAAATGCACATCATCAATCGCAGGAGAAATTCCTTCATTTTACATCACACATTAAAAGTGACCTTAATTTGGGGAGCACTTATACAAGTGTTTTGTACCTGTTAGTTATATAATATTATGCCAAACAGTGAACCCTATACCAGACATTCAGTAAGTGTTGAGTTGAAAGGATTTTTAAGGCGGGGAAGAGAAAAAGAAAAAATAAGTATGATGCCTAAGAACAGCCTAATTAAGCTAAGAATGACAATCTAATTGAAATAAAGAAATTGAATTCTCAGAATAGGGCCACCATGGTAAGGCAGATTTTCTGCATTTAAAGGTATCAAGAGCCTCTGCTCTTCACAAAATATTCTATAAAAGCTAGGGTGGAAGAAATAAACAGAGCACAGAGTTCTGAGCACTGGTCTTGACTGACATCTGTCAGGGATGAAGCCAGAAGATATGTGATGAGTAAATAACTGTCTTGTTCAGTCATTTTTCAGTTCTGTCCAACTCTTCATGACAGAGTAGACATACTGGAGTGGTTTGTCATTTCCTTCTCCAGCTTATTTTACAGATAAGGAAACTGAGGGAAACAGTATTAAAGTGACGTACTCAGGATCATACAGCTAGTAAGTGTTTGAGGCCAGATTTGAACTGTAGAAGATGAATCTTTCTGACTACAGGACTGATACTTTATCCATCGTGCCACCTAGCTGCCCATAAATAACTGTATCATTAGCTTAATTCCAGTATGATTGTGTTCACACCAATGCCTTAGGGTGACTCAGATAGTTTATTATAAAAATAAGGGACAAGGTGAGAAGCAATCTTGAAGCAGCTAATGTTCAGTTTATACAGTTTACAATCTCTCTATACTACCATAATCCCATTTTCGTTAAGAATGAACAAGAGTCATGGTTTATCCTCGAGATAGTTCTAAGACAAAATAACTCAGTTTTACGTTCTCTGGGAACATTAATTTTAGTTTTTATTTAGGTAAAATCCCCTTGAAGTCAGTGGGAAGTTTTCCTACCAAATGACTATAGGACCAGAACAAGTATTATTAAATCTTTTCAATGTCATCAATCATTTTCTCTCTAATTAAGGCTTCCTATGCTTTTCTTAGTTGGAGTATTATGAATTTCTCTATCATGATACATGCTATTTCTCCCATTTGAATAGGATTCATCTTAAGTATATATCCAACTCCTACCTATTAGTTAAGTGGCAATGAAACAGTGAACTGGCACGGGCAATAGAATATCAGACTTAGTCTAAGGAAGACCTCAGTGTGAATACTGCTTCAGCTATTTAATAGCTATGTGACCTTCAGCAAATTACTTGAAACCTCCCAAATTAATTTTACTCATCTGTAAAATAGGAGGGTTTGGACTGATTGCCTTTAATGTCTCTTCCAGTTCTAAATCAATGATTCTAGGCCTTTCTCACTCTCAGTCATGATTCTATAAAGGATAGGGATCACATGACCCAAAACAATTCTCTCTTTGCTTTCAGTTTCCTCATTTGCAAAAGAGGGATTTGATGAAATAATCTCTATGGTCCTTTCTAGGGCCTGCATTCAGATTTTACTTTCTTAAGTACCTCTCAGTTCTGACATTCTGTCAGGCAATTAGGCATTTCTAGCACTAATATTTTATCTAAAATTCATTTGCAAATTTAAAATACCATGGTTTTATTGTCTTTTCAAACTTTTTAATGAAGGTCCAGAATATTAAAGGAACTAGTGAAAAGAAATGCAGGGGAAGGTGGCCTAGCAATTCCAGATCTTAAATTGTATTATAAAGCAGGAATCATCAAAACTCCTTGTTACTGGCTAAGAAATAGCCAGTGGAATAGGTTAAATATGCAAGACACAGTGTTCAATGACTATATTAATCTATGATTTGATAAACCCAAAGACCCCAGATTCTGGGATAAGAACTCATTCTTTGAAAAATAACTTCTAGGAAAACTGGAAAAGAGTATGGCAGAAACGAGGCATAGACCCAAATCTCATACCATATACCAAAATAAAGTCAAAATGGGTTCATCAATTAGATATAAAGGCTGATACAATAAGTAAACTGGGAGAACAAGGAATAGTTTACCTATCAGAACTATGGAGAACAGAAGAATTCATGACCAAACAGGAGATAGAGAACATTATGAAAAGCAAAATGGATAATGTTGATTACATTAAATTGAAAAGTTTTTGCACAAACAAAGCCAATGCAACTAAGATTAGAAGGAAGATAGAAAATTGGGAAAGAATTTTTACAACCAGTATCTCTGATAAAGGCCTCATTTCTAAAATATGTAGAGAATTAAAACAAATTTATAAAACTACAAGCCATTCCCCAATTGATAAATGGTCAAAGGATATGAACAGACAGTTCTCAGATGAAGGAATTAAAGCCTGCTATACTCATATAAAAAAAATGCTCTAAATTGTTACTGATTAGAGAAATGCAAATCAAAACAACTCTGAGGTACCACATCACACCTATCATATTGGCCAACATGACAAAAGAGGAAAATGATAAATGTCGGAGAAGATGTGGGAAAATTGGAACGCTAATACATTGTTGGTGGAGTTGTGAAATGATCCAACCATTTTGGAGAACAATTTGGACCATGCCCAAAGGGCTACAAAAATGTGCATACCCTTTGATCCAGCAATAGCACTTCTAGGGCTATATCCCAAAGAGATCAAACAAATGGGAAAAGGACCCACATGTACAAAAACATTCACGTAGCAGCTCTTTCTGTGGTGGCAAAGAATTGGAAATTGATAGGATGCCCATCAATTGGGGAATGGCTGAGCAAGTTGTGGTATATGAATGTAATGGAATACTATTGTGCTATAAGAAAGGATGAACAGGCTGACTTCAGAAACACCTGGAAAGACTTATATGGTCTGATGCTGAGTGAAGTGAGCAGAACCAAGAGGACTTTGTACACAATAACAGCCACATTATGCAATGACTAATATTGTTAAACTGAACCTTTGTCAGCATTACAAGGATCTAAGACATCTCCAGAGGCCTCGGGATGGAAAACACTGTCCTCATCCAAAGAAAGAACTGTGGAAGTCGAATTGCTATCACTTATTTTTACCTTCTGTTGAGTTTTGTTTCATCTTTCTGATGGTTCCTCCTATTGGTTTTATTTTTCACTTACAACTTCACTAATGTGAAAATATGTTTAAAAGAATGTAAATGTAAAGCCTATATGAGATTGTGCACCATCTTGGGTAGGGTTGGGGGGGAGGGGAGAAAAATTTTCAACTCAAAAGCATATGGAAGTGATTGTTGATGAATCAAAATAAATTAACAAAATTTAAAAAAATAAATGATTGATAGAATTCACTTGTCAAAAAAAAAAGGATTTAATGATAACTTCACATTTTTATCTTCAAACCAACTAATATTCATTTGATACCATCTATTCAATACTTTATACCAGTAGTGACAAACTCAAATAGAAAAAGACCATTAAACCACAGGATTTAGAGGACCCTTGTGACCTCATGCATTTAGAAAACTGCTAATTTTTGCTAAGTCCTATTGGATCTTTTATTTGTTTGTTATGTATTGTCCATTTTGTTTTAATCTGGTTGGGCTCACTTGGCTGGCCAAACAAGTCTATTTAACTATGTCCTTATCCTTTGAAATTTTATGGAATTATGCATGCTTTGTCAATCACAGGAAAATATAGTTTAGACATAGAAGGACATTAAATGATCATGTAATCAAACCCTCTCTTGTTACAGATTGAGGAAATGAGGAATAAGGAGGCAAAGTTTCTTGTTTAAGTTTGCTTCACTGATAACTAGCAAAATAGGTCTTCAGCCTTCAGGCCTAGGTTTCACCCCACTTCATCATGCAAAATGCCATAATGATAGTTTATAAGGCATTCTCCATTCTTTCCTTTCCATTTTGCTTGGTATTGGTTAGATTAACAACTGATTAGCCAATGGTTAATAATATTCCACTTCTGGCCACAGGAAGAGCTATGCTCTCATTTCCTTAAGTCCAAGAATATTAAAGCTCAAGAGATCACAGAAATTGTCTAGAACATTGGTCTCCAAACATTTTTGATCATATATCCCATAAGCAAAAATATTTCATTATATATCCTCCAAAATTATACTTATAATTTGTATGAATGTACTATTAATTATATAGATTTTAAAATTTAAGTGAAAACAAAAATTAGAGAAATAAGGGATAAAGATGAAATAATATTTAATACTGGAGTTAAGAAGGAGCCACTGGAGTTTATTGAGTAAGAAAGTAATATGCACATTAAGAAAATCATTTTGGCAACTGTATAAAAGATAGACAAGAGAAGGGAGAGACTTTGGCAGGTAGACCAGTTGGGAGATAATTGCAGTAGTCTGGGTGAGAGGTAATGAAGGCCTGAACTTGAATGGTAGATGTGTGAGTGAAAGAAGTGCACAGATAAAAGAGGTGTCATATAGTACAAATGAAAAATATTTGACAACTGATTGGATATGTGGGATGAATGAAGAGGAGGTCACAAACCTGGATGATTGGAAGGATAATGGTTCCCTCTTATAGCAGAGAAGTTTAGAAGAGGTCTGGGTTTGGAGTAAAAGATAATGTAATGAGATGTACCATTCAGATTGCAAACCAATGCTATGTGCTCATCCTGTGTCATTCACTCTTCCCCACTGAAATCAGAAAGGAATAGATGTGTGATGCTCTTACTCAAGTGCTCTGGAGCACAGAGACAGCCAAGTGACATAAAACCATCCAAAAATGACAACTGCTTGATAGGGATATTGTGAAGGTGTATTATGATATACATATATATATATACATATATATATATGTATATATATGTATATATATATGTTGTTTTGGCAATAATGTGTTATATACAATTTATCTTTCATTATGGTTGTTGTTCTGGTGGTTGTGGTTGTTGTTATGATAGTGGTAGAAACTTTTCCAGTGGCACCTGTCCTGCTGCTGGGGAAAAAAAATTTTGTGTCAAGTTTAGATTATAACTATCTGAGAGGGTCAATGATGGGATGCAAAGTGAGATTTTGGGGACTTGCCTGGCCATGAGAGGAAACAGAATCTGAGAACATTAGAGAATAATGGAAGTTGAGGGTAGGATGCTTGTTTTGTTCACAAGTCCCACAATTGGCTAATCTTGAGGAGGTAAGGTAAGATTCATTTTCTCACTCTTTGATTGGTTGACAATTTAGCACTTTGAATCAGCAATGGCTTCCTAGTAGTCATGGTGTTGGATATTAAAGTCCTACTACAAGCCCCTTCTTTCATAGATGTGGAAACAGGGCCTAGAGAAGCCTTCTAACCTTTTGTACCCAAAGGGCAATTGTATTTCTACTGCTAATGTGCTCTTTACTGTGAATTACTATACTTCAAGAAGCCAACCAGATCTCCTTGTGAAAAAATGGTATATTTTCTTTTATTCTCTGTCTTCTCATTTGATCTTGTTCATGTTGCTTCATATCTTTTGTCCCCTTAACTTCCATATTTGTTTCCTTCTTAAGGGATAGAATGTACATGATTACCTTATTATTTATAATACATAAGTATATATTATTACATTTGGGGCAACTATTATTGTTTTCCTTGAATCTGATTTGTGATGCTAAATTTGTCTATGGACTTTGAAAAGCGATGGTGAATTAGTCCCAAATCAACTCCTTCCCACCTCCTTATAAATTCTGTTCATATAATTTCTATTTGTTAGACATTTTACCACTAAAATTTTGAAAGCAGAATCTTCCCCTGACTAGTACTGTTGCTATTGACCTGAAGAACATAAGCCCTTTAAGTTATAACCTGATATATATTTCCCCCTTACCTGGAGAGGTTTTGGTTTCTTTGCTTTTTTATTTTTTCTTTGATTTAATAAAAGCATCTTCATGTTTTCGATTGCTTTTTATTGAGTTCACTAAGGAGGACATAATAGAGAGGAGAAAATTTTTCAGTATTCCTTCCTAGACATTAAAAATAGAGTTTCATATATATTTAGAACTAAAAAAATTATAACTTTTTTTTTGCTATGTTTCTCTGAGAGTATAGATTGTACTTTCTCCTTTGTGGAATACAGATAGATGGAAAAGACTGTCCAAAATTGTTTGAAAGTCCTCATAGAAAAAGATCAATTCAAAAGACCTAGATTTGAATTTAGGCTCTGCCACTCACCAATAGTGTGACCTCGGAAAAGTCACTTTCCAGGTGTTTAATATTCTTTTTAGTTAAATCCAGTTAGATCAGATGATGTTTAAGGATAAGACAATCCTTGACTTTTTGTTATTTTAAAACCTGTCTAGATCTTAAATTATAATCTTAATTATAAATTATATTAAAATTTAATTTAATAAAAATATTTAAATAAATTATATTCTTAATACGGGGGAAAAAAGCTTTTCTCCCCTCTCCTTCTAGGAAATCATTAAATTATTGAGCTTATTCATTTTCTTTACATGACTTTCAAACAATTCTATTCATATTTATTTCTTTTACTTAGATCCCCTAATCCCCTGCCCTCTTTTACATGAAATTCCTTGCTCTCTACTTCCCATTTACTAACTGCAAAACTCAGGGATCTCTGATGATTTGGGTGTTCAGGTGTCCACACTCCAGGTCTGTCAGCAAATTCCTTTGGTCTCCTAGTACTCCATTGTATTCTTAGGTCTCTGAAAAGACCAATTTTAGACTGTTAGAGTCTCCATTTTCACTACCCTGGAACATATTTTCCATTTATAACATCACTGCTACATTTAAGTGCCCCCCTGCAAAGCTGATCCATTTAAAGTCATTTTTTTTCCAGAAAACTGAATGCTGACCTTAGGCAAGTATACCTGTGCACAGAAAGAGAGAATTAGTTAGGTAAGGCAGAATATTTAAGTGCCAAATGAGGACTGTGAAATGTATGACAGGAGTTCAGAGCATAGAAAACATTATTACAAGACAGTATGGTTAAAAAGGACATCACAGAGGAGGTGTGACCTGAACTGGGCCTAGAGAGATGGGCAGGAATTACAACTTCCACAAAGTACATTGTGCAAATTGTCTCCATCTTCATAATTCATGAATGTTATTTGTTTATCACTAAATATAATGACACATTTTGTTCTGACAAAGGGGATACTTCCCAACACACATTCAAAGAACTACTCTTTTAAAATATATTTCCTTACATGACTTAGTTCCTGTATTTTTAACAAGATGAAAGAATGCAAACTCTGACAAATGGGGCCACCTGTAACCATTTACGTGGATTAGATTTGTGTTAAATCTCTGTCTTCCATTTTATTTCCCTTTAAATCCAGGGGTATACTGAAGCCAGCTTATATCAGTTCTTGAAAGGGAATTGTTAAATCTTCAGTTTGTAACTTGCAATTTATGCCTTAGAAACCAACAAACACTGTAAATCAGACCTTAAACTATTGTTTTGTTGATTGCTTAGACTTAAGAAAGGAAGGAAATGCTAATGAAAATTAAATTTTTAGAAGTGTTTCATATGTACATTTTTAAAATTTTATAAATCAGTTTTGATTTATCAACAATCACTTCCATATTCTTCTGAGATGAAAATTTTTCTCCCCTTTCCTCCCACCCACCCTCCCCAAGATGGCACACAATCTGATATAGGCTTTACATTTACATTCCTATTAAATATTTTCACATTAGTGAAGTTGTAAGTAAAAATTAAAACCAATAGGAGAAACAATCAGAGAGATAAAACAAAAATTAACAGAAGGTAAATATAAGTGCTAGCCATTCAACTTCCATAGTTCTTTCTTTGGATGAGGACAGTGTTTTCCATCCTGAGGCCTCTGGAGATGTCTTAGATCCTTGTAATGCTGAGAAGGGTTCAGTTTAACAATATTAGTCATTGCATAATGTGGCTGTTATTGTGTACAAAGTCCTCTTGGTTCTGCTCACTTCACTCAGCATCAGACCATATAAGTCTTTCCAGGTTTTTCTGAAGTCAGCCTGTTCATCCTTTCTTATAGCACAATAGTATTCCATTACATTCATATACCACAACTTGCTCAGCCATTCCCCAATTGATGGGCATCCTATCAATTTCCAATTCTTTGCCACCACAGAAAGAGCTGCTATGAATGTTTTTGTACATGTGGGTCCTTTTCCCATTTGTTTGATCTCTTTGGGATATAGCCCTAGAAGTGCTATTGCTGGATCAAAGGGTATGCACATTTTTGTAGCCCTTTGGGCATAGTTCCAAATTGTTCTCCAAAATGGTTGGATCATTTCACAACTCCACCAACAATGTATTAGTGTTCCAATTTTCCCACATCTTCTCCAACATTTATCATTTTCCTGTTTTGTCATGTTGGCCAATCTGATAGGTGTGATGTGGTACCTCAGAGTTGTTTTGATTTGCATTTCTCTAATCAATAACAATTTAGAGCATTTTTTCATATGACTATAGATGGCTTTAATTTCTTCATCTGAGAACTGTCTGTTCATATCCTTTGACCATTTATCAATTGGGGAATGGCTTGTGTTCTTATAAATTTGTCTTAATTCTCTAATATTTTAGAAATGAGGCCTTTATCAGAGAGACTGGTTGTAAAAATTCTTTCCCAATTTTCTACCTTCCTTCTAATCTTAGTTGCATTGGCTTTGTTTGTGCAAAAACTTTTCAATTTAATGTAATCAAAATTATCCATTTTGCTTTTCATAATGTTCTCTATCTCCTGTTTGGTCATGAATTCTTCTGTTCTCCATAGATCTGATAGGTAAACTATTCCTTGTTCTCCCAGTTTACTTATGGTATCAGCCTTTATATCTAAGTCATGAACCCATTTTGACTTTATTTTGGTATATGGTGTGAGATTTGGGTCTATGCCTAGTTTCTGCCATACTCTTTTCCAGTTTTCCCAGCAGTTTTTTTCAAAGAGTGGGTTCTTATCCCAGAAGCTGGGGTCTTTGGGTTTATCAAATAATAGATTACTATAGTCATTGACTACTGTGTCTTGCATATTTAACCTATTCCACTGATCCACCTCCCTATTTCTTAGCCAGTACCAAGCAGTTTTGATGATTGCTGCTTTATAATACAATTTAAGATCTGGAATTGCTAGGCCACCTTCCCCTGCATTTCTTTTCATTAGTTCCTTTGATATTCTGGACCTTTTTTTTCCAAATGAATCTTGTTATTATTTTTTCTAACTCTATAAAATAATTTTTTGGTAGTTTGATTGGTATGGCACTGAATAAGTAAATTAGCTTAGGTAGGATTGTCATTTTTATTATATTAGCTCGGCCTACCCATGATTTCCAATTATTTAGATCTGATTTTATTTGTGTGAAAAGTGTTTTTGTTGTGTTCATAGAGTTCCTGGGTTTGTTTCAGGAGGTAGACTCCTAAATATTTTATAATGTCTACAGTAAGTTTAAATGGGATTTCTCTTTCTATCTCTTGCTGTTGGGCTTTGTTGGTAATATATAGAAATGCTGATGATTTATGTGGGTTTATTTTATAGCCTGCAACTTTGCTAAAGTTGTTTATTATTTCCAGTAGTTTTTTACTTGATTCTCTAGGATTCTCTAAGTATATCATCATGTCATCTGCAAAGAGTGATAGCTTTGTTTCTTCTTTGCCTATTCTAATGCCTTCAATTTCTTTTTCTTCTCTTATTGCTAAAGCTAACGTTTCCAGTACAATATTGAATAACAGTGGTGATAATGGACATCCTTGTTTCACCCCGATCTTATTGGAAATGCTTCTAGCCTGTCCCCATTACATATAATGCTTGCTGAAGGTTTTAGATAATGCTATTTATTATTTTAAGGAAGACTCCATTTATACCTATGCTTTCTAGTGTTTTTAATAGGAATGGGTGTTGTATTTTATCAAAAGCTTTTTCTGCATCTATTGAGATGATCATGTGGTTTCTGTTGGTTTGGGTGTTGATATGCTCAATGATGCTGATAGTTTTCCTAATATTGAACCAACCCTGCATTCCTGGTATAAATCCTACCTGGTCATAGTGTATTATTCTTGTGATAAGTTGCTGCAATCTATTTGCTAGTATTTTGTTTAAAATTTTTGCATCTATATTCATTAGAGAAATTGGTCTATAATTTTCTTTCTCTATTTTGACTCTTCCTGGTTTAGGTATCAACACCATATTTGTATCATAAAAAGAATTTGGTAAGACTCCTTCTTCACCTATTTTCCCAAATAGTCTATATAGTATTGGAATTAATTGTTCTTTAAATGTTTGATAGAATTACTATTTAAATCCATCTGGCCCTGGAGATTTTTTTCCTAGGGAGTTCATCAATGGCTTGTTCAATTTTTTTTCTGAGATGGGGTTATTTAAGTATTTTACTTCCTCTTCGGTTAATCTGGGCAAATTTTTTTGTAAATATGTATCCATTTCACTAAGATTGTCAAATTTGTTATATAGTTGGGCAAAATAATTCCTAATTATTGTTTTAATTTCCTCTTCCTTGGTGGTAGCTTCACCCTTTTCATTCTTGATACTAGTAATTTGGTTTTCTTCTTTCTTTTTTTTAATTAAATTAACCAAAGGTTTATCTATTTTATTGGTTTTTTCATAAAACCAGCTCTTAGTTTTATTTATTAGTTCAATAGTTTTCTTAATTTCAATTTTATTAATTTTTCCTTTGGTTTTCAATATTTCTAATTTGGTGTTTAGTTGAGGATTTTTAATTTGTTCTTTTTCTAGTTTTTTTAGTTGTATGCCCAATTCATTAATCTCCTTTTTCTATTTTATTTATGTAAGCATTTAGAGATATAAAACTTCCCCTAAGAACTGCTTTGCTGCATCCCATAGTTTTGGTATGTTGTCTCATTATTGTCATTCTCTTGAATGAAATTATTGATTGTTTCTATGATTTGTTGTTTGACCCAATCATTTTTTAGGATTAGATTATTTAGTTTCCAATTATTTTTTAGTCTATCTTTCCATGGCCCTTTATTACATATAATTTTTATTGCATCATGATCTGAAAAGGATGCATTTAATATTTCTGCCTTTCTGCATTGGATTGTGAGGTTTTTATGCCCTAGTACATGGTCAATTTTTGTGTATGTGCCATGTACTGCTGAGAAAAAAGTGTATTCCTTTCCATCCCCATTCAGTTTTCTCCAGAGATCTATCATACCTAACTTTTCTAATGTTCTCTTCACCTCCTTAACTTCTTCTTTATTTTGTGATTAGACTTATCTAGTGCAGAGAGGGGGAGGTTCAGGTCCCCCACTAGTATAGTTTTGCTGTCTATTTCTTCCTGTAACTCCCTGAACTTCTCTTAAGAATTTGGATGCTATACCATTTGGTGCATATATGTTTAGTAATGATATTACTTCATTGTCTATGGTGCCTTTTAGCAGGATGTAGTTTCCTTCCTTATCTCTTTTGATTAGATCTATTTTTGCTTTTGTTTTGTCTGAGATCAGGATTGCTACCCCTGCTTTTTTTACTTCAGCTGATGCATAATATATTCTGCTCCAGCCTTTTACCTTTACCCTGTATGTGTCACTCTTTTTCAAATGTGTTTCCTGTAAACAACATATTGTAGGATTATGGTTTTTAATCCATTCTGCAATCCATTTTGTTTTATGGGAGAGTTCATCCCATTCACATTCACAGTTATGATTACTATCTGTGTCTTTTTCTCCATCCTTTTCCCCCATTTATGCTTTTCTTTCTCCTTTTTCCTTTCCCCTTCACTAGTGTTTTGCTTTTGACCCGCCTCCTTCAGTCCCTCCTCCTTTTATTATCCCTTTCCCTTTTCTTCCCCTTTACTCTTACTGCTTCTTCCCTCCCTTCTTCCCCCCCTTTTCTTTCCCTCCTCCCTTTTCTTTCCCTTTTTCCTTCCTACTGCGTATAGGGCAAGTTAGATGTCTGTACCTAACTGATTATGTTATGCCCTTCTTGAGCCAAATCTGATGAGAGTAAGGTTCAAACAATGCTCCCCCCCCTTCTTTCCCTCTGCTGTAATAGGATTTTGTGTCTTTTCCTGTAATGTAATTTACCCTTGTCTGCCTCCTCCTTTCTCAGTACATTTTCTAAGATCAGATTGATCCACTCATTTTGATCCATTTAACCCATTTGATTAGAGTTTTTTTATCATTACATCAAAGTCAACTAATATCCACCCTCTTTATGTATACTCCTTTAACATGGTGTAATAACAATACAGTTCTCAAGGGTTGCAAGTGTCATATTCCCTTGTAGGGGTTTAAACAGCCCCCCCTTATTAACAACATATTGTATCTTTCTGTCCCATTTACCTTTTTATGTCCTTCTTGAGTCCTGTACTTGAAGATCAAATTTTTTGTTGAGCTCTGGTCTTTTTATCAGGAAAGTTTGGAAGTCTCCTATTTCATTGAATATCCATCTCCTCCCTTGAAAAATGATGCTCATTTTTGCTGGGTAGTTGATTCCAAGCTCCTTTGCCTTGGAATATCATGTTCCATGCCCTGGTCTTTTAATGTAGAAGCTGCGAGGTCTTGTGTAATCCTGACTGTGGTTCCATGATATTTAAATTGTTTCTTTCTGGCTGCTTGCAGCACCTTCTCTTTCATCTGGTAATTTTGGAATTTTGCTATTATATTCCTTGGTGTTGTCAATTTGGGATCTCTTTCAGGTGGTGATCGTGGATTCTTTCTATGGTTATTTTCCCTTCTGGTTCTAGGACTTCAGGCAGTTTTCCTTTATGATTTCCTGAAAGATACTGTCCAGGCTCTTTTTTTCATCATGATTTTCAGGTAGTCCAATAATTTTTAAATTGTCTCTCCTGATGATTTTCCAGGTGTTGTTTTACGATGAGGTATTTTATTTTCATCTATTTTTTCATTTTTTTGTTTCTGTTTGACTGATTCTTGCTCTCTCATAGAGACATTAGTTTCCATTTGTCCAATTCTAGTTTTTAACAGATTGTTTTCTTCTGTTAGTTTTTGTACTTCCTTCTTCAATTGGCCAATTGTGTTTTTTAGGGACTTGTTTTCTTCAGTGTATTTTTTTTCCAATTGGCCAATTGTATTTTTGAAGGACTCTTCTACCTCTCTCATTTGACTATTAAAATCCTTCTTGAGCTCTTCTAAGAAGGCTTTTTGGGCTTCAGACCAGTTCATATTCCCTTTTGTTGTTGACAATGCTGTCCTCTTCAGAATTTCTGTCTTGATCTTCAATCTTCTCGTAATATGAATCTATGGTACGTTTCTTTTTACTCATAGTGTTTCTTTGTTCCCTGGCCTTTAAAGAGATTGAGCTCCCCTGCTGGGGAACAGAGGGCACTGACCCAAGCTTCTTTTGTTGGTATCCTAGGTCTTGGTCACTGGCTTTGTGTGCTGGGGCCTCTTATATTGGCAATTGGAGGCTGTAAGTTTCTGGCAGCTTACCTCATGTTGGGCTGGAATCAGCAAGGCTGGAACTTTCAGGCAATTCTAGGTTGCCTGCTTTTCCTTTCCCTTAGCTTTTTTTCAGCTACTTTTAGATGGGTGCTGCAAGGTTTTTATCTGCCTGGGGCCCCTTGTAATGCAGCCTCACTTGTTTCTGGTAATGAACTGGGAGATTGCTTTGTGGTAGAGTGCCTAGGTGGTTTTCTGAGCCGGCCTCCTCAGTTTCCCCCACCCTCACCTAGGCACCTGGAGGTCCAGGTGTTGGTGCTTGCTGTCTCCACCACCTGGGCTTCAGGATCTCTTCCTGGGGTTCTGACAGCTTACCCGGTGCTGGGCTAGAATCAGCAAGGCTGGGGCTTTATGAAGACTTTAGGTTGCTTTCTTTGGCTCCTTTCAGATGAGTGCTGCAGTGTGCTTGTCTGCCTGGGGCCCCCTGCAGTGCTGCTTCCCCCATTTTTGTTGAGGCACTGGGAGACCCTTTTACTGGGCTGCTGTAATGCTGCTCCCTGTCTTTCCTCCAGTCCTGCTGTTCCAGGGTTTCTTCTGGTGTGATATTTCCTGGGTTTTCAGAGGTTGATAGGGAAGAGTGAGAGCTACTACCTTTTCACTCTGCCATTATGGCTCCTTGAAGCAGAATGATCATATATACATTTTTTTTGAAAATTCAGTTGTTAACATTTACTACCACACCCCTGCTTACATTTTTTGTTGTATTTATTGTTCTTTTGTAACTTTCTTCACTCGGAAATACTTCATATGTCTTCCCATATTTCAATTCATCCTAGTCATTCCTTACAGCAGAGTAATATTCCATTATATCCATGAACAATATTTTGTTCTGCCATTCTTCATTTGCTGTGTCTCTTTTCTGTATCATTTAAGGAATCAATGAATAATGCTTCTATGAACATTTTTATACCAATGGCACTTTTTGTTGTTTTGATTAATAACTTCCTTGGGATAATAGTGCCAGCAGTGGAAACTCTTATCCAAAAAAGGCATAGACTATTAAGAATCTTTTTTTTTGCATGATTACAAATAATTTTCCATAAAAGTTGAACAAATGTACCAGTACATCAGCAATAAATTAACTTACCTGCCTTCCCACAACCCTTTGAAGAGGGAATTTTCTCATCTGTTAGCATAATTCCACATTGATTCTCCAACATTCTTTGAAACATCAGACAAAACATTAGTTTACACAAGGTCCAATATTCTCAGCAATATATTGCCTGCTTCTTTGTGTGCTTGCTTTTCCAGAAAAACAAAACAAAACAAAACAAAACAAGCCCAAACCAAACCATAGGAGTTTTAAAGGATATCCATACAGGAAAGGAAATATTTTGAGAACTGATAACCTCTACACATATATTTCTCTGGGGACAACTACTTACTATTTTAGTTAGTTCTCAATGTGTCAGACAATAACGTATCAACATTTTTCTAGGAAAAAAAATCCTACTTCCTATTTCAGTTTTATTGAATGAGAGGTTGAATGTTGGCTCCTTTGAAGTGTTGGTTGTTCCACTTCAACTAACCATCTGGGACCATAAAAAGTACCAAGCGGAATGAATCACTGCTTCTGGATTAAAATCTGTACAGGGGAGATAAACTGAAAAGAAACTGGAACAAAAAATCAGAGACTCAAGTATATTAAGATACAGAAGTAGAGTTAGTCCAGCTATACTAATGCTTTTATTTACATTCCAAGTTTGAAAACAGCAAGGTCAAATTGGCTGTTAAAATGAAAATCTCTACCACTCTACTCCATGTCCCCTATTGGAGCAATTTACAAATAAAAGTATTTGGTAATATCATTGTTGTTAGTAATAATGATAATGATGTTCTATTAAAATAATAACAGTTAACATTTCCTGAGTGCTTTAAGATTTGCAAAGCACTTTGGAAATGTTATCTCCTGTGAGATACCTGAAGGCCTTGTCTGGTATCATTATTATTATTATTATCCTCATTTCACAGGTAAGGAAACTGAGGCTAGGAACGTTTAAGGACTTGCTCAGTATTTTCTGAGGCAGGGTTTGAATTTAGATCTTTGTGACTTCAAATTCAGCACTCAAACTATTGTGTCACCAATTTTGAATAATGTAAATTATCATTTATAAGTGTTACTGGATGTCAGATAATAATAGTGACTGTAGTATAAAACAAAATATTTAACTAAATCTCTATTCAATACCTAATATACAAGCAGTTCTGAGAAAGTTCTTGGAACATGAAGATAAAATGAGACATATTCCATTGATTCAAAGAATATAGGCTATCATTGAAGTATGTGCATATGAAATTTATTATACATAGAAATAATATAAGTACTTATGAGAGATTGAACAGATACATAGCAGGCGTGGGCAGTAGTCTGCACAAGTATAGAAAAGGGGAGACAGGTAGGATAAGATCAAGGAATAGCTGATAGAAATTTGTGGCCAGAACATAGCATGTATGAAGATAAGTAGTAAGTAAATTCAAATAGCAATTTGAAGAAAGGTTGTGTAGGTCCTTGAATACAGGATTTGGCATGTTTGATTTGGTAAGCAATGTGAATAATCTTAAGATTTTTGAGCAGAGGAGTATGGTCATTACATCTGTCAATGACAAGGTTACTGTGACAACTCTGTAAAGAATGTTTTAGAGAAAGGCTAAATCAGGAGAAAAACAGGGAAGTTATAAGTTTATTGAAGTAGGCTAGGGAATTATTAGATCTAAACAGGTTGGTGACAGTGTGAGAGAGAGAAGGATGGATAATATTGAAATATTGTGGAAGAAGAAATAGCACAACTTGACAATTGATTGTATATGCTGGCATAAGCACTACTGAAAATTATTTTATATGCATTTTATATTTCATTTTCCCTCATATTGTGTTTTCCATCAATAGAATGTAAATTTATTAAATCCATGGATTCCTTCACTTTTGTCTTTGTAACCTCAGGTAATACTCTTTGAATTTCAATGAATGGACTTTACTAGAAATCAATTGAGTCAGAGCTTCACCCCACTCCAGCCTTCTGCTTCAAAGTTCTTCAGAAGGACATTACTGATAATGAGACAGCATTGAATCTTCTTATCCTGGTCAAACTCTATCCAAACCTGAATTGATTTTATCCTACTCAGCCACTGGTGGAGACAGATACTTCTGCCTAGATAGGCCAAGGCTGGGAGTGGTCTGGAATGATGGCAGGTTGATATGTGCCCCTGTTGAAATGATATATAACCCTGTACTCCAAAATCCCAAATCGAGCCAATTCTGAACTGCCCTCTTAGGATGGCCCAGTTTTGGACTGAGCTCCCATGCAATTCATGTGAAGCCAGCTTGAGAGAAATTAAACATGGAATCACACACCCTAATTTCATTTGTCTCTTTTTTAGAGCAGACTCTGCAATTTATTGGGTTTGACAGAATGAAAGAAAGGGGAGAATTGAAGATGATTTCAATGTTGTGAGATTGAATGATAGAAAAGGTAGAAGAGAAAATAATAGCATTCTCAGAAGAAAAAAGAGATGTTAGACAAAATGATGGAAAAATGAAACAAAGCATAAAAATATAAGTAGAAATGAATTATATTCTGGAAGAAAAAGGATAGAAAATCTTAACCAAATACTGCAATATATATACACATATATGTCTGTGTGCATATGCATGTATATATGTATGCATGTATATATTTATAGGTATAATATATACATATATGCATGCATGCACATATGTATATATGTACGCATATATAAACATATGTGCTTACATGTATATGTGTATATATGTGTATATATGTGTATGTGTATGTGTGTGTATATATACATACATACATATATATACACACATCACAAAACACAATTCAATGACTACATGAGGCAATAAGAAATATTAGAACAAAGTGAAAAGATTGAAGAATAGAAGAAAAATATGAAGCGTCTGTTATCAAAAATGACTAAGCTGGATAAACAATTGAAGGGATAAAATTTTGAAAAGTGAGATACCCAAAAAATTGTCACAAAAAACCAAATACATCTCTGGCATATTTCAAGAAGTCAGAAAAGAAAATTACAAAGCTCTCTTATAGTCAGCGGACAAAATGGAGTTAGAATTGTCCACTCTCCTCCTAAAATAAACCACAAAACAGAAATTATCAAGAGTATCAAAGCCAAAGTCAAAGAAAAAAAATGCAGTAGTCAAACAAGATGAGTTTAAGTACCAAAGAAATTTAGTTATTTTTGTAAATAATATATGTGTTATTCAAATTAATTGTTCCTTTTGTATGACAAAATATATGTATGAATCCTTCTGGGACATGGGTATAATTTTTTTAGTTACTGTTGTTTGTATCAATGTCAGATATTACTTAAATCTGAGGAACACCCCTAATTGCTAGGGGTGAGCTCAAACTTGCCAAGCAGGTTGTTATCCTTTGTCATATTACTCTTTCACCTTCATACACCTGAATAAACACACCAGGCTGGTTGTCTGAATAGGTGGTAAAGATCTATGTCTGCTTGGTGGGGATGGCGGTATTACATTCGATCAGAACTGTCACAACTCCACCAGTAGTTTCAATTGCAAGGGAAAGAGGAGTGATGTCCAACAGCAGCAAGTCATGCAAATTCTCAGATTTATCTCCAGACAAAATGGCAGCCTGAACAGCTGCACCATAGGCAACAGCCTTAACCAGGTTGATACTCTTGTGGAGCTTCTTGCCACTGAAGAAGTCTTGCAGAAGCTTCTGGATTTGGGGGATAGAAATGGAACTACCCACCAGGACGATGTCATGAATCTGTGATTTATCTAAGTTGGCATCTCTTAAGGCCTAGTGTACCGTGGAAGAGATCAACATTCAGCTCTTTGAACTGGGCTCGGGTGATTAATGTATAGAAATTGATACCTTCATAGAGGGAGTTGATCTCAATACTGGCTTGGGTATGGGAAGAGAGGGTGCACTTTGCATGTTCACAAGCAGTGTACAGAAAGCAAACAGCTCTCTTGTTCTCACTGATGTCCTTCTTGTGCTTTTGCTTGAACTCAGCAATAAAACAGTTGACCATGCCACAGTTATCAAAGTCCTCCCTACCTCAGTGGATGTCTCCAGCTGTGGACTTGACCTCAAAGATGCCATCTTCAATGGTAAGAATGGAGACATTGAAAGTGTCACATCCAAGGTCAAACATCAACATATTTCTCTTGGCACCAACCTTTTTGTCCAAGCTACAAGCAATAGCAGCAGCACTTATTGGTGATTCAGAGCATGCTCGAACCAGAGATAGTTCCAGCATCTTTGATGGCATGATGTTGGGAATCATTGAAATAGGCTGGTACTGTGACCACAGCATGTGTGACAGTCTTCCCAAGGTAAGCTTCAGCAATTTCTTTCATCTTGGTCAAGACCATAGAAGATGCCTCTTCTGGATAGAAACTTTTTATATCCCCTCTGTTTTCCACTTGGACCTTAGGCCTGCCTGCATCATTCACCACTGTGAGAAGCCATTGCTTCATGGCTGACTGTACAACTGCATCATCAGATCTGCAACCAATCAGATGGTTGGTTGGAGTTCATTGCAACTTGATTATTTGCAGCTTCACAAATTAAACGTTCTGTGTCAGTGAAGGTGACGTAGCTTGGGGGTGGCCTTGTTTTCTTGCTCATTGGCAATGATCTCCACTTTCCCATGATGGAAGATTCCCACACAGGAGCAAGTGGTGCCAAGATTAATGCCAACTGTGGGTCCCTTCACCATGGTTGCTGAGGAGTTGGAGTTCACAGCTGACATCAGTGCAAGCACAAGGGCTGCTGCTGCACTGAGTAGAGGAGTCGTTATTCTTAAGAGTAAGGAAAAACACATACAGGGGATGAAGGGCTAGATTTGCAAGGCAATGTTTAGAATGAGAGAAGCCAGAGTAGGTCTTTTTGAAATGTTAATTTCATGAGAAATATATAAACTTAAGAACAAATAGCTACATATAAGTAGTGAGTGGTATGCTGGTAAATGTTTAACAACTAGCTTTGTGGAGGAAAAAAATAAGTACCCAGAATACATGTTTATGTTTAATCTGCATAATTAAAATTTTCTCCAACACTTTATTGCATCTGGACAATCAGCAAAATCTCAAGACCTGATTGGTTACATTTTATGATTTCTAAGGTGTAAATCTTCACTGCTGAAATTTAAAAATTGGTTCTCAAGGGTTGGTAAAAATGATCTCCAGCACATCACTTAGTATAAGAATCATGAATCAAAGAATAAAAATCTAGAAGACAAAGAAAGGGAACAAAAAGAATGAAGAAAATGAGGGGAAAATATTTTTTAGAAAAAGATATAGACATGAATTTAAAAACTAATGAACAAAACAAGTCAAATAGAAGACAAGGATGAGTGATATTATTTGATTACATAACTCAGAGGATTTTGTTACTAATGCAGCTAATTATATTTGTAGTTTTGTTAATATTAAACTAACCTTAAATTTCTCACATAAATATAGACACCTCATAGTATATCAATTCTATGATATGTTGCTTTAGCCTGTTGGGTAACATTTTATTTAATTACACATATTAATCTATAGTTTTCTTATTCTTTCTTGAGTTTCAGACCATATTTATGTCATAGGAAAAAATTGGTAGGATAAATTATTTAGTTATTTTTGTAAATAATATATGTGTTATTCAAATTAATTGTTCCTTTTGTATGACAGAATATATGTATGAATCCTTCTGGGACATGGGTATATTTTTTTTAGTTAACTTGTGACTTTTTTAATTCCTCCTTCTATAACTGGATTGTTTAAATTATGTCTTTTTCTGTTACTTTTAATATTTTAAAAAATATTTATTTTATTAATGTTATTGGTTTTGTGGGCATATAATCAGGCAAAGGAGTTTCTAATAATATCTTTTATATCATTTTCATGTGTTGAAAATTCTTTGTTTATTTTTAATACTGATAATTTGATTTTCTACTTTTTGAATCAGATTTATTAGGGTTTTTCAATTTTTTTGTAAAAAGAATCTCACATTTTATTTATTAATGGTTTTTTATTCTCAAGTTTATTAATTATTTCTTTACTGTTCAGATTTCTATTTCGATATTTAACTGGGAAGACCTTCAACTTGATTCCATACCCAGAGTAGAAGGCTGAGGGGAATGTAAAACTCAATTCTTGAGGCCTCTGTAAATAAAAAAAATGAGTTAGCAAAATAAGTAAAGTACTTTTATGCGAGTGATGACCAGGGCACAAACTGAGAAAAGAATACATTAAAAATAAAAAAAATACTCATAATCAAATCCTTGAAGGGAAAAAAAAAGTTGGCCTGCAAGAACAATTAGAATTTTTTTAAAAGAAGATACAAGAGTTAAAAAAATATATTAGAGAAATTAGAACTACGTATGAGAAAATTAGAAAATAAAAGATAAACCGTATAAGAGAAAAGAAACAAAACCTTGCCCTACTAAAAACAAACAAACAAACAAAACAAAAACCCACCCGAAAAAAATCAGAATAAACCAAATGGAAATTTAAGACTCTAAAAGAGAACAAGAATTCTTAAATATAAGCCAAAAGAACAAGTAAATAAAGAAAAACGTAAGATATCATATCAAAAACCAACTTACCTTTAAAAATCAGGGTTGGCTAATTTAACATTCAGACTCATTATGAAAAAAAAAAATGCTCACCACTTCCAAAGGGAGAACTGATGCACTCTGAGTGCAAATTGAAGTATAATTTTCTCTCTTCTTTTTTTTGCAATATGTCAAATAAGGAAATATATTTTTCATGATTTTACATGTATTATTGATATATTGCTTGCCTTTCAGTATGTAGGAGAGGAGCAGAAGGAAGGGAGAAAATTTGGAACTCAAAACTTAAAAAAAAATAATGTTGTATTTTGTTTTTCACTTGTTCAGTTTTTCAGTTTTTTATGACTCTTCGTGACCTGGTAGAACATAGCACACTAGGCCCTTCTGTCTTCCACTATCTCTCAAATTTTGTCCAAGTTCATGTTCATTGTTTCCGTGACAATATCTATCCATCTCATCCTTTGCTCTTCCCTTTTCCTTTTGCCTCAATCTTTTCCAACATTAGGATCTTTTTCAATGAGTCCTGTCTTCTCATTATGTGGCCAAAGTATTGAAGCTTCAGCTTCAGTATTTAACCTTCCAGTGAATAGCCTGAATTAATTTCTTTATATGTTGACTGGTTTGATCTCCTTGCTATCCGAGGACTCTCAAAATTAAAAAGAAATAAATAACATTTTTAAAAAAGACAAAAAAGTCAGAGGATTTCCTGAAATCCAACCTTTACTTCCTAGAAAAATGATTGGACATGATATTTCAAGAAATAATAAAGAAAATTGAACAAACATATCAGACAAATATGAAAATAGGAAAGAAAAATCAACTGATCACATGCTGGAAGAAATCCAGAAATAAAAAGTAGCAGGAACACCATTGGCAGAAATCAGAGCTTCCAAACGAAAGACAAAATGCTATGAACATCCATTAATTAAGAATTTTAACACTGAGAACCACAATCAGAATCATGCAATATTTAGTAGGTATCAATTTAAGGAAATGAGAACATTAAATAACATATTCCAAAATGCAAAGAAACAAAGGTCTACAATCCAAGAAGTGCTTACTCATGAAAGTTAACTATATTTCTGTAAAGTAAGATATGCTATAAGTTTTTAACAACAACCTTTCTGAATAAAAAATACCCGTGACATACTTTTAAGTTATATATACACATATATATTTATTTATTTATTTGTTTGTTTGTTTGTTTGTTTATTTATTTAATATTAACACTTTATCCAGTACTTCGGTAATTCTATACAACTACCAAAATGATAACTCAAGGCTTGCTTTATAATATTTGCCAATTTCCAAGGCATAATTACTCATACTAACATTTTAAGAATCACCAATCAAGACTTGATATAAGCTGGCACAATGCTGCCACAGGGGGAAATGGATCTTCAATGAAATAGATTTTCAAATGTTCCTGATGGGGAAAAGAGGCCAGAAAGGACATTTGCAATATAAATATGGAATTCAAGAAGAAAGTAACTACAAGGGAACAATCAGAGAGAACTTCGTAAAGATGAATTGTTTATATCCTAATGGAGAGTGGGGGTATTCAAAGGGTTCATTTAGTGTCATAATGTCTTTAGTGGTCATAGAGACAATTAAATGAAACAGAATACCCATTGACATTTTTATGCTTTGAAGAAGTTTAAGAAAAAAAAACAAATGATGGATGGAGATGATACATTAAGGGACAATGGGAGAAATGATAGGGGATTTGTTAAGACACATAATTACATAACTATATGTAAACATGGAAAGAGTATAGAAGTGAGTATCACTTGAAATTCACATTCATCTTAACGGGCCAAAATAGAGCAGAACAATCACTCACTTACACACACGCACCCATACACTCACACACACACAAAGGGGTTTGGTATAGAAATACATTCAATTCAACTAGGATACAGGTAGGAACAGGAAGAGGACAAAGGTGAATCTAAAAATTAATTTAGATTCAGAGTAGGAATTGTCACAAGCAAAATAAACATTGAACTTGAAAAAGAAATAGTGAAGAGAATATGAATGTAAAAATTCAATAGCTTGAAATAAGCAAGGCAGAAAGTAGAGAAGAAAAGGTATTAGAAAATAATATAGAGGGAAATAATAAATAATCATAACTGTGACTGTGAATGGGGAATGTGATGAACTCACTCATAAAGTGGAAGAGGTTAGCAGAATACATTAGAAAACAAAATTGAAGTATATGTTATTTTCAAGAAACACATTTGAAAAGGGACTGAGTCATTTCATTACTAGGGAGGCCATTGACCAGAAGAATACTCTCCCCACACACATCAAAATATTTACAGCAATATTTTTTTTTAATTGTAAAGAATTTGAAACAAAGTAAGCAGCTATCAATAGGGGAATAGCTAAACAAATTGTGGTATATGGATATAATTAGATATTACTGTGCTGTAATAAATAATGAATAGAGACAAGAACAGAAAGATCTCCATGAGCTGAAAAAAAATGAAATCAAAACCAATAAAACAATAAACAAAGTGACTACAAAGGTATAAACAGAAAGAAATGCACACATATACACACAAATCCAGATTGAATATTGCAAAAATATGACTAATTATCATAGTTTGAAATAACCAGTTGTAGAAAATACCCCCATCCCATCACTTTGCAGAGATGGAAGGTCCAAAGATATTGTACTTTGTACATATATTCACATTTCTGAGATTAATTATTTAGTTATGCTGATTTTTCTATGTTTAAAAATATTATTTGTTATGTAGGATAGTTTTCTTGGAGGAAATCACAGAGATAATGGGGAAATTTATGGTGATGAAAATAAAACACATAAACAAAAATTCATTTAAAATAATATAAATTTGTACTCAACCTTGTCAGCATGACAGCGGTTCTTTCTCTGGTTTTATTAAGTAGCAGGTGAATAAGATCAGAGGAAATGTACTGTGAGAGTACTCTAGAATGGGTGTTTGCTGAGATGAGAATTATGATAGAAAAAAGGAGCAATTGATATGCAAGACCTTTTTTGTTTATTTGTTTCAACTTTAACTTCTTTGGTTTTATAAATATCACATTCCTTTCTTTTCTCTATTTGTTTTTCTTTGCAGAATAATCTTTATTCATTTGAATTAGTGTTGCTTCACAGCTGAGGACTTTCTCCTGCATACTTACAAAATTGATAGTTTTTTTAATTGAAATTTTAATGTTTAACTACTCCATGCCTTAGAGTTTCAAATATTTGTATGGATGTGTGTGTGTGTGTGTGTGTGTGTGTGTGTGTGTGTGTGTGTGTGTGCGCGTGTGTCTTTCTTCTTACGGTAGTGTGTGGATCAGATGCTCAGTGAGTAAACATTTTTTCTGCTATGTGGTATTTAGTCAATTTTTATTGTTTTGTATATTCTTGGGAGACATGATCACTATACTATATTTGCCTAACCTTTCCACAATTTCTTGTTTAGGATTCAGTGTTCTTTCAAAATCTTTATCTTTTGTTTCTCTTTTGCCAATTTTTTAAAATTTTCTAGTCCCAAATCTTTCATTCGATTTATTAGAGTCTCTATATATCGTTGGAGAGATTCTCCATAACGCACTCTGAATTTTCTATCTTGTTGCTTCTCTTCATATTTTCTGCTTTGAGAGATCTGATTTCCAATCTAATTTTATTTATAATTTACATGCTATATTAAATTTTTCTTTCATTTTTGAACTATTCTGAAGTTCTTTGATGTTGTTCCATGTGAAAAGAAATAAACTCCAATAAGTTAGTTTTATTTACTTTGTTTTATTTTTATTTTTATTGTAGGATAAAGCTCCCTTCTTTAGGAATAGCTAGCACTAACAGCTTAGCCAAGCCAATACAGATATTCCTTTTGGCTTGAATAATACCCATTGATTTAGGGGATAGATAGATTAATGAGACTTTATCATTTAATAGAATAAGCAAGATGTCTTTATAGGAATAGAACAATTATAAGTAAAATAAAATAATCTTCTAAGGTTGTTTCCCTTTATGGCCCCTGGGGGAAGAGTGTTAACTTCCTAGCTTACCAACCATGAACCACAAGTTCCTTTTTCCAGTCTTTGCAGATAAGTTAATTAAAGGTTTACTTCCTTCTTATCAGTCTTAAGTTACTCTTTTCCTGACAGCTGTTGGGTGAAGATTTCTAAGGCAGTGTCACATTGACAGACATGTTGATAGACACAGGCCCTAATACAACAAAATACCAGCTTTAATGGTCATTTCACCCTAGAAACTCTCTGTTATTCTCCAACATGCTCACATTCCAGATGTTGCCAACATTATGAAATTTGGCTCAGAAAGCCCATAGAAGTGAACCAGTCAGATGACCTGCCTTGTTCAACTGAATTATATTCAAAAAAAGTTTCCTAAGATTGCTATAATGTTTAATTCATCTTTTCTGTTATAAAAATAAGCTCTGTAAATCACTCATTTGCCACTTATTGTTGAGGGACTAGTTGATCTGACTTAATGGTAACCTGTTGACCATTACTATTAAATAATTTTACTTAGAAATGCATGCCTCTGATTATTTTTCTATTTTGGATAATACATTTTACATTTGCTCCCTTGAAAGTGTGTAGAATTTAAATTTTAATTTTGTTAATTTTCTGTCATATTGCACTTATTTATTATTGTTGACTTTTCATGAATTTTCACTCATTTTTCCTTTTGTCTTTATTGATTGTGTAATTGGTTTATCTTCCTTGAAAATAGGTTTGAACCCACCCTATTTCTCTTTGATACTTTGGTTTTTAATCTTTTTTTCCCTCCATTTTTAGTTGTGGATGGGGATCTTATCAGTTTGCCCCTAGGTTAAATTTTTACTTTTTTTGGTTTCTCAAACTTCCTTAGTTTCTTAGAAACCTGAGACTGGCTATCTTCAGAACCTTAGATTACAAGGAATGAAAAAAAGGAAACAAGCATTTATTAAGTACCTACTATGTGACAGGCACTGTGTTAAGTGCTTTACAATTAGGAACCCTGGGAGGTTGGTGCTATCAGTATCCCCACTTTACAGTTGAGGAAAGCAAAACAAGTAGAGGTTAAATGACTTGTTTTCAGGGTCATGCAGCTACCAAGTATGTGAAGTTACATCTGAATTCAGGTCTTCCTGACTCCAGGAAACCTATGACATCTAGTTAGCTCAGGATGGAGCTGGTTGGGTCCCCCGTCCACAGTTAATTTCTTAGACAGAATACTGGCCCCTTTTAGGTCCCTAGGTCCCTCTTTCCCACAGGCACAGAAGCCCCTTACCTTTTAGCTGGTTTTTCATTTCCTGGTCTTTGACACCTCTTCTTCTGTTTCTACAGTAGACTTCTTTTCCTTCCAGGGCAAGGCAAGATCAACACCTTCTTCTTTTGGAATAAAAGGAGCATTCAGACTGAATCATTGCCAAGGCAGAATGTGCCACTCCCACATTTGGAATGTTAGTCTGTCAATTTTGTTTTATTGTAGAAGTCTACACCTGACATACAGGGTTGGGACAGCGAGTGCTCTCTGACTGGAAGATAGAGCCA
This sequence comes from Phascolarctos cinereus, assembly GCF_003287225.1. Lineage (NCBI taxonomy): Eukaryota > Metazoa > Chordata > Mammalia > Diprotodontia > Phascolarctidae > Phascolarctos > Phascolarctos cinereus. The sequence goes on from NW_027555847.1 coordinate 97,870,765, forward strand.
GGGGTTTAGATCCTCTGTTTGAGAAAACAGAAAACAGCAGTTTTCCATTTCTGTTACAGTCTCTTTGGAATTTTCTGCCATACCTGACACAGGGTACCTATCTCCCCTTCTTTTCTTCTCTCTCATTCTTCAACTTTATTCCATGTGTTTTCTTCCTCCACTATATAGTAAGGTTCTTGAAGACAAAGACTGTCTTGTTATTTTGTATTTGTAGCCCCAGCACTTGGCATAGAGTTTGGCACATAGCAGGCATTTGACAAATATTTTTTGTCTGACTGACTGATAACTTTAAATATTTGATATCACGAAGGTTATTTTGTAAGGATTTTATCTCATGTAGTTTTTATCTTGTGGATTAAACTTTAATTGTTCCAATTTTGGTGAATATTTCCTTTTTTGAGGTTTTTAGGCTGTAGAAATATGGGAAAACCACTACTCTATAATGTCACATTCACATGATCTCTTTAAATCAACAATTCTCTCAGTTAAATAGTTTTCTCACTGTGATAAATTGAAGGAACTGGCTGGAAGTGATAAAGCTTGTTGAGGCAAAGCCAAAACTAACATTTGGAGAAGCTAACTTTATCCCATTGAACTGATATCTGGAGGGTCCCTTCAGGCTTCTTCCCCTTGAAACTTTTGTGCCATATACAAAGTCTTCTGGGGGTGCAGAGCTAAACTCTTTCAGACTATGCAGAACACACTATTTTTTCCCAAAGTGTCACCACCTTCATAAGATTGTCCACCACATCATAACTTTCCCACTGTCCTTGGTGTCTTCATGCCCTTCTTTCCCCCATTTTAAAGGCTTACACTAGGGTTGTGTGTTTTTGACAATTTACTACTTAAAATTGGTTCACAGCTTTCCATGAACCAGCATAATAATGCACATATTCAAGCTAATAGTTTTGAAAATGAACTTATTTTATCAGCACCACAAATTTCCAATTCTGAGGTTATGGGAGTGAAGCTGATATTAAGCTTTTAAACAATGATTCAGATAACTGTTGAAGTTGTGTGTTAGATCACCCTGAGAATATAAGAGCAATCACATGATTCCAGTTTCCTCTTATTGTCAACAGGTGAGATTTAAAGGCCTTCAATAAACTTGTCATGGTGTCAAGGTGCCTTTCTCACTCCTTTTCACCCTTTGAATGCATAGTAATAGAATTCACTCTAGGTTCAGGCTGTAATGGGCTTATAAATCTGCATCTATCCAACTTCAATAAAATAATACATTGGAAAGGAATAGGAAATTGGGAGATAAAAGAACAGATTATACAGGGCTATGGAAAGGAAAACAAACTACCAATTCTTAAAATGAATTCCCAATTGCATTATTTATTTTCTTGAGGAAATGAAAGGATGAAATTCCCTTGAAGGAACAATTCAGTGTAGAAACCACTAGACATGCCTCTATGAATAACAGAGTCAGAATTAAATGAGAACAAAAATAAACAGTGATGTACATCATTGTCTGATATGTGGAAGACAGAAATGACACCAATGTAAAGATTGGGAAAAATACTGTTTATAGGCCAAAGGCTTTCTTGGTATATATTTATCAATTCTTCAAAACACTAAAAAGTTATTCATTTAATAATTTAGATCAGATTTCAAGTACTTAACTTTTTGGGGTGTTAGTGTGTGTGTGTGTGTGTGTGTGTGTGTGTGTGTGTGCATCCTCCACTAAAAGATCCTTTCCATTTTTCTTACTTAGTCTAAGGGCCATGCCTAAGAGTACTCGAGGTAGACTGACACTCGGAATATAATACAAAGGAAGATGTAACAAGGGACACATTTAAAATATTACTTCTTCCAAATGCGTATACTTTAAATGCCAAAAAACAAAAGATTATCCCTCACTTTAAGCTCACAGGTATTTATTGTGATGAGTCATGTGACTTGCAGTCATGGCACCAAGGCTCCAGTAGATAGTAAAATGAAAGGAAACAATTTTTTTTACCAGCCTATAGTTATACAAAAGCCTGACTCTAATTCTACCTGGAATAAGGAATGCTTATGTGAGATTAACTTTCTTGAAGTGAGATTGAGAAGCCTACAAAGTGGCCTTGCTTCTTGAACTCACCTCAAACAGTATGTTAAAGTGGTCTCATGATGGTCTTAGATTCAAGAAGGCTGGATTCAAATTTCACCTCTGACACTTGAAGTCATCTCCCAATAGTCCAATGCTGATAATATCAATTTCTTACTGGATAACCCGCCACGACTCCCAATGGCTTCCAAGAGAATGTCTAAGCTCTGCAAAGATGTATTTGAGTTCCTTGAAAATCTGTTTCTAACATTTCTCTCTAGCCTTATACTTTTCTGTTTTATGTATTGCCTCCATGAGGACATCTAAGGGATGCAGTGGATAAACTACTTGGTCTGTGTTAAAAAGATTCATCTTCCTGAGCTCAAATCTGGCCGCAGACACATAATACCTTTGTCTCTCCACTAGAATTCTATGACTCTGGAGGAAAGAGGGAGGCTGACCACTTTGTGCAATTCTGCCCCACTGATGATGAATTCACAAATAAGTCAAAAGATCACCCTTGTGTCTTCGTCAAGAATGAATGATGAACAATAGCAATATTAAACCATGGGTAAGTCACTGAACATCTCTAAATATATGATTCTAAGATCTAATATTATCCCTCTCTTTCCTTATGAACTTCTGTGTATTCTCTTCTTTCCAGGTTTTCATTCTTTTAGTTCACTTTGAACATGCCTGACCAGTCCTTTAAAAGTTTCCTTTGCAGTATCATTCTCCAGGTCATGCCAAGTATGCCTACATGCTTTTGCTCACACTTGACTCTCCATCTCATCAGTCTGTGGCTTTGAACTGGCTGTCCCCTCTGCCTAAAATGTTTCTTCTCCTCCTCATCATCTTTTGGCTTCCTTGGATTCCTTCAAGATAGCTCAGATGCCATCTTCTGCCAGAGACTTTCCCAGGTCTCTCCTGGTACTAGTACCTTCCATCAGTGATTACCTTTGGTCTACTCTGTATATAAATTGTATATACATAGTTATTTACATGTTGTCCCACCCATTAGAATGAGATATCTTTGAAGGCAGGGATAATGTTTTTGCCTTTCTTTGCATCATCACTATTTAAATGCTGGTGGTTATCAAGTGCTTTATTAATCCTTGTTGATTGACTGCTAGCCTTCTTCACCTTTTCACATCAACTATTCTATTTTTCCAGATAGCACCAAATACAGAAGATACTCATCTGTGTCTTATTCTTATTACTGGGAAACAAGTACTTTCAGTGACATAGGATACAAGACTTTCAAGGAACTCAGAAGTCATCTCAGTAAAATACATCATTTGACATATAGAGCAACCAAATCCCAAGAGTTGAGATGATTTGGCTGATATTACATAGCTCCTCACTTAAAAGAGATTTGACTAGAAGTCCCCTCTCTTGATTCAAATGTTATCTTGTATTTTTGTTTATTTTGTTAAATATTTCCCAATTATATATAAATTTAATTTGCATTCAGGAATATTTCAGTCTATGTTATATACACAGACCCATGTGATTTACACCTCCATACTACATGATTGCTACAACTTTAACAGTAGGGAAGAAGTTGCTATATGGGTTTACTTTGCTCTAAATTGACTCTGATTTTTTTAAAGACCTATTTAATTAAGTGACTAAACCTGGCTTAGTACATCTATATCCCTTCACCTGTAACCCTCCATAGTTACCACATAAGCTTCTTGGGGTAAGTGACTAAGTCTAATAAATACAATTTATCTTGATCTTATAATCCTCATAGTATTTTCCAAATGTTTTACACAAAATAGATAATGGAGAGGGTTAGGTCATCTTGATTAATTCATATATGGAACTCTCAGTGAGGAACTTCTTCTACCAATGCAGGTTAGCATTTTTATAGCCTTTACAAATTACAGAGAAAGATATTAAGTAATTCGCTCAGGGCCCCACAGTCAATATGTAGCAGCGGTGTATGTAAACCTAGGTTTTCATGTGTCCAAGGATAGCTCCTTATCCACCAAGCTATATTGCTTCTCATATAAAATAGACACTAAAAAATATTAAATGTCAATGATCATATCTCTGATTTTTTTTACTGGCTAATCAACCATACCTTGGGACCTGGTGGAACTATACTAAAGTGGAATAGGCTGGCTCAAGAGAGAATGAGTTCCTCTCATGGGCTGTCTTCAAGAAGCAGTATATTATAGTAGGGATTCTTCTTTTAGAGGATTGGGCCAGATGGTCACTAAAGTCCCTTTGAGCTCTAAAATGCTATTATTCAATATCTGTTGTTTGCTATTAAATTATTAATGAACCTGTTGTTTCAACCCATTCTTCAGAGAAGACATTATTTGAAAAGAGCATAAAGGAACTTACAAAGATGGGACAAGAAAACAATCATAATATTAGTAAAAAGCTTAATTTTTATATCAGTAATTTCTACTCACACATAGATTGTTATAGGAATTAATATAATAATGTAGTTTTTTAAAGAAATATTTTAGAAAATAACAGTGATAAAATGTGTTCAGAGCCATAGCAACAGATCAGCAGATTCTTGCCAGAACAGACATTCTGATATTTGACAAAAATTAGTAATGCAATGGAATACCTATTTATGATTGTTTTACTTAAAACTGCAAAAAAAAAGTTATAGAAAAGGAAAACATGCTCCGACCAAATGGAATACTAAGTTAAACATAACAAGTTAAGGCATTCATTTAGCTAGCTGAAAATGTATTTTGTCTGTGATACCTGTATCTCTACAGCTGGACAATGTTAACTTTTAGATTATTTGTACCACAGTAATAAGATGAAAAGCCCTATGTTAACAGCTTGGTTATCTTCAATGACATTTCTAATATTCATTTTATTCTAAGATGTATAAACTGGTACACATAGGTTTCAAGTACAGAGAGTAAATTGTTGGTCCTTTCTAAAGATACAGTTAGCTCAGGATTAAATTCCATAAACATTATAACACCACAAGACTTGGTGAATCCCTACTTTCACCAGAAAGTTCTAGGTCTAGACTCCTCCTGGTGTTTTCGTGCCACCATCCATTCCTTTTAAAATCAACTAGTTACTATAGAAGCCTAATGGACCAGACATTGGTCTTTTCCAATGTCCTTGTCTGGCTCCCTGAAAACAGTGTGTAACCCTTCTTATAAGTTTTAGAGGATTTACCACCAAATATTAGTACAATATGGAAAACATACATCATTCATCAATCCATCAATGAATGACTATTTATTAAAGACAAACTATGTGAATAGAAACTTAGTGTCCTGGTGATTGAGTTGGCCACAAAGCCATGAAGAGCTAGGTTCAAGATCCACTTTTGACTCATATTGTCTAGGTCATCCAACATACCTTTAAGAATATAAGATTCAGAGAAGGTGATGACTTTCATTGGTAGAGGAAGTTTCCTCATTCAAGAATACCAGTTGTGGCAGCTAGGTGGTGCAGTGGATAGAGCACCAGCCCTGGAGACAGGAGGACCTGAATTCAGATCTAACCTCAGTGTGACCCTGGGCAAGTCACTTAACCCCAATTGCCTAAAAAAAAAAAAAGAATACCAGTGAATCTCATGTCTAGCTCCTATTCCTTATGTTCTATGATAGGATTGTTCTAGGATCTGGGAAAACAAAGACTAAATAAAATAATCCATGACCCCAAAGTGTTTAAATAACATTAGACATACAACATGTACATATTTAAGTACATGCAAGATTATACAAGGTAATTGTGGACTGGAGAGCTAAGGGAACTAGGAAAACACTCAACGTGGAAGGTGGGATTTGAGTTGAATTTTGAAATGACTTTAAAAGACAAAGGTAAAAAATGACTGAAATATTGATTGGGGCTAAGCTATGAAGGTCTTTAAAATTTATGTTTGATATTAAAGTCAATAGGGAGCCATTGGAGTTTATTAAGTGGGGAAGGCCTTTGATTTATGAAAATTACTGTAGCAGCACTATAGAGGATGGATTGTAGTGGGGAGATATGAGAGATAAGTAGACCAATCAGGAGAAAGCTATTACAATAGCTGGGGTGAGAAACCTGAGACCTCGAGGCCACATGTGCCTTCTAGGTCCTTGCATGCGGCCTTTTGACTCAGTCCAAGTTTTACAGAGCAAATCCTTTTATTAAGGAGATTTGTTCTCTGAAGTTTGGATTCAGTCAAAAGGCTATAATTGAGGACCTAGAGGGCCACATGTGGCCTCAAGGCTGCAGGTTCCCTACTCCTGGACAAAATGTGATGAGAATCTATAGTAGGAAGGTAGCTGTGTAAACAGAGAGAAGGACATTGATGTGAAAAATGTAGAAAAAGGTAGAAAAGACAAGTTTTGGCAACTGAATGGTTATGTGGGGTGAAGAGCCAAGGATAATTCAGAAGTTGTCAACCATTAAAAAGATGATTTGTTAGTAATAGTACTAAAGTTACAAGAAATTTTACCTCATTCTTTCTAAATTTTATCTCTCCTGCTTACATGCCCCTGACTTCTTCCTGATCTTGCTGAAGATCTATGAGATCAATTTTGTATGATCTGGATACAAAAACATTTCTTTGTTACAAAGCTTAAATAATACAGGTTGGCCCAATGCTGTTTAATCAACATCTCAGCCGGGCAGGCCCAGGGAATGAATGTAGCAATACCAGAAGGTGTCAGACTGTCCTCCTCCACCTATTCGACATATGAAGGTTTTCCCAGGCAGCACTTGGAGGTTTCAAAGATCCTGTTACTGCTCTAGATATAGAAAGTATAGCAGACAAAACAAATCCTGATACTGTCTCTCTCCTTCCCACTTTCTAAGTGAGTGTAGGGGGGAAGACTTCTAGCCAAAGCCCAGGTGTCACCAAATGTTCTAGTGTGATGATCACTAGTATCAGTTCCATAACTATTAAGCCTCTAAATGGAACAGCAACTAGCTTTCTCACTCTCTGAATCAAAACTTTCACCAGGCATCTATCTTACATAAAGCCTATCTAGCAGAAATGATATGTATGTGACCTAGACTAGGTTTAAAAATTGCACATGCATACTCTGTCTTCCCCTTCCAAAGGAAGTATGAAGACAGTTTTATATCCTTAAAGAACCTTAGAGATAAATCTCATCCTTTCCATTACATAGCACTCTTTGCAAAGGAAACATTTCTTGTTGTGCTTTTAATCTCTGTCTTGCATTTTTAAAAGGTATAGTTTCATAAATTTATAGTATTACACTGGGGTGGAGCATTTATAGTATCCCACTTCATCTCTCTCTCCCCTCCTCATTTCACTCCCTTATTCTTCCTCTATCCCTCTCTTCTTCCCTTCTTCTCAAATCTCTCTTTCTCCTTCCCTACTTCCCACTATGTCCATCTCCTTCCCTCTTTCTCCCTTCACCTCCTCTTTCTATTCAAATGTATTCAAACCCTAGTTCTGAAATATGCTTACTTTTTGACTTTGAACAAAACATCTAATTCTCTAGGACTCAGTTTCCTCATCTGTAAAATGACATTATTGGGCTAGATGACCTATAAACTGACTTCAATTGAGTTCAAAATCTGTGCTTTTATTCATTATGTTCCTTTCCTTCTGAAAATCAGTCTAGGGTTGGTAGTACATGGAGTCAGTGACCAAATGACATAGAATTACAGAGTGAAGCTGGAAGCTGCCCCAATGTGAGGCAGAAGCAGAGGAGTCCCTATAAGGAATAACAGTTCCTAGATTAAGGATAATCTGAAACCAAGGAATAATGATGAAACCCATACCTTCACTGTTACTGTGAATTATATAAATAGATCAGAGAAAAAAAAATCTCTACCAACCTTTTTGTTTCTTTGTTTGAGAAGAAAGGGAATCTGCACTGATAACATAGGCCTAAAGAATCATATATGTTCTAGAAGGTAGTTTTCCCTAAAGATAAGGCTTTCTAGGGTCTCTAATAATTCCTAGTTATATTTCTCACTGACAGATTGAAGGTGACCACAGTGTAATGCTTTAATTATCAACGATATTCAGGTCTCTGGGGAGGTAGAGAGGTAGAGCTCAATAAAGAGGGAAGAAAACTAGCTACAAGCCTGGATACAAGTCATCCTTAAGTTTTCGGGGATTAAACAAAGCCTGCCCCATATTTAATGTTTTCTTTGAATAATGCTTGCATGGGAGCTGAAGATGCTTTCCCTTTCTGTTGTGGAGACATAGACACAAGGTATGTTCCTTGGAGAAACCGTAAGTGGGAAAAGAAGCCAGAGACAGATGAGTACTAAGAAGCCTCCAAGAAAATATTGGGTCCATAAAAAATCTTGAACTGAAGTTCTGGTTCATAAGCCCCACAGTCGTATCTTCTACTACTGCCCCCCTTCACATTCCTTATTTAATATAATCCAAACAAACTTGATGGTGCTATTTGCTCCCCAAATGTATTTTTAACTTTAGTTTTTCTGTACCTTTTTCATATTTTCCCCTCTATGCTTGGAATGCCCTCTTTCAGTTTCTTTAGTCTCTTCACCTATTGGATTTTTATCTAATATTTAATGTGCGATACACATTGTGAATCTGAGTTGATTGACTGCTAACAGTAATGGAAGCAGGACAGAGGGAGCGATCTTTTGGAGGAAATTGTATGGAATGGGATTGCTTGAAAAATAGAAAAGTTAGCTTTGGTAAAGGTAAGGCTATGTTATCAGTTGAGACAGCAATGAAGGAGATGATAAGCAGGAGGAATCTGAGTGATAGAAGGAAGAGGAGAGAAAAGGAGCTCATTGTGAATAGCCTCATTTTTTTTTTCTGTAATGTATCAAGCAAGGATCTCAGCTGAAAGGCTAGGAGTAAGGGGAAATCGTGGGAGGTATGGAGAAGAAGGATGAGGTTTTGAAGAATCACTGTAGGGAGTAGGACAGTGAGTTGATAAGGGAGGTGTAATAGGATTGGCTAGCAGGTGTGAGAGCTCAGTTGAGGTTGTATACCATAAATTTGTAGTGGACCCAGTCAGAATGGTTGCATGATTTTCTCTACCTTTGTTCAACAGCACACCTGTAGGAGTGAAGGTGGTAAATGGTGGGAATTATTTAAGGCTGAGGCTTGGAAGGGCATAATTGGCAAACTGATCAGGGTGATAGGGACCAAGAGAAGGAGGACAGCGTGGAGTTTGATTGGCTTACAAAGGGATTAATATGGGGAAAAGAGGAAAGAGTGGCTAATGCAGGGGAGATGGCCTGGGAGGAAATTATTGTCAGCTCCTTGAAGGTAGGGACTATCTTTCAGCTTTCTTTGTACCCCCATCACTTAGCAGATTCTAAATAAATATTTTATGTACTGAAAGACTACGTAACTTTTCTGGTGCATTCCAACTCAGAGATTCTGTGGCTCTGCCTTAGTATTTTGATTTGTATATTGCTTGTCCCACTAACACTCAACAAAGTCACCATTGGTGATCACAGGTGTGAGTCTGAGGAGCTTATTTTGATTGGTTTTGAATTGACCATGTAGGCTGAATTCTGCTTCCCAGGAACACAAGTGTGACATCTGCTAAAATAAATGGAGAGGTATGCAGAAAGCATTTGCTTGTCTGCAAGTCAGTGCAGTTCTAGATTAGTGTATGAGTCATGCAGCAAAATTTAGCCCATTGTTCATACAGAAAAGCTCTTTCTCAACACTCTATCAATCTGTTATGGGAAGACTTCCAGCAAGACTCACGGCTCATCATATCTGAACTTCTTTGCTCAGCAAAGCTGTTCTGAAATCTTACAAAAGTGAGCTTTTCTGCAAGATTCCTTCTATTTGCTTCCTTAGAACAGTTTGCAGGCATGACTAGAATATTCTTTATTTTGGGATATTTCAGCTTCTGTCTTCAACTGTGATTAGGAAGTGCTGCTATGCAATTAAAGTAAAATGAGGTCTCAAATCATGCACTTCATCAAAGTTTCATTGGGGACAATGGTTGAGTCTAAGAAGCTTTTCATTAATACAAACTATTATTTTTCTTTCTCAAAACCATTCATTAAAAACAACTTTTCCTACTAAGTAAACCCCTTTCCTCATACGGATACTAACAAAAGGACATTGGGGTTTATCACTTTATTCAATACATTTTACAAATAAGTAAAAGAGCCTAGTTCTTTTCAGACAGGGATATGATAAAGATAGAAAGGCGCTAATTATGCCAGCCTCTTCCCAATCTGTACAACCCTTGAAGGGAACAGAAGACACATTATGGAAATACGTAGTGAAAGAATAGTGCCAAAATCTTGGAAGAAATTTGTCTCGGATGAGATTATATTAATTCTTTCACACTCCCAGAGGTCCAGTTAATGGCAGTGCTTCAAAGCACTATTTAGAAAGATCACAGGTTCATAGCCCTTGAGTATCAAGGTAACTTTAAGGCCATCAACTCCCTTACTTTACAGATTTGTAAATTAAGTCATAGAGAGATAAAGTTATTTGCACAAGATCATACCACTACAAAGTAGCAGAAAAAAAATTTTAAACTCCAGATTCTCCAGCTACAAATCTAGCTCTTTACACCCCCATTCTATGTTGACAGCCCTCAGAGACTCCGTGAGGTTGGTTAGGCATGATTTTAGACTTCACTATTCCTGCTAAGGCCCAAATCTCCTTATGTAATAATCATAGCAGTGTTCTGCTTCCAAATTGGGGTGCTTGGGTGAAATGCGAAACTAATACCTGGATAGTGTTCATATCCTTTCCATCTTCTTTCAGAGATTAAAAAAGAAATGTCTATACACAAAAGATCCAAAGGTTTACTAGTACTTATTCCCCAAGCATGTGCCATGACCTGGCAGCATTTCTTTTGAGCACAATGAGTATGAGTCTCACATTTCCTGTAGACATCTGCTGCCATTTGGGGCCACAAAACTGCACAGTACATAGCCATGAAGTCATGGATGTCACAGATACAGCACAGGAGTTAGCAACCTTTAAACTCTCTGTGTCATTAATAGGGATACAACTGTCCACTGAGACATCCATGATAGTCAGGGAAAGAAGAAAATATATGAAGAAAAGGAATAGAAAAAGTGATCCTAAGAAGGTTAAAAAAAATGAAGGAGGGGGGAAAAGGCATCACATTTACATAGATCTTTTTTGGGTTCCTTACATTATCCTATTTGGGTCTTATAACTACCATAAGAAGTAGGAAATAACAGTATTATTAGCCCCATTTTAATAAAAGGTGACAGAGCATCTCAGTAGAGTTAAATGACTAGTCTCAGGTCACATAAAAACTAAATGGAAGAGTTAGGGATAATCTCTAGATGTTCTGTCTCTGAAAGATATACATAAGATGGGATGCCAGTCAGTGAGTCAGCAAACATAACACCACATCTATAATACGCAGCAAACATTATGTTAAAGATTTGATGTAAAAGAGTCTCAAATGTGCCAGTAGCAGCTGCACTTCTGTAATAAATAGTAGTTTGTAACAAATTAGTAACATATCAAGAATAGAGCTGTAACCAGTAAATTTGGCATCTAGGAACAATTATTGCTCACAGCACAGAGCATTGGTTGCCCAGGGTAAGCAACATGAAATCTGCCCTTAAATAAATTTTGTAATTAATGATACAAAAATTACAGAAAAGTAATTAAGATACATTCAATTGAATTGCAATAATAATTAGCTTCTGTGAGGACTTAAGCAATAGAATCCCATGGCTCTAAGAAACATCATAGCTCACCCATACAATTTGGGGTCCCATTTTCTTTTTACTCTACTTGAGAATCTTTGTGCAGGCCCCTTCTTATAGTACTTTCTGCAGGGAAAGTAATGACAATATTATTATTCAAGTTTGCTAGCAAGAAGTTTGCTGTTAATAGTGGAAGGGATATAGGTTAATTTGCAAAGAAAGAAAGGTGATGTATTAGAGATTGGATGGGATCAGATATATTGAAGACAACTTTAAAGGACAGATTGGAAAATGAAAGAAGTGAATACACTGTATGATAATGATAAACATAAACCCAAGGCCCCCCAAAATCCCAAAGTCCTCTTCCCTGATTTTCAGCTAACATATGAGTGCTATGCTTCCCACACATGCTTCTACTTTGCTGAAAGAAAGTATCAATTAAATTTTTGTACCATCTAAATTTTCTGCCTCAGAATAAGGCTTCTGTCACCATGTCCTAGTTATAGCTGTTTGAGAAAACTGAAAGTTACTGAAAGATGTGTGTTGATGAAGGAGCTCCAAATGGTGTTTGCATTTTTTTTGGTTCTCCAGTGAATCAGTTACAAAAGTGTGAAGCCAGTAACTTACTTTCCATGTTAACACCATTCCATATTGAACTTATAAAGGCATCAACATCGCCTAGCAAGGGTGTTATTTGGAATCTTGTTAATTTTGGGGGGAAACTAGAACAACTAAATTGGAAGTGGGAGTAGGGATGAAAGGTAGGGTTTTAAGGTTCAATATCAAATACAGGGGGAGCTAGGTGGTGCAGTGGATAGGGCTGTGGCCTTGGAGTCAGGAGTACCTTAGTTCAAATCTGACCCCAGACACTTGACACTTCCTAGCCGTGTGACACTAAGCAAGTCACTTAACCACAATTGCTTCACCAAAAAGCAAAAACACCAAATACATTTAAATTATACAGTTATTTTTATGCTTAATATTAAGGATAAAAAAAGTTAAAATTAAAAAAGTGATAGTAATTCAAACAAAGAAACTGAACTCGTCAATTCTTTTGCTTTGGAGTAGTTTGGCCAAGGTAAGGTTTCCATAAGGTAATTAAATGGCTAAGCAAACACTTGACTGATTTCCCTATCATGGTCTGAGCTACCCAACTGGGTTTCCACATATCAACATTCTTAACGTTAATTATACTCCCTTAATTTGCATATCCTATTTTGGCTGTTACTTGACTGCTATTTCTTAATCCTCTAAAGCAGTTGAGTCTTTCATTGAAGGGGCCAAGGAAAAGAAAACTATCTGACATTCAAATCAATTATCACCTAGGTCAAGTGTTCATAATCTTTTTTGTGTAATAGACATCTCTGGCATTTTTGGCATTCCCCAGATGAGATTCACTTAAATAGATGCGTTCAGAGACAAAAGTCCTACACACAAACACACATGTATCTAGAAATTAATGTGTATGAATGGATTCAATGCCTCACCTGAAAACTTGTATTATCCTTATTTGCTTCCTGGATAATTTCCTCTGACACTATACAAATCAAACTGTAATTGAGTTAACTTTCCTTGGGCTGAATTTGCTGGCCCAAATGTCTTCCCTTCACTCCAGCTCCCAGTCCAGTATTCATAGATGTAGGTAAAAGATCATTATTTTCAAAATTTTCTCCCTTCTGCTTACTGCCCAAAGGCTAATCTGTCCTTTGCATATTTAATTGTCTTTTAAAGTCAGTAAGTGTATTTGCTAGAGCTTGAACATTTAGGTCAACTTTCTCGGCTCTGGATCTGGTAGTCAATGGTGTCTCTTGAAGGAAGATTCCACTACTGCTATATGTTCCCTCTTGTATTTTAAAGTTCTATGTTTTCTCCCAACTTTATTTAAGCTGTTTGGAGATCTTTCAATACATTAAAATTTATGTTTTCTCTGCTCAGACTTCCACCACACCTGGAAATGGAGCAATCTTTGTTCAAACTCATCATAGGGGATAACTATAAAGAGTTGGGTCTTTAAAAAAAAAACACAACATGGGATTTTTGTTACTGTTTGGTTGTAATACTTGTACTGATAGATCTATAACTTAGAATTTTTCCTCTGCAGTTATATTCTTGTCAGAAACGCACTAGTCTAGTTCTGGATCTTATAACTACTTCTAATCTACCTACAGACTTTATTGATAGTGTAATAATAATTCTCTGGCCCCCATTGCTTGAAGGCCAGGTTTGATACATTTCAATTCTCCCACTTCCTCATGGGTTTTGGTGTATCTCATCTCTGCCATTGTCTGAAGCCCCATCTATTTATCTCCCGCCCCACCTACCCCCATTTTCTGGATTCAAATCCCACTTTCAGTTAACTGCTTTAATAATCAGATTAGCTTTTACCAATGAATATTTACTTTAAAAGTATAATAAAAACAAATATACAGCCATTTTCCCCAACAACTTAAGATCATAATCCACCCAATACTCAGTATATGGAGAGGGGAATGTGATTAAGTTCACAGATTAGTTCAGTTCCTATATAATATCAGTCTCAGCAAGTTTGAAGTCCAAAGGCTCCTTGGGTTTATATCCCAGAACTTTGGCTTCTCAGGATTTTCCTACTGGGTTGGGAGCAATGTCTATCCTGGAATAATGACTCCAAGATAGCTATATCTTAAACTCCCCAGTCCAGTACTCTACTTTCTATACCTAAAACTTAAAAGAACCAATGAAACAGACAAATACCCCAAGGAAAAGTAGCCCTTCCTTCCATCCAGTTGGGATCTGAACCCAGAACTTCTTGACACCAAGTCTAGCACTCTTTCTGTTACATCATCCTGTCTCTCAGGAAATTTATACTATCTATTTCTATTTATATATGTCCCCTTTTTTCTGGGGCAAGGGGCCAAATCTGGCCACTCAGCATTAAATGGTACATTCTGAATCCTGGATTTCTATGAAAGGAAACATGTCTGTGATTCAGAAAAATTACAGAGAGGAAGAAGCAAATGTTTGAAATTAATTTATAAAGTGACTATATGTGACAGACTTAGGGACTGGTCTATAAATATTATGTCGTCCCAAGGTACAGACAAAAAATTGTTATAGGCTTCTCCTACTATAATACCTCTTTTAAAAATTAAAAAGTTTAATAAATTTTGGCCTAGACCTGTGTTTTCCTTGGTGTAGGAAGCTCCTAGTAAAGAAATTCTATCTATCAATGCAAACTGGGGACTTTTCTGCAACTTCCAATCTTAAAGATTTATCTAGGACAAAGATTTAATGAGCTGTCCAGGGTCATACAAGCAATATGTGCTATGGTTGTTGGACTAATCAAATGAAATAATATTTATAATGTGCTTAGAACAGTGCCTAGCATACAGTAGGTGCTTAGTAGATGTTTATTTCCTTTCTTTCTTCATTCTCATTTTTTCACCTTTGAACAGGCTTTCCTACATGAGTAGAATCTAGCTACTCTTCATCACCAACTTTTAGGAGTTTCTTCCTAAGCCTGCTTTACATCCCATACCCTACACAAGGCTAAGCTCTGGTCCTACCAATCCCCCAAATTGTATTTCTTTTGTATTGTTTGTGTGTTTGCATATTATTCCTCTTGACAGAATGTAAGCACATTTAATAAGGGGACTTTTTTTTTCTTTTTCTTTTTTTCTTTCCTTTTTATCTCTCCCAAATTTAGAATAGTACCTAGAACATAGTAGAAGCTTAATAAATGATTGATTGTTTGTATCTGCTGTTTCCAGAGCACTATTCTTGGTAGCAGAGAAGGTTTAAAAGAAAGAGTAAATTTAAATGGTTAAAACTGCATTAAGGTTACAAAGAGCTTTCCTTACAATAGCATTATGAATGAGGATCTAGAAACATTAACGTTCCCAATTAATAGACAAGCAAATTTAAATTTTTGTATGTAAAGTGCCATTCTTTGCCACCATAAAAAAAAGCTGCTATAAATATTTTTGTAAATATAGGCCCTTTTGCTTTTTATCTCTTTGGGATATAGACATATTGCTGGATTAAAGGGTATATACATGGTTGATTCGCCCTTTAAGTATGGTTCCAAATTAATCTTTGGAATGGTTGAATTGGTTCATAAGTTCACCAACAGTACACTTAAGGCCTCGATTTTGCCACATCCCCTCAATCATTTGTTCTTTTCATTTTATAGCATATGCCAATCTGATAGACATGGAATGATACTTCAGAGTTGTTTAAATCTGTATTTCTCTAATCAATAGTGATTTAGAACATTTTTTTTTCATGTGACTACAGTTACCTGTCTTTTCATTTCTTTTGATCATTTATCATTTTGGGAATGGCTTTTATTTACATAAATTTGACTCAGATCTATATACATTTGAGAAAAAGAGCTTTATCAGAGAAACTTGTTATACTTTTTTCACAGTTATGATTACCATCTATGTCTCTTCATCCGATTTCCCTCATTTATTCTCCTCTCTTTCTCTCATTTCACCCTTTCCATCCTCAAAAATATTTTGCTTCTAACTACCTCCTCCCTCCATCCACTCTCCTTCTACCAGCCCCTTTCCTCTCTTATACTCTTCCCTCCCTACTTGTCTGTATGGTAACTTACAATTCAATACCCAATTGAGTGTATAACTTATTCCCTCTTTGAAACAATTCTGATGAGTAAGGTTCACATGCTCTCCCTCCTCATCAGGTTTTTTGTGCAGCTGTTTTCATAGGTAATTCTGGGGACCTATAGGGTTTTGGCTCTTCAAGGTGGTATGATCTAGGGAGAGGTGTGTTTACTATTCTCCTGTACTGTGCATTGGTTTGTAAGTGACCACAACCACTCTTTTCAACCCTGGAACTGTGATCAGGGTCCCTGTCCCCCTGCAGCCACAAGCTTTGTTGTTGTAGTGTTCTCCCTTGTACTGGGACAAAGACACAGGAGTGTGACCCAGATCCAAGTATGGACAAATGCAATAGATACCTGACCCTGGTGCCAGCAAAGTGACCCCTGTAAATCTCCTGACCACGTGTCTGACACCCTTACCATCGGTAGGTTGAGAAGTGAGGAAACCAGAAATTCTGCATGTATTCAGTTGTCCCGAGGCCTGCTCCTGGTTTTCTGGGGGCTGGTCTGAGCTGCTGTGCCCTGTACTGAACTGTGCTCCTCTCTCACTTTTATGAAATAGACCTTTTCTGCTGAACTTTTAAGTTGTCTTGTGATGGAAAATTGTTTTGCTCCACTTTTTGTGGGTTCTGTCGCTCTAAAATTTGTCTAAAGTCATTATTTAAAGGTATTTGAAAGGGTTTGGGAGAAAGAGCTCAGGTGAGTCCCTTCCTCTACTCTGCCATCTTGGATCTGCCTCCCATAATAAGAACACTCTTAGAAGGTACAACTATCATTTTTCTACATAGGAAAGTGAATAGTTTAACTTTATTGAATAATTTATGATTTCTCTTTTCTGTTTACCTTATGTTTTTCTTGTGTCTTGTATTTATTTGGAAGTCAAATTTTCTGTTCAGCTCTTGTCTTTTTATCAGGAATTCTTGAAAGTACTCTATCGATTTTTATCCCTGAAGGCTTATACTCAGTTTTGCTGAGTAAGTGATTCTTCATTGTAATTCTAGCTCCTCTAACACTCTGAAATATAATATTCCAAGCTTCCCAATCCTTTAAAGTAGAAGCTGTTAAATCTTGTGTTATCCTGACCGTGATTCCATGATATTTGAATTGTTTCTTCTGACTGCTTGCAATTTTTTCTCTTTGATCTGGGAGCTCTGAAATTTGGCTCTAATATTCCTGGGAATTATTATTTAGGGTTGTCTTTCAGAAAGTGTTCAGTGGACCCTTTCAATTTCTATTTTACTCTCTGGTTCAAGAATATCAGGACAGTTTTCATTGATAAATTCCTTTTTTTCATTGATAAATTCTTGAAAGATAATGTCTAAGCTTTTTTGTGTGATTATGACTTTCAAGTAGTCCAATAATTTTTAAATTATCCCTCTTTGATCTATTTTTCAGGTCAGTCATTTTTCCAATGGTATATTTCACATTTTCTTGTACTTTTTCATTCTTTTGATTTTTTTTTATTGTTTCTTAATGTCTCATGGAGTCATTAGAGTCTAATTGTACAATTCTGATTTTTAAGGAATTGTTTTCTGCAGTGAGCTTTTGTTCATCTTTTCCAAGTGGCCAAATCTATTTTGTAAGGAGTTCTTTTTTCAATGAATTTTGTATATCTTTTATCAATTTGACCAATTCTGCTTTTTAAGGTATCTTCTCTTCAATTTATTTTTGTGCCTCTTTTACCATTTGGCCTATTCTGTTTTTTTAAGATGATGTTATTTTTCTTTAAGAATTTTTTGTGTCTTTTTTTTTTACCAAGCTATTGACTCTTTTATCATAATTTTATTGCATCACTCTTATTTCCCCAAATTTTCCTCTCTCTTATTTGATTTTTAGAGCCTTTCTGAGCTCTTCCATGGCCTGAGACCAGTTCACATTTTTTTTTTGAGGTTTTGGATATGGCAGTTTTGAGTTTGTTGTCTTCTTCTGAGTTTGTGTTTTGATCTTTCCTGTCACTGTAGTAACTTTCTGTGGTCAGGTTCTTTTTTTGTTGTTTGCTCATTTTCCCAGCCTATTTCTTGTCTTTTAATTTAAGTATTTTTTTTCTTTCCAGCTGTTTTCAGAACTAGTTGTGGAGAACTTCTAATTTTCAGTTGCTTCCAGGTGGTATGATCTAAGAAAGGGGTGTTTTTTACTACTTTCTTGGCCTGTGCTTTTGTCTGTGAGCAACCATAAACACTCTTTTCAGCCCTAGAACTGTGACCAGGATACTTACTCCCCTGTGACTGTGAGTTCTGGTGTGCTAGTACTCCTCCTCTTTCTTGACTCTGACCTAAGTTTGCAACCCAAATCTGCATACGGGTAATGCAACAGAGTCTTGCACATAGTGCCAGAAAAGAGGGCTTTGTATTCTTGTTTGACCAGTCATCTGACTATCTTCTTGTCTGTGGGCTATGAAGTGCAGAAGACACCACTGAAGCCTTTTATCAAGTCTCCTCTGGCCTTTAATCTTCCCAAGGCCTGCTAATTATTTACTGGGGCACAGCCTATGCTGCTGCAGCTTATATGGGAGCTAGACTGCATTGCCTTCTCACCCTGGTGCAACAGAACTTTCCTGCCATTCTTCTAAGTTGTGCTGGGATGGAAAATTGCTTTACCCTATCCTTTTGTGGGGTTCTGCCACTTCAGAATTTAAGGTGATATTTATGAGAGCTCAAGCAAATTCTGTATTTTTTCCACCATTGTAGCTCTACATTGAGGTAATAATTGTAAAGCACTGAACATAGTGTCTGGCATATAGTAAGCACTATATAAATGTTGTTATTATTGTTATTGTTGTTATAGTTATTATTGAAAGAATATTTGTCTTAGAATTGGACAATTAAGTAAACTATCCCAGCTTTGCCATTTACTAACTCTGGCACAATCAATTAACCTTTCTGAAGAAGTTTTCTGAGCTGCAAAATGGGGCACTACTAACTGAGCTTCCTTACCTCATTTGAGTTTTGCCAGTAAAAAATGAAATGATTTAAGCAAAGATCTATTATTATTTTCATTCCTAGTTAAAATTTAGAGAAATTAAGTATCCAGAGAATGATTAAAATTTTATCTCAAGTATATAAAAAAAGCCTTTACATTAAACAACATATAACTTGAGCATGTTTTGGTCATTAGAAAAAAGAAAATAAATTGATTTTAATCAGAATCAACCAATTGAAAGAAGAAGCCATAGTTTCATATAATTTGTTTTAGGTTATGTACTTTCTCAGCAGTGATCTTAGGTCCTTTTCTACACACAGATACCTCTATATTATAATATACATTCAGTAAGTAGTCTGGAAGAGAGAACAGAAGTGTTGAATGTTAACTTTTTTGTTTACTAGTGCTTCAAAGAGAGTGCTTGAAAGGAAATGTTGCTCCTGACAATATATATTACTAATAATTTATCTAAACTTATTGTTTTCTATTTAAATATACAATTAGAAGGTTTATGACTTTCTCAAGTGCAAATTTATGATTTCTTGTTGAAGGGTCAATTTTTCTCCCATAAAACAACAACAATACAACTATGTCTAATTTTAAGAGGGGCATGAGTAGAAAAGGAAGACTTCAGACACAGACATTCACTTTAAAGCAAATACATTAGTGGCATGTTCTAAAAATGAAATAAGCTATAATTTTAATCTTTTAATTTATATTTATAATAGCTACCATATAACTTTCTTGCTAAAATTTATATGACTTTGGGGTTAACATTCATAAGCAGAATTACAAAAATCATTTATTAAGATTTATTTGTAGGCGTGTTAGGAAGGCCTAGAAGCAGGCTGTGTTGGAGTGTCTCAAATGGCTATTAAGAGCTGGTTGTAGAGGTGGAGCCAAGATGTTGGAGTAAAGGCAGGGGTTCACCTGAATTTTAGCCCAAACCCTTCCAAATACCTTTAAAATTATTCTAACCAAATCTGGAGCAGCAGAACCCACAAAAAGATGGAGCAAAAACATTTCCAGCCAAAGACAACTTGGAAGGTCAGCAGGAAAGGTCTGTTGCACTAGGGTGAGAGTGGAGTGTAGTCAAGCACAGTCCCAGCCCAAGAAACTAGGAACAGGCCTTGGGAGTGACTGAATCAGCAGTGGAAACAGCTACTTCTGGAGCTCTCAGTGCACAGAGGGTAAGGGGGTTGAATAACTGGTCAGAAGAAGATTATACTTGCTAGCACTGAGGCAGGACTCTGTTGCTTTGTCCATACTTGGATCTGGTTCACAGTCCTTAGTGATAGTCCCAGGGTGAGGAGAAGCACTACCATATCAGAGCTTGTGTCAGCAGTGGAGAGGGTACCCTCCTCACAGTGCCAGGGCAGAAAAAAGTGTTTATGGTCACTCACAGACCAGAGCACAGGCCAGGAGAGTAAGAAATATCTCTCTTTAGATCAGACCAGTACAACTTGGCAGTGGGTAGGGGCCAAAATTAAAACAGGCTTAACTTCTTTGGGCTGCAGATAGATTAGACTAGAGACAGATGGACAATGTTTGATTGCCACAGGTCATTTAACAAACAAGAGATTGCATAGTGGCAACCCTATATTTTCATGGGGTCCCCAAAATTCTTTGGTAGGCTGTAAGCAGACTGCAGGCTGTGTGTTGTGGAGGCCTGTGCTAAATCATACCACCTTGGAAGAACTGAAAACTTAGAGGTTTCTAGAAGTATTTCTGAAAAAAGCTGCAAAAACCAAAACAAAACAAAACAAACAAATGAAAAAAACCTGAAGCTTGGGACAGTGACCCCTCCACTTTGGAGGCAGAGCCCAACTTTAAAATAGAGTTAAAAAGTCAAGTAATTGGCTGGGAAAATGAGCAAACAACAGAAAAAAAACCACCTGACCTTAGAAAGTTATTATGGTGAAAAGGAAGATCAAAGCACACACTTGGAAGAAGACAACCAAGTGAAAGCTCCCACATCCAAAGCCCCCAAGAAAAGTATGAATTGATCTCAGGCCATGGAGGAGCTAAAAAAGGATTTTGAAAATGAAGTAAGAGAAGTAGAGGAAAAATTGAGAAGAGAAACCAGAGTGATGCAAGAAAATCATGCAAAAAAACAAATCAACAGCTCAGTAAAGGAGATAAAAAAAATACTGAAGAAAATAACACATACTAGGCCAAATGGCAAAAGAGATCCAAGAAGCCAATAAGGAAAAGAATGTCTTAAAAATCAGAACTGGCCAAAATCTTACTGAAGAAAATAATCCCTTAAAAATTAGAATGGAGCAAATGTTAGCTAATGACCCTATTAGAAATCAAGAAATTATAAAAACAAAACCAAAAGATAAAAAAAAAATTGAAGACAATGTGAATTATCTCATTGGAAAAACAACTGACCTGGAAAATAGATCCAGGAGAAATAATTCAAAATTCATTGTACTACCTGGAAGTCATGATCAAAAAAAGAACCTGGATATCATCTTTTAAGTAATTATCAAGAAAATTGCCCTGATATTCTAGAACCAGAAGGAAAATGTTAATTGAAAGAATCCACTGATCATCTCCTGAAAGAGATCTTAAAATGAAAACTGCCAAGAATATATAGCCAAAATGCAGAGTTCTCAAGTCAAGGAGAAAATATTGCAAGCATCCAGAAAGAAACAATTGAAGTATCATGGAGTCACAGTCAGGGTAACACAAGATTTAGCAGCTTCTACTTAAAGGATAAGAGGAATAGGAATATGATATTCAGGAAGACAAAGGAGCTGGAATTATGACCAAAAATCCCCTACCTAGAAAAAAAAAAAAACTGAGTATAATCCTTCATGGAAAAGAAGCTATCTGGACATTCAGTGAGATAGAGGACTTTCAAGCATTATTGATAAAAAGAGCAGAGTTGAATAGAAAATTTGACTTTCAATTACAACTGAAGAGAAGCATTAAAAGGAAAACAGGAAAGGGAAATCATAAGGGACTTAATAAGGTTACGCTGTTCACATTCCTATATGGACAGATGATACTGGTAACTCATAAGATCTTTCTCATTATTAGGGTAGTTAGGAGGAGTATATATAAACAGAGGGCACAGATGTGAGTTGAATGTGAAGGGATGATATCTAAAAAATGAAATTAAGGGATGAGAGAAGAATGTACTGAAAGAAAGAGAAAATATGAGGTAGAATAGGACAAATTATCTCACATAAAAGAGGCAAGAAAAATGTTTTTACAGTAGAGGGGAAGAAAGGGGAGGTGAAGGGGAATGAGTGCAACTTACCGTCATCTGAGTTGTCTCAAGGAGGGAATAACATACACGTTCAATTAGGTATGAAAATCTATCTTTCTTACCCTAGAGGAAAGTAGGAGCGGAAAGTGATAAGACAAGGTGGGTAATAGAAAGGAGGGCAAATTGGGGGAGGGATAATCAGAAGTAAAACACTTTTGAGTAAGGACAGGGTGAAGGGGGAGAGAAAATGAAATAAATTGGGGAAATAGGATGGAGGGAAATCGAGTTAGCAACAGTAACTATGAAATGAATTTTGAAGCAAGTTTCTCTGATGAAGGCCTCATTTTTCAGTATAGAGAACTGAGTCAAATTTATAAAAATAACAACCATTCTCCAGTTGATAAATGATCAAAAGATATGATCAGTTTACAGATGAAGTAATCAAAGCTATCTATAGCCATAAGAAAAAATACTCCAACTCACTATTGACTGGAGAAATGTGAATTAAAACAATTCTGTGTTACTACCTCATGCCCATTAGATTGGTTAATAGGACAGAAAAGGTTAAATGACTAAGGTTGAAGGGGACATGTGGAAAATGAAACATCAATGCACTTTTGGTGGAGTTGTAATCTGATTCTATAGAGAAATTTGGAACTATTGCTAAAGGGCTATAAAATCATGCATACCCTTTGACCTAGCAATACCACTATTAGGTCTATATCCCAAAAGACATAAAAAAAGGGAAAAGGACCTATATGTACAAAAGTATTTATAGCAGCTCTTTTGTAAGGGTAAAGAATTAGAATTTTAGAGGATGCCCATCAGTTGAGAATTGCTGAACAAGTTGTGGTATGTGATTATGATGGTATACTATTGTACTGTAAGAAATGATGAGAAGGATGCTCTCAGAAAAATCTGGAAAGACTTGCATGGGCTAAAATAAAGTCAAATGTACTGTGTAATAAGTAACAGCAATATTGTAAGATGAACCAATAACAGCCACATTGTGCTGTGACTAGTATTGATAGACTTAACCCTTCTCAGCAAGACAAGGATCTAAGACATCTCCAAAGGCCTCATGGTGGAAAATGCTATCCACAAAGAAAAAATAACTATGGAGTTTGAATGCAGATTGAAGCATACTATTTGCTCTTTTTTTTCCTCTGTTATGTTTTTTTTTTCATCTTTCTGGTGGTTCCTCCTATTGGTTTTAATTCTTATTTACAACATCACTAATGTGAAAATACATTTAATAGGAATTTATATGTATAGCCTATATCAGATTGCATGTCATCTAGGGGAGGGAGGTGGGGAGGGAAGGGAAAAAAATTAAAACTCAAAAGCTTATGGAAGTGATTGTTGATAATTCAAAATAAATTAATAAAAAAAGAATGATAAGAAAAAAATGTTGTAAGATGATTAGCTGTGAATTACTTAGCTATTCTTTCAGTGCAATGATCCAAGACAACTCTAAAAGGCTTATGATGAAAAATGCTATCCATCTCCAGAGAAAGAACTGATGGTATCTGAATACAGATTAAAGCATACTTTTTTTTTACTTTATTTTTCTTGAGTTTTTTTTTTCTTGTCTATGATTCCTTTCACAACCTGATTATGGATATGTTTTGCATGACTGACTATACATGTATAATCTATATTTAATTGTTTTCCTTCTTAATGAGAGGGTTTTGGGGAGGGAGGAAAGGAGAGAATTTGGAAATCAAAGTTTTAAAAGGTAATGTTAAAAATTGTTTTTACATGTAACTGGGGAAAAATAAAATACTACATAAGAAAAAAAGAGCTGGTTGTTATATTTCTAGAATGTGCATTTACACCTCTAATTCGGAAAATTCTATGAATCAGAGTTAGAATGATTGTTTTATTTATTTTCTAGGTTTAAGAACATGGAGAAGATTTTAATAATGTAAATTAAAATTTAAAATTTGTTTTTTTAGTACATCTTTGCCTAGTTGACAGACTACAGAGTTGAAAGAGACCTTAGTGGTCTTCTAGACCAACGCTTTCAATTCAATAATGAAGAAGCAGCAGCCAAAAGATTTATATGTCATAAATAGTGGTTAAGATTCAAACCCAGATCTTCTCACTACAAAGTGCTTTCTTTATTGTACCAAATAATATTTGTGAAAAGTGATGTTGTATAGGAAAGCACGCACTTGACCTAGAGTAAGAAGAAATATGAGTTTAGATATTACTTCTGATGCTAATGATAAATGTCATCCTTTGGAAGTCACAAACTTTCTGAGCTTTAGTTTCCTCATTTGTACAATACAGTTGCGAATACCTGTCTTACCTCGCACAGTTATTCTGAGCCTCATTTATGATCAAGTATGTAAAATCTTTGAAAATGTTGAAGTTGCATATAAATGCCGTTTTAATTATTATTGTTTTTAGTTCATGCATAAGTAATAAGGTAGAGTCCATGCCTGTCTGTAAGCCCTGTGATTCATATTGAATAATGTAAGGGAACAACTTGGAAATATAAGAAGGGTATACTCTTCAATACTAAAATGGTTTGTTGTCCTTATGGAGGTTGTTAGTCACACAACCAGGGCAAAGAGCAACCCATATTTTCTTATTCTGCCTCCTTCTTGGCCATGATTTTTGATAAAGTCTTTTAGGCCATCCACCCAACATCTTGGAGATCATCTTTGACTTTTTCATGCGTGTCAGTGGGTATGTGTTATTTCTTAATCCTGCTGAATTTCTGAGCATTATTGCTTTTAGCCTGAAGAAGTATATAAGTAACAAAAATCTAAGTATATGACCTTTTTGGTATAAAATTACAGAATACTAGAGTTGGAAGGTATTCCAAAGGCCATTTGTTTCAATTCATATCTAAAAAAGGCACATTTTCAACACCTACAAGTGGTCATTTAACTTTTGCTTGTAGATCTCTAGGAAAGGGGAACATAATACTTTACAAGACAGCTCATTCCATTTTGGAATATTTTTAATTATTAGAAAGTGATTTTTTTTCTAGTTTCCTCACACAGAAACAAATATTTCTTTCTAAATCTTCCCTACATTGTCCCTAGTTTTGCAAGATTGTAGAATGATGAATAAATCTAATTACTCTTCTATATGACAGACCCCTAACTATTTGAAAAATGAAACTAATACAAGTATGTCAAATAATCCAAGAGTGATGCCACTACAACCTGTTTTTCAAAATAGCATCATCATCATCATCATCATCATCATCATCATCATCATCATCATCATCTATTATTATTATTATTATTATTATTATTATATTATTATTATTATTATTATTCTGGGGGAGTTTATATTTTATCAGTCTAGGTACCTCTTATTGAGAAGCTTCCTCTGCCAATATAGAGCAATATCTTCTCTAAAATAAGGTTTCATCAAACCAGAGTTATTATGATCCTGAATTGCCTGTAGCACTTGAGTGTTGAAGTGACTTGCTTAGGGTTACATACTCAGTATGCACAATAGGCAGATTTGAACCTAGGTGTTTCTGAATATGAGACTAACTCTTTTAATCTCACCATGCTAACTTTCTACCACAAATGTACTGGTGGGCTATGTTACTGCAGAAATAGTCAATGTTGTTTTAGATTTCTCTTAAACTCATCTGTCTGGGAAAAGGGAAACTAGAAACAGAGGAAGCCATCAATTTAAGCTGAGATCCTTCCTGTGGCTCAATAACAAGAAGAAATAAAAGGGAGACCTTGGATCCATTCAAGTGATCTAAGGTACTAGGTAGCCAATGACTTTGTATTGCCCAGAAAATATTACTAATATTAAAAACATTTATGTAGCCCATTATAGGACTATTTTACATATGTTGCCCTCTCTTCCAAAGCTTCCTTGCATTAATTTTGAATGTATTCTGTATATACTTATATAACACATATTGTCTCCCTGGTATGATGTAAACTCTTTGAGGTCACGGACTATTTCATTTTTGTCTTTGTATCCCCATTATTTATTACAATGCTTGACAGAGGGTAGGCACCGCTGAATAAGTACAAATTGATTGATTAATGCACTTAATTCTTACTTTTATTAAATTAAGGATCTTCACATTCAGAGAGCTTAAGTAATTTACCCAATATCACATGAGTAGCAAATGATAAAACTAGGATTCAAACCCAAGTTTCCTGATTGCAACTTCCTTTTCATTTGTTTGTTTGTTTGTTTACTCTCCCAAAATACTTCAACTAGCTCTGGTCAATATAAAGTGGTTTGGGGTTTTTTTTGTATTTGTTTTGTTTTATTTTTGTTTGCCATGTTACTGACACAGAAATCTGGAAATAAACTTTGTACATATTTAAACTAACAAATCCTTAATTGAAAGCAAAGAGTTGTAAATGGAGCGTAGAAGAACAAGAGACAGTTCATTTGTTAAGGTAGATTGATTATGAGCATTTCTGTAACTGCAACAAGTAACCTTTAAAGGGAGATTATTTTTTGGCATAACCATTTGATATTCCACTTTCCTGAGACTAGAGTATTAATATCAAGGTGTCTACAATATTTTTCAAATAAAAAACCTCACCCTCTCAAATACCCATTATGTTTTTAGGTTTGTTTTTTTTTTTTTTTAAAGACAAAAGCAACCCAAATAAGGGCTGGAAAGTTAAGAGAGTTGGCTCCCTAGCTCTGGCTGGCTGATATCAGGTGACATGGATTAGAAAACATCAAAATTATCAGAGATTTAATGAAGTGAATCCTGGAATCAACAAGGATAATATTCTTTATTTTCTCAAATTTGAAAAATTTGATCAAGCATAAAGCAATCTTGAAAGCAACTATTAAGTGCTTCCCTTCAATGTGGAAAATGACTAATAGCTTTCTCAAAATATGTCATGCTATATTGTTTTTGAAAAGGACCAAACTGTATTTGTTCATGATAATACCAGACATTGAAAATTTGGCATTATACCAAATAATGGTCTTGAAATTAAAGAAGTGTTTGTTCCTTCCCACATACAGAGCACAAATGCACAAACATGTATGTCTGTTATAGTTAGTAGAAAGAACACATGCTCTGACTTGTACTGAATGAGAAACTCTGGGTTTAAGGCCCAGCTCTACAATTTACTAGTGATGTGACCTTGGGCAAATTATTTAAGCTTTCTGAGTTGTTTTATTTTTTCCTCTGCTTGAGAGAGGTCTATAATAATATTTCTACTACCCAAATCACAAGGTTGTGTGAGCATAAAGTGCTGTATAAATGTTAAATAATATTAAGTGATGTTAAACTAATTTTAGAACCCATTCACCCCCAAAGTGTACACATATAATTGTGAAATATGAAAGGACTTTAGGAATGATTAACTCAAACCTTTCAGGTATTATACAAGGAGACTAAACACCTAAGAAGTTAAATGATTTACCTAGGTCAAAGAGTTTATTAAGCATAGAACCAAGGCTATAATCCAGGTCTTCTGACTTAGCCTCACTTTCCTTCCATTACTCTGCACAGCATATATATGTATACTCAAACATATGAGTATAGCATATTAACTCTAAGTATCCCAAGTTTATATTCTATAAATTCACATATTACCAATTGGAGTAGTTTCATACTGTTTGCACACTATAACATATGAGTATCTTAATACAGTTTACTTAATTTACATGTATTACAAGAAGCCAGTGTCCATTTCAGTCAATTCATGTTTTTTTGTCAAGCAAAATTCTTGTAAATCTTCCCAGGATCAATCTAACCAAATCTTACATATCTACCCATGGTTCTTTTAGGATTTATTGAATGATTATGCAAAAATTGTACTGCTCATCTCTTACTGATGGGTAATTTTACACTACATGACTGACCTATCTCCTTTTCTGGCATCTCTGTCTTTGGTGATTATAGCTATTTCTTCCCAGCAAGACATCACTGAGAACATGCTCTATCCTGCTTGTATCCTCTATGTTTATATATACACATGCACACAGCTCTTTCTATATAATAGTACATATATGCATAGTATATATACGTGTCTACATGTAAACATGTAGGTCTATATATAAATACACTCCACTTTGTAATCTGCTACTCTTCCTAGTTTTGACTCCATCAATTAAGATGTTTACTCCCCCCCCCTTCCAGAATAAGCTCATCACTTCTAATCTTATCAATTCAAGCCTTCTAACTCAAGCCTTGATTGATACCCCCCTCTCAATCTCCTCTCCCCATTTGATTAGAAGGTAGACTACAAAACTCTTCCCAAAGCCTTCCTTCATAGTGGGTATAAACTGGACTTTCAAATCAGTCAGCATTAAACGTGCTCCCCTCCTGTTTTTTAACTCCACAGAAAAAGATGTCTCCTATACTGGGTAACCTCTAGTGTCCATTCCCCAATTTTGCCTTCCTCTCTCATTTTGTGTATATTCCCCATTAGATCATAAGCTTTTTGAGGACAAGGATTCTTTTTATTATGAATTATATCCCCAGTGGTTATCACAATTCACTGGCATATATTAGGCACTTAATCACTTTTATCAGATTGATTATATATATGTGTGCATATATTATAAATATGTCATTAAAATATCAATATCTTCAGTGACCCACAAAACACAAAGTGAAATAAGAAGGGACATGAACAGTGCCAGTATGTTATGGCATATTATCAGTATATGGCTTGCCTATGAGAAGTGGTATCAAAATTATCAAGAACATGCATACCCAGCAAAGGAAGTTAGCCAGTCAATTAACAACAGCAAGCATTAACAATCTTTGTGGGCTTCTCTTGTAACTTGTGCTCACATTCTTTTACAGTTAGTTTTACTATCTGATGAATACTTTGTAACTTCATCACTAGTTCTTGTGTGACTAGATCAGTTGAGGCGGAGGAGAGAATACCCTACTTTACAAAAGTAATAAAGGACGGACAAACCAATTGCTGCAATGATATTCAGAAAAACATAAATGCAGCAGAGGAAGGCCTAAAATTCTTGGTTGTTTTCTTTATGTTAAATTTATAGAAATAATGTGACAAGACTCTTAGAGAATGGATTGAAGTTGCATGCATGGTTGAAATTGCACTGGGAGCAGAATAAACATAGGAATAAAATTCATGTTTTTTTGAAGCATAAGTACATATCTATATAGTAATTTATCTAAATATCTACATCAATATATCTAAATAAATACTTATCTATATCTATAAAGATATGGAGATATTTGTATATGCATATATATATAGACATACATATACATGTTTGTATATTATATGATTATTACATGAATTATACGTACATAGATTGATTTGTTTCAAGAATTCTTCAGATTAATAATAATGTAGTAAATTGGCCAAGTCACAGAGCTGATCCGTCACACATCTTGGCTATGCTAGATGTTCTAGTAAGATCATGAACTGAGACCAGAATTGAAGAAGAAGACAGCTGACAAGATTGACTTTGAGAAACCTTACAGTACTTTTAGTGCGGCCAAGATTACCCCTGAAATAATCACCAATCTTTTGTATAGTATTATTATTTTGGTGATGCTTTTTGGCTTTAAGTCATGGTTTACTTTAGTTTCTGCAGAATCAAAGTAAAGGACAATGGAGAAACTCATACTGGAAGTGAATAGACTGCACTATTTTAAAATCAAAGAACTGAACAGGATATTCAGTAAAAGTAGAATAGGAGGCATACTGGTCATGTGATGAGAGCAAGGTGTGTTCCATTAATGCCGTCCAAGAACAAGAAATATAGAGGAAAGTCCCAGTTGGAGAAACGTTCACTGAAAAACTTATAGAAGGATATAGAAAATAAACATTCAAGATAAAAAGAATGTGAGTGGGTTTCTATCTGCCCCCATTAAAGGGTATATCTGAAATGGACCTGAAACCCCATGTATCTTTAAAATATCAAAGTAAATGCACATGTATATGTGTGCATGTGTTTATGTCTATAATAAAAGCAAAATACAAGTAGTTATACTCAGTGTGGATGGTGAAACTAAAACAGAGAATTCAGTAAAAGAAAGAAAATCACAGAGAAACAATGAAAAAGGAAAAGAAGTCTATTTCTTTATAGCTCATATGGCTGTTATGCTTGGTGGAATCCTCAGGCTACTTTCACATGGATAATGGGTTAAAAATAGATTAGCCTGGAAAGTTTCCTATCAATTAGTTGGACACGCAAATTAATTGTTCAACACTCTTCAATTTTCTTTATTTGTATATGTTTGTAAACTTTGGCTGTAGGGTGAATCCTTATGAAATTCCCTGCTGGAATCTGTGAAAAGCAGAGAAGGATTGATGTCCAACAAGGCAGTGGGTGGAAGTGATCACTCAGGAAATAAATGCATTCCAATCTTATTGTGAAGTTTCCAATTCCAAATTTGTCCAGATTAATAAAACTATAAGCCAAGCCATCTGGTGGGGCCTGTAAATGATTTGAGGCCATTAGAGGCCACGGATTCTATGGGATACCATGTTATTTTATACAAGTTCAGGACAGCTATCCCTTCTATGTGAAGCAATTGCTCCTCATTTCTCTACCAGTTTAGCAAGGGATGCATGTGTAACCAGGCTAGCTCACATTATTTTTTTCTTCCATTTCTATTTCTTCCAATTTTCTTCCAAACCTGCAGTTTGGCCACATAGAATTTGGTGATAGGAAATTCTTTCACAAAGTTGAAGTCCCAGAGACATGAAGGTTATAGACAATACCTATATGCTAGTATTGCTGCTCTATCAATTCCCTATGGCAACATCCCTGTGGAAGGGATTTTAGTGAAATTCATTATCTAAAAAAGAAATTCTTAACATCTTTTCTCATGGCCCACTTAGTTTGGTGAGGCCTAAAAATCTTTCCTCAAAATAAAGTCTTTTGCCCACATTCTTAATGAGAGGAAATGCTAAATTTCTGTCAGAGATGAGTGAAAATAAAGATGTATTTTTTTCCATACAAGTTCCAATACCTCCCCAAAATTTGTCCATAAACCCCTAGCTTAAGAAGCACTGATATAGAGATGTCAGAAAAATCATAGCAAAGTATTGTAAAAAGATAATAAAAATTAAGAGCTTATATAGAGAGAAATGGATTTTTTTAGAGTCAACAGCATAGTTTAATCTGCTATATTCAAAAGGGGAAAATTGATTCAGACCGCGGACTGTAGGCAGCTTCATTGTATAAGAAAAATGTGTTTGTTTTCTGGGAATATTTCACAATATCAAGATAAATGAAGTCTGTTAATTTCAGGTAGAGTTAATTATAAGATGAGTGGAATAATTCATGGGCTCTAATTGCCTGGTCTAAGGGTTTTAAATTCTATAGATAAATCAAACCTATAGGACAAATCAATATGCCTAGAGGAATAGCAAAACCATGTTCTGAGGGCTACTGTTACTGCTGTGGTGAGACAGATATCTGAATTACTGCAGGTTCATTTCTTGAAGAATCTAATCTGTATAGACTGTGGTCAGAGTTTCTTAACTGTCCCTTCTCCCATAAAATGCACTGTATTTTCAGAAGAAATTGGCATCTCCTCTTAAGATTTTTATGTTTACTAAGTGGAATATGGAGGCATCTAGGTGGTTCAGTGAATAGATTACTGGGCCTAGTCAGAAAGACCTGAGTTCAAATCTAGCCTGAGGTACTTACTAGCTTTGTGATCCTGGGCAAGTTACTTAACCTCAGTTTGCTTTAATCTATTGGAGAAGAAAATGGCAAACCACTCCAGTATCATTGCCAGGAAAGCTTCATGGATAGTATCAGTGTGCTATGGTACATCATATCACAAAGAGTCAGAGACTACTGAACTACTGAACAAGGGAAATATATTTTCAGATGACTTCTTCCCTAGTTTCTAAGTTATCACCAGGAAGTCAATCACTTAGACAATCTGCCTCTATAAACACAAAGGGGACAGTTGAGTCAATTAATGGGAAAATTTGTGTTATAAATTTTTTTTTCTTTATTACCTGAATGATGAAAGCACATGGAGTTTGGGTTTAGTACCATGAAACATGAAATATGCATTCAACTCTTTACAGGCCATGTGTTGACATGTTCCATAAGTGTGTGCTGGGAAGATAATTTGTAAATAGTTTTATTTAATTTTAAGATGCTACAGGAGTTGATTGGGACCTGTGATTTCATTGGTATAAGATACCCCAATTAGGAAACTCCCTCTACAAATGCAGATTGGTGAATGATTTACAATTTAGAACTTTGTGAAATTGCCTAACACCACGAAGAGAACAGGCATCTTGTACTGGGCTACAAATGGCACTATGTCTCAAAGGCAGGACTTTACATCCATTTTTCCTGACTTGGAGGCAAGAAGGCTATCTGCTACCATAAGATCAGAAATAGGGAATTGTAACCATTGACTTTGACATTTATCATATAATCAATGCCTAAAGCATTGTAGGTTTAGTACTCAAAGGGACCTTAGAAGTCATGTAATCTGAACTCCTCATTTTATAGATGAGGAACCTATAGGCCAGGAAACAAAGAAGGAGATTAGAAGAGACAACAGAAATTTATTTTGTGTCTACTATGTGCTGGGTACTGTGCTAAATGCTTTGCAAACCTCACAACAACTCAGAGAGGTACATGCTGTTGTTATTTCAATTTTACAGTTGAGGAAACTGAAGCAGACAGTTCAACGATACCAGAGTCACACAGCTTGCAAGAGGTTGGGTTTGGATTTGAACTCAACTCTGTGTGTCTCCTGACCTAGTGCCCTTAATTACTGTGTCACCTAGTAAGGTCACCCAGGGAGCAAAATGACAGAGTTGGAATTTAAGCTCCAGTCTGATGACTCCAAGTTCCTGTATTGGCAATGGGCTACTTGTGTGCTGGTGCTGGCTGTAACCACTTATTTCTTGTGAGCCATTTGACCAGCTACTTTCTTCTTTTTGGGCCTCAGTTTCCTCATTTATGAAACAAAGTGCTTGGACTGGATATTCTCTAAATGCCTCTGATTAACCTTGAAAATCCTATGATCTTCCTAAAGAGTTCAGGGTTTCTATATATAATTAATTCTGTTCTACCCACTGAATTTAGAAAAGAGATTGAGTACTGTAAGATTAAGCAAGAGAAACACACACACACACAGGCACATGCATACATATTTCTAGGGAGTCTCCAGTACTACTTATACCTGAGTCATGAATTACTGTTGTTTATGTTTATTTGTGGATTTTGGGTGGGAGTGGAGAGATAAGAATGAAAAAGAAAGGAAAACTAGGGCATAGTCATTGTCATGTTGTTACAAACACGGAAACACTGGAAAAGAGCAGGATGGTTTGGAAACCTAAATCGATTTAGGCTATATTTCCTTGATGCCTAAGCAACTAAGTGAAGAACATAACAAGAAAAATCAAAAGTACAGTCATGTGCACAAAGTACAAAAATCCCAACATGTCTAATATTCTTGTTGAATTTGATCAAATTTGTTGCTGTCATGACAATTGAGGCATACATTCATTCTAATATTTGTTCTAATTATATTGCAGAAATGTAATGCTTGGTAAACCTTAAGTTAAATAAGAGTAACTGTATTATTAAAATAAATGACAGTAACTATCATCATTAGATGATAGATAAAGCATTTATTAAATACCTATTATATGTCAGGCAGTGTATACTGGGAATATAACTACAAACAAAAAGGTAGTCCCCCACATGAAAGAACTTCTAGTAGGGGAAGACAATTACTCAAAGGAAGTTGAAGGGGTTAGGGGGTGGAGGAGAAGAAGGACTGGTGAGATAAGAGGTATTCTAGGGCATCATGGCTTGCTCTACATTTGAAGAGAGTTAGATGGTTGGTATGGGTGATTATTCAACTGGAGATTCAGAGAAGAGCTCACAAATCAGAAGAGGCCACCTAAGTAGAGATATTACCAACATAAGGAAACTGCTGGGGAAGAGGTGGATTGGGATGCTATTATTATAACTGCTGCCATATTAATTTACTGCCCTCTTGCACAGAGCCGAGATTATTTTTGATAGAAAGAGAAAATGCAAGCTGATTATCTACGCCTTAGTTAGGTAGGATTATAAGATTTCAAGTTGGAGAGGATATGTAAGATCATTCCTATTCCTTCATTTTGCAGATGAGAAAACTAAGAATCAGACAAGATAAGCTATGATCACACAGAGCAACACAGCCAGACCTCAAACTGAGTTCTTCTATTTATACAAATTCAGAGCTATTCACGTTATACAACATTGTCTCTCAAAGGTATTTATGAACTGGTTGGATAGTTGCCCTAATCGAAGATATTCATGTAAGCTGAATAAATGGCTTATCGTAGGGCTGGGACCCTTTGGCATCCCATTTTGCAGTAATTATGGGGAGCATCAGCTCACCAAAGGATGAATTCAGATGTGCATTTTGTTGTTGTAGAGTTGGTTCATCAAAGATACTGAAGTGGTTTGCCATTTCCTTTCCAGTTGATTTTATAAATGAGGAAAATGAGGCAAGCAGGTTAAGTAACTAGCCTGATGTCACACAGCTAGTATATGTCTGAGGGCAGATTTGAACTCGGAAGTTGAATCTTCCTGATTCTCAGCCCAGTGCTCTATCCACTGTGCAATCTAGCTGCCTTCAGATGTATATAGCCCAGGGTTATTTGAGGTCAGTTGAGAGATCCAATTAGACTCTTTTAAAAGTATATGGACAATTTGCTAACAATTCTCAATTTTTTTTAAAGATTGTTGAGAATATGTGCCACAGATACTACCCTTAATTAAAGAGCACAGTTAATAGAACATGAGGTACTATTTCATCACTATTTTGATTTAATTTTTCAAAAAGGTGAAATGCACCTCATTACAGCTAATTCCCAGACTGGACACTTTATAGGGATTAATGGCTGCCTCTCGCCATCAGCTCTTGGATAATCGTTAATCCTAATGCCAGGCCCAGTACTTTGATTGTTATTGCTATAATCAGGTTTTGTTATCTGCCTTAATCAGACGTTGCAACCACAGGAGCTCAACACTTTTTATAACACACTGATACTACTGCTCTATTATATCTCCATTTCCTGAAATATAGTCATTTAAAAAGAGAACAAAATTAGAGGCCTAGAGAGCACCTCTCACAGTTGAGCTATCCCAAATTAATGATATACAAAGCTCATAATTCTAAGAAACAGATGAACTGGACTTCTTTCTGATATGGTAGAGAAATTGTTAGACTTGGAATTAGGAGGCTTGGATTAAATCATAGTGGTGACATTTATTTCACCTCTGTTATCCTCATTTTTTTTTCATTATACAATGAAGATTATTTTTAACTAAATAACTCCCTGGGTTTTGTGAGGTAAGTGCTCTGTAAACTAAAAATACTTTAAGAAAGCATGGTATGAGGATAACTGCAAATAAATAGAACATAGGTTGTCAGCTCTACTTCATCCTGCATTGTTACCAAGAGATGCTACAGAATAATTTATCTGAAAGCCAGGTTTAGGTTATGATGAGAGTTGAAAAAAGTGTAGCTGTCTGAACCCAAGTATCAAGTGGATTTTGAGGAGTTCCTTCTGAGAAGAATGCAAAAGATAAGAAGACTGAAGAGGCTTTTTCTGCATTGGCTGAGATAAGCTGTGGGTCTGACTCACAAAAGTATAAAAACGTCCTTGAGATTGTCCTTTATTAAATGCTTATTATAGAACAGGCACTATGCTCAGTTTTCTGAGCAGGTATTACCTACCAGGAGCTACAATTCAGTGGAAAAGTACTGGGTAACAACTCATTTGAAAAAGTAGTCAGCAGAAGCATTCATATTTAAAAACACAGGGCATGATAACTTTGGAGGCAGAGATGTTTTCAAGCTAGTATCCAACCCTGGAAGAATGAGATGTCTAGGTTATAAATACAGTTGTCTACCAGTAGGGGCATTGAAATATATGAGATATTATGTTCTAATATGTAGAAGTTGGGGATGGATTTTTTTCTTATAATTAATTTGTATTAAGTTTTAAGAAAATGTTCTTTGTTTTACTATAATTTCAGGAATTTTACCAAGATTGGAGAGATTCAGCAGAAGTTGAGGGAATTGTTTTTTGAGTTGTCGATTAGACAAGCAATTACAACTGCTAATTATCAAATAGTAATTTGAGTACCAGAACAGTTAGGTGGTGAGGAGGATAGAGTGCTGGTCCAGGAAACAGGAAGACCTGAGTTCAAATCCAACCTCAGACACTTACTAGCTGTGTGATCCTGGGCAAGGAACTCAACTCCTATTTGCCTGAAAAAGCTTCTTCTGGATCACTTCCTTGTCATGGCAGAGGGGCTCATGGCAGAGAGTTCAATGAAACTGTGAGATATACTATGCCAAATAACCTAAGATGGGCAAGTCACAGGGAGAGTTCTGAGGGGAGCAAAAGGATCCACTTGAAAAAGAAATATCAAAACTCTAGTATCTTTCCCAAGAAAACCCCATGGAAAAAGTAACCTATGGGGTCATGAAAAGTAAAACATGACAAAACAACAATTTGAATGCCATAGACTGCAAGTAACCAAATCAGAGCCAAGGTGTTGGAGATGAGGAATAGGTGGTATAGTGTTACATAAATGAGTTCTTTTTATTGTAATTTGCCAGCCAATATGACAAAGAAAATCTGATGTTATTAGGTACAGGCTCCTATTAATTGCATTCATTTCTGGTTTTTTTTTTTTCCCGGTTGTTTGAATGAATGAATGAATGAACAACCATGTATTAAATGTTTACTAAGTACCAAACATAATGCTAAGTTCTGGAGATACAAACACAAAAGTGAGAGGCTCATGGCCTTGGGGATCTTATATTAGAACAAGGGGAAACAACACAAACACATATGAGTCAATTCATAAAGAGATAATGGTAGGGCTATCCTTTGATATATCTTTTCTTGAAATAATGGTAATGTTGCTTTAATTACAGTTTCCAGAGCAAGAAGAGGAGAGAGTGCATCAGGAGATAAGCATGTTCACCTTGACTTATATGCCAGAGCTACTCTAATTAGAGAGAGCCTACTACAATAGAGCAGCATCTCCCAAGGCTCAATTCAAATACCTTTCACTTTTTCAAATTTTTCAATTAGCCACACTTTTTCCCAGCCAAAAATTATACCTCCTACCTGTGAATCTCATATTATTTGGTATCCTCCATTTACTTTGACACTTTACTGTTTTATCATTTTTTTCCTCTACATTTCTTATTCCTCCCTATTAGACTGAATGGTCCTTGAGGGCAAAATACCATGTATATTTACATTTATATTCTACTTAGTTTCTAGCCCAGCACCTTTCATCTAGTTGGCTCTCAATGAATATTTGATGAATTGAATGGAGTTAATATTGTAGTCACAGCTGTTACCCAAGTAAAAATATCCCACAATGGAGGAAAATTTAACCTTGGTAATTAATGGGAGGGGAAGCCATGACCAATAAAAACAGCTGATGCCAATTTCAAATAAACATTTTCTTCCGTTAGTCAATAAACATTTATAAAGTACCTTCTATATTCCCAACACTGTACTAAGTGCTGGGAATAAAAATAGGCCATCCCTACCCTTATAAGCTAATGAAACACAAAAATGAAGCTGAAAAGCGAGGAGAAGGGAGAAAGGCTACCCAGTATAGTGGCATGATGAAATCTAGAGGGGTGCGACTAGGCATAGAATGATGAGATGGCTGTTTTGGTTGTCCTCCTTAAATGGAAGATTTGGAAGGAGAGCTATTTACCCTCCAATTAGAGGAAAAGAGGGGACCCCAGGGAAGGCAGTAATGAGAGGGTGTAGATTTCAGTGATAATATGATCCTACAGGATAATAAAAATTCTGAGGGCCTAATGATGAAGTCACAGGAGTAAGGCTGTGTGGGAGGCTGAGATGGCTGGCATGGCTGCCCTCCCACTTTTGTACATCCTTAAATGGAGGATTTAAGATTTTCTTTATTTCCCTTTAAACAAATTCAGCATAAACTAGGTTTGGTAGCTTTGTGTCCATTGGTATTTTCTAAGCTAAGATATTTGAGCCATTTCTTTCAATGATGGAAAAACAGAACAATTTTAGCAAAGGGTCTTGTCAGCTAATGGTAGAGATTAGAGAATAAATAAGTATAGAAAAAGCCATTGATAAATGTTGTTAGAAGAAATTTAAAAATTCTGTGTAACAATACAACAAACCAAAGAAGAAGTATTATAAGTATTTAATCCAGTAAATGGTAACATAAATTTTATTGTCTCCTGAGATTTATTGAGACTGTTCTGGTAGACATTTCCCCCCCAGAACTGAGGAAGTTATTTTTTTAAGCCATGCTTTCTTCTCTATTTCATCTCTGAATGTGTTTATAGGCAAAATCACCAAAATTCAACTTAGACTTGGGGAATATTACATTTAAGAAATTGAATAAATGAATCAGGGAAATTAAATTTTTAAGGTCTCAGATTTCATCATTTTTGTTGCTCCTTCTACCAATTATTTTACTTATTTATTTAGCATTTTATTTTTTCCAATTACATGTAAAGCTAGTTTTCAACATTTACTTTTTATAAGATTTTGAGTTTCAAATTTTTTCTTCTTCCCTCTCATCTCCCCTCCCCAAGATGGCAAGCAATCTGATATAGGTCATACATGGGCAATCCAAAAAAACAAACAAATCAACAAAAAAGGGAAAATAGTATTCTTTAATCTGCATTCAGACTCTATAGTTCTTTCTTTAGATGTAGATAGCATTTTCCATCATGAATCTTGAAATTGTCTTGCATCAGTGTATGGTTGAGAAAATCTAAGTTAATCATAGCTGATCATTGCACAATGTTGCTGTTACTCTGTACAATGTTCTCCTGGTTCTGCTCAATTCATTCAGGAACAGTTTATGTAAGTATTTCTAGGTTTTTCTGAAATCTGACTGCTCATTATTTCTTATAGATCCATTGCATTCATATACGACAACTTTTTCAGCCATTCACCAGTTGATGGACATTCCCTCAATTTCCAATTCTTTGTCACCCCAAAAAGAGCTACAAGAAATATTTTTGTATATGTAGGTCTTTTTTTCCCTTTTTTATGACTTCTTTGGGATACAGACTTAGTAGAGGTATTGAGGGATCAAAGGGTATGAACAGTTTTATAGTATTTGGCCATAGTTCCAAATTGCTCTCCAGAATGGGTTGGATCAGTTCACAACACCACAAACAATGCATTATTGTCCAAATTTCCCCAAATCCTCACCATCATTTATCATTTTCCTATTTTATCATGTTAGCCAATCTGGTAGGTGTGATATGTCACCTCAGAGTTGTTTTGATTTGCATTTCTCTAGTCAATCATAATTTAGAACATTTTTTCTATATTACTATAGATAGCTTCAATTTCTTTATTTCTTTAATTTCTTTAATTAATTAATTTCTTTAATTTCTTCATCTGGAAAATGCCTGTTCATATACTTTGACCATTTATCAATTGGAGAATGACTTGTATTCTTATAAATTTGACTCAGTTCTCTATATGTTTGAGAAACAGGGCCTTTATTATAGGTACTGGCTGTAAAAATTGCTTTACATCATTCTGCTTTCCTTCTGTTCTTGGTTCTATTGGTTTTGCTTGTGAAAAACTCTTTTAACATAATGTAATCAAAATTATCCATTTTGTATTGCATAATGTTCTCTATTTCTTGTCTCATAATTTTTCCCTTCTACATAAATCTGACTGGCAAACTATTCTTTGCTCTCCAAATTCACACATAGTCTCACCCTTTATGTCTAAATCATGTACCCATTTTGACCTTGTCTTGGTATATGGGGTGAGATGTTGGTCTATTCCTAGTTTCTGCCATACTATTTTCCAGTTTTCCCAGCAGATTTTATGAAATAGTGAGGTCTTATCTCTGAAGCTAGAGTCTTTGGCTTTATCACTATAATCACTTAGTACTGTGTCTTATGCACCTAATCTATTCCACTGATCCACCACTCAATTTCTAAAGCTGCAACAAATATTTTTGTTGATTGCTGCCTTTATAATATTCTTTCTACCAATTTAGAAGCCTGAAAGATGGTCAGTGGGTTATAATAGCATGGATGAAGATTTGAAGACAGAAGAAAATGGGGTTGAGTCTCACTTGCTACATTGAATATAAGACAGCGACCAAATCACTTCTTTTCTCTGAACCCCAGTGTCCTCATCAGAAAAATCAGAACAAATGTACTGTTGGATCTACCTCTGACAGACATTTTTAATGATGAAATGAGATAATTT
Organism: Phascolarctos cinereus; assembly: GCF_003287225.1. NCBI lineage: Eukaryota > Metazoa > Chordata > Mammalia > Diprotodontia > Phascolarctidae > Phascolarctos > Phascolarctos cinereus. The sequence goes on from NW_027555847.1 coordinate 97,911,360, forward strand.
ATGTAAAACAATTTATTAACCTTATTATAGGGAAAAGTAGGGAGAAAGAACAACATCAGTGATGAGAAGGACTCATTGATTCACAATTTTCCCTTAGGGCAGCCCTGATACTGATGGAATCAGTTTTTGAAGCAGATTTTAAAAGTCTGTCTTAACAAGATTCTGGGAAGATGGTGAAGTAGGTCAGAAAATTCCAAGCTTCACAAACAAGATAAAACAGTGCCTCAGGGAGAATGTAGAATGGCAAATAAGAGCTGGGGCAGAATATTTGTCCTCCTGGGACAACCAAAGTAGATAGGAAGAACACCTATGAGGTATAAACACTTACAGACTACTTGTGCTGAAACAATAAGTGGTGATCCCTGGGCAAGGTGAGTGTAGAAGCAGTGAGGAAGGGACTCTGCTGGCTGTGGACACATACAGGAAGGTAGAGTTTTTGGTTTCATTTACAGGCCAGAGGGTAGAACTGAAGGAGGACCTGATGCCAGAGGTACCATCTCCGATACCCCAGGACTAGAAATGATTAAAATAACAAGTTCCTATAAAATTAGGGGAAAAAATGAGCTGAAAAAGGAAAAAGAACCCAACCATAGAAAGTTACTATGGGAAGAGTAGATCAGAGTTCATCCTCAGAGAAGGATACTGAAGCAAAAAAGCCTCTGCTACCCCAAAGAGTAACATCAAATGGTCACTTGCCAAAAAGAATTCAAAGAAGAACTTTAAAAAGACTTTAAAATCAAATGAAAGACAGAGGTATCTTGAAATAAGAGAGTGAGAAAATATGATCAGTGGGGTATAGAAGGTTGTCTAGATTAATGGGAGTGGGATAAAGAGAGAATAACATATATATGTGGAATAACATATATATTTGGAAATGAGAGGGCAATGGAAAAAGGTGGGGGGAGGATAAAGAAGGGATCTTTGGTGGAGTAGGTTAAGGAATAAAATCGTAAGGTAGTGGGTAGAAGCAAAGTAGAGGAGTCAGAAGGGATAGGAAATAACATAAACACGAATGTAAAATGAAGATCAGGAGTAGAATTTATTAAGAACAAAAGAGAGGTCGTAATCATGATCTCAGACAAAGTTAAAGCTAAAATAGATTCAATCAAAAGAGAAAATTAGGGAAACTGCACTATAAGTCAGCCATATTGATCAACATTATTTTAGACTATTTAAAATAACTAGACAGTATAAAGTTTGAATATTGCTGTGGTATAGAAAATAATCAGTTGGCTGACTTAGGAAAATATTGAAAGACTTGGACTTATCAAGGAAGATGTTGTCCACCCTCAGTGAAACAGAGGACAAACAAGTATAGTACAGTCTTACATAGATGCATAGGAATATATATGTCTATATATGAGTATGATTATATATATCAAAGTATATGTATGTTTATGTAAGTGTATGTATGTCTATGTATATGTACATACATATGCACATATATGCACATATATGTTTCCATGTATGTGTTTCTATGGATGTATATATGTGTGTATGTGGATTACGCCTTTGTGTATGCATGTATGTATATGTGTATGCATACATGTATGTGTGTATGTAATCACCCTTAACTACAGCCTTTTTGGGAAAAGGGAGAGGAAAAGAACAAAGTAAAAAGTGCACAGTGGAGAAGATAAGAAAACTCACAAAGAAACAAAGAAAAGATGGACAGCTCTGAACACAATGTGTAGTAATTATTATATAGGCTTTCTTGACATGGAAATTTATTGCCATATATTTTGAATCCTTTCTTCCATTCTGTTGTGCATGTGACAATGTATTTTTTCATTTTATTATTTTGTATTTAAGTTTATAATGTGTTTCTTTTTCTTTTCGTATTGTGTATTTCAGTTTTAGTATTTAAGTTTAAAATAAATTAATACAAAATTTTAAAAAAATCTATTTTTAAGATGGGCTCAATATTGCTTTTCTCTTCTTATTAAAAGGACTTTTAGGTTTAGAAGGTATTTTTCTCATAACAACTCTCTAAAGTAGATTGATGTGGCTATTATTATCACCAATTAACAGGAGAAAATCTAAGTCAGAGAAGTTAGGTGATTTGTTCAGGATCACATGGCAGATTCCATTGTGGAACTGGAGCCTTTTAACTCTGCCTTTTCTTTTTTGTTCTTTCTTTGGCTTTTTTTTAAAATCTTCTTTTCCTTTCCTTTCTTTCCTTCCTTCTCTTTTTTCTTTCCTTCTGTCTCTCTTTCTTTCTTACTTTTCTTCCTTCCTTTTCATTAACCATCCAACAAACATTTATTGACCATTATTATGTGCTAGCTACTGTTCAAGATGCTAGATATTGAAGACTACGACAAATAATCCCTGCATTGAAGGAGTCTACATTATAACACGGGACAAGCTCTTGTTCTTTAAGATCTATCTTCTTTCTATCAGACTGCTGTATTTTCAGAGATACTTTCCAGAGCAGAATGTTGATTTGAAATGGTTTTGTTTTTGGACCCCCAAAGATCCAACGAATCCACTTTTCACTTGATTCATCTTCTGTTGCAGGTCTTATGACTCCTGCAGAAGCCTAGATTTTCAGCTGTGCTCAGGATTAACTCCTTTTCTGCCTGCTGAGTCCAGTTGGCACATGAACTTCTCATGCTGATGTCCCCAGCATGTGCCCTAGTGATAGTTTTTCACATCAATTCTCACTCTTTCCAATACTGATTTGCTTTACACTGCCTTTGTCCTTTCTTATACTTTCCTTTGACTCACTTGTCCTGCATAGCAGATGGCACCTGCTAGCTTTGCTCACTGTCCTAATTGTCTGTGGCTTCATGTGGCCTCTCCTAATCTGCTTTTCTGTCTTCCCAGGCTTATATTTGCTTTTCCCTTTTACCAAATCTCCCTTCGACACTGTTTATTTCAGGAAAATATGTAGATTAGGCATTCTTTTTTTTATATCCTTCTCTGTTTGTTAAATGGTCTCAGCTCTATAACCACAGCTTTTAAAAAGGTGTTATTTATTTGGTAGACAAGGAGAATAGCAAATTGGCAAAAGTGCCATTGTCTGATATGATTGGGTGAAAATATAATTATCTCTTCTTCAAAGTTATATAAGCTATTGCTATCTTGCTGTTGCTTCTAGGCAGAATTCATGCCTACATTTTGAAGATAGAGGCAGTTATTAATGCCTTAAAGGCTCTTCATCAGGGAGTGTTCTGACACCTGGTAAAGTGTTGGTGCAAAGATAACATGGTTGTTATAAGCTGTAAATGAAAAATTCATGAAAAAGTATTCCTAGAATTAGAAATAATTTAATAGTATATTTTGCATGCAACAGAAAATTTCTTTCAACTAAAAAAACTTATTAAATGAGTTGCACTTTTGTACCTTTAAAAACATCCCTATGAATTAAGTAGGTCTGCTATTTGTATGGCTATTCATCTTTGATTAATGGAGAAGCTGATTTCTAAAATTTAGTGGCTGGCAAAGGGCACATAAAATAATAAGGACAGATTGAACACTAGAACCCAGGACTCTTGGCTTTAGATCCTATGCTCATAATGCTGTTAGGTTATGCCCATGACTATCACACACATAACCCACCCACCACACATACACACAAACACACACATTCACATCCCTACATAAGAACACTTATTTCCTGAGTCATGGCCAACACAGACTTGTAATTCCACATATTCTATAATGACAAGAGTGAGGTTTAGTGCAGTTCATTTTTCATTAATAACAATGGGAAAGAAAATGTACAAATTGTACTTAGACCAAGTTTTGTCTTCAGGTCAAAAATGTCTTGGTTTATTTTGTAAGTAATACCAAGGACCAGGCATCACTTTACAGTTTTCCCTTCCCCTACCAGAAACTGACATGCTTGTCATTTTGCTATATGATTCATCTTAGAAAGGGGAAAAATGAATTTTCTGATCAAGGTAATGACTTTGTATTATTGAATGACATTCACAAATGCCAGCAACTGAGTTTTATGGGAAAATATGACACAATCTAGTAACAAAATAACCTCTGCTTATAAAATTAATTTCTATCCAGCAAATCAAATAATTGGACTTCATTGAGGGAACAAAAATTTTCTAAAAGCAATGAAACATCATAGATTCAGAAAAGACAAAATAGAATATGTTCTTATAGTGAATTTTTCTTTCCCTTCCCTTTGTTTTAGGTCTTACTATTTCTTATAAGGATTTTAACTTGGCCAATTGCATCTACTTGAATGCATTGGAAATATTAATAGAATTTGAAAGCCAAAAGAATCAATTTCCCTCTTCTGTTGCAATTAAATAGAAAACACCACCACAAGTGGTCAAGGAATATTCCTAAGGCTTTGCCAGCATCAGGAAATTTCTCCCAATTTGGGCCCAGTGACAGACTAAACAGTAGTCTGGCATTCTTGAGTCAGCAATTGGTCACAGGGTGATGAAATTTTTGAGTAAAGCAATTCTTGAAGATCATCATAAGTTTAAGCAGAGTTGTTAATTGTATCAGTGTAGTAAGTACTCACACTGATAACATTAGGTAGCCTTTACATACCAGTTGAAGGTTTGTGAAGCATTTTATATGCATTATCTAATTTTATTCTGTGAATAATATTGAGGCTAAGAGGTTATGATTTATTTTCACGTAGCTGGTAAGTGTATGAATTAACATTTTAACTCAATCTTTCTTACAGGAAGCCCAAGACTCTATCCCATATACCATCAGCTGCTGATAATCACTTTATTATTATTATCATCATCATTATTATTATTATTATTAGTTATTGTCGTCATCGTCATCATCATCAATTTGGGGGGTTGGGAGGTTTTGCCTACCATATAAAACTCTTATCATTGACTTGTATTGTTAATGAAATCTACTAAATCTCCATGATCCTTTTTCATAGAAAATCAGTCAACAAACTTTCATTAAGGCCTGCTATGTGTCAGGCACTGTGTTAACTGCTGGAAATATGAAAAAAAAAAAGGCAAAAGTATAGTCTCTGCCCTAAAGGAACTCACATTATAATGAGGGAGGCAATATGGTAACAAATATGTACATATAAAATATATACAGTATAAATTGAGATCATCTCAGAGAAAAGTCGCTACTAGCAGATGAAACTATTAAAATCTCTTACTCAAAGTAGAATTAGAACTGAGTCATAAAGGAAGTCAGTAAAGACAAGAGATACTAGTGAGGAGGTAGAATATTCTAGGAATGGATGAATAGCCAATGAAAAAGGATAGGTATAGATGATACTGTATGAGGAATAAGAAGGCCAGTGTCACTGAATCCTGGAGAATATGGAAGGGAATAAGTGTAAAGAAGAATGAAGAGGTAGAAAAGGGTAATGATGTGAATGGCTTTATATGCCAATTAAGATTTTAAGGGGTTTTTTTAGAGGTAATAGGGAGCCACTGGAGTTTATTAAGGAAGGGGAGGACATGGTCAGATCTTATGTTTAAGAAAATCATTTTGACAGCTGAGTGGAGGATGGACTACAGTAAAGGCAGGGAGCCCAGAGAGAAGGTATTGCAATAGTCCAAGAATAAGGAGGTTATAGTTTGAACCAAAATGTTTACTGAATAGTGGAAAGAAAGAGAAATACACAAGAGACGTGATGGTAAAAATGACAAGATATAGCAGTAGACTGGATATGTAGAGTGAGAGTAAGAGTTGAGGATGAAACTGAAGTTGTGAGCCTGGGTGATTGACAACATAGCAATGGCCTTGACAATAATAGGGATGATGAAAGAGGAGAGGGTTTTGGTAGCAAGATGTTGACTTTTATTTTGGACACGTTGAGCTTGAGATAACTAGTAGACATTTAGTTTGAAATATCCAAAAGGAAATTGGAGTTTTGAGACTGGAGGTGAGGTGAGAGAATAGGAATAGATGAAAATATATGAGAACCATCTGTATAGAAATAATAATTGAACCCATGGTGGCTTATGAGCTCAGCAAGCAACATAGAATAGAGGCAGAAGGAAAAAAGGCCAAGGACAGACCCTTGGGACACATCAATGTTTACTAGATGTGATCTCCACGATGATACCAATGAATAGTGGATGGGAGGAGAACTGGAGAAATTAGTGTCATAAAAAACCTAGTTAGGAGAGAACATTTGAAAGAAAATGGTAAACATTGTCAATATTTACAGCAGAAAAATCAAGAAGGATGCAGACTGAGAAAATACCATTTGATTCAGCAATAGGAAAATTATTGTTTACTTAGGAGAGAAAATTTTCAGTCAAATAATGACAAAAGATTTTTAAAAGAGATTGAGAGGAAGTAGAGACATCAATTACAGAAAGCTTTCTGAAGACTTTAGCCAAGAAAGGTTGGAGAGATATGAAACAAGAGCTAACAGGAATGGTGTGATCAAATGGGGATTTTAAAGGATGTTAAACTGTTATCTTGTCCCATCACCCAATTTATATTCTCAAAATGATTTTTCAACTTGAAAAAGAGCTCACATTTATCCCAAGTTTCATCTTATCAAATTCAGACCAACATCTTATTCTATCTTGACATTTCTGGTTCCTCAGTCTGTCAACTAGCATATTAGCTAACCCTCCCAGCTTTATGTCATCTGTAATTTAATAGACTTGCCATATGTATCTTTATCCATGTCATTGAACTTGCACAGGAGAGATCTCTGGGTCATTTCATTATAGACCTTTTTTTTCTTCCAAATTGACACTTAACCATGAATCCTTTGAGTCCAATTCAATAATAAATCAGTTGATACTGGCATGCTTGAAGAAGTTAAAAATTACTGGTACAGTGTTCCCAAACTAATATCAGAACAATTTTTCTAGCAATTCATTGTATCATATCATTCCTTTACTAAAAAAAAAATATTAAATGACATCCTCTTGGAAGTCAAAGGAAGTTCTTATTGCTTAGATTTCAAATATCTATAAAGTTATAGGAGGACCTAGTCTTCTATACTTAAGTAACTTGCCTTCATGAATTTTCCTTTGATGAATATTCCAGTAAAATTGCATTATTCTTTCCCCTCTACTATTATTGGAACTTTCCCATACTGATGTATCTACCTCACACTGTTTAACCTGTCCTTGAAATATCCCACCTTGCCCTCTTTACCTTTTGAATTGCTACATATGCATTCAATTGTACTAAAATGTCCATCCTCCGTGTAAAACTCTTGATTATGCAATCAATAATGACTTTTTTGCCTTAGACATGACAAAAGAAACTTTGTTTTGCAGATATCAAATGAACTTTTCACTTAGTATTTATTATATCTATTTTCAGGCTTATCAATTTTTTTTCTTAAAATCAAAATGATTCATCAAGTTGTAAAAACTACTGTACTTGCTACATTCAGCAGCATACGTTTCACCAAACAAGTGACTGTGAGTGTGTATATTGTAAATCAACATCTAATGTAGGAAAGTAAAGTGTTGTCTATTTCCCAATTGATGGACACTGATTTTGTTTCCAATTCTCTGCTACCACCAAAAGTGCCACTGTAACTATTTTGGTGTATATGGGGACTTTATAGTTGCCCAAGGCCTCAAGATGTCCAAAGACCAGCAATCCTAAAACTCTTAAATCATATATATGTATATATATATAAACTATACCTCCTTTAAATGTCATACACTTTTGGTGTCAGATCTACTCATGGTGGTGGGAAAGGTATAACAGCAAAGAAGACTTCCTAACTCTCCATTAAAATTATATTTCTGTATGTACAAATATATATGTGTAAACATAGAGACATATGTATATGTCTATATATATTCATACACATACATAAATATCTGCCTAAGTTTATATGTATCCATCTAGTACCAATCCCTATGTCTCTGAGATATGTCAGTTCTGTTTACCCAGTTTTCCTTGATTACCCTGGGGTCCCGGATAGTCACTGATGGGAAAGGAAGGTATTTTTCTTCCTACTTTCATATCTGTGATTTAGGTATCTAAGTATTGCAAATGGTTGAAGGAACAAAGAAGGGGGCAAGAAAATGAAAGAGGCTCTAACTCATCATGTGACTGACTTCATAAATTTATTTGGCCTTTACTTACATAGAAGGAAGACTGTTCTCATTTCCTTGGCTGTGCCCTAAGAAACTTTCCCAGAGACCATTGTCTGTCTCATACCTATGGAAAGTCATGAGTTCATAAGACACTTCATATAAAATAAAGAGCAGGGGCAACTAGGTGGTGCAGTGGATAGAGCAATGGCACTGAAGTCAGGAGGACCTGAGTTCAAATGCAGCCTCAGACCAAACACTTGACACTTACTAGCTGTGTGACCCTGGGCAAGTCACTTAACCCTGATTGCCTAAAAATTAAAAAAAAAATAACAAACAACTTTAAGTTTGCTCACGGTTGGAATTTTGTACTTAATTTCTATTTCTGTTGCGTACACAATAGACACAGTAAATATGCTAACATTTACCCAGAGATTTTTATCAACTGTTTTATGTATTGGAGTATCTTGACTTGATGAGATGGGCCACCCATTCATTACAGGGGCCTCACTAGCTCTCCAGCAGCTATCTTCTATTGCCTTTCCATGACTTTTGATCTCTCATTTTCCACAAGTTGACTCCCCCTTTTTATTTTACTCCTTAACTCAGCTTCTTAGAACTCCCATTTCTTTTCAAGGCTGAGATCAAGTACGACCTCCAATAACAGGTCTTCCCTCATTCCCCAGTTGTTAGTGGTTCCCAAAACAATCTTGTTTTATTTTGTTTATTTAATTCAATCAATAAATATTATTTGTAAGAACATTCTTAAAATTGTCTTTTCAAGTTTTAATATAGATTCAGATTTGCAGACTAAGATATCAAACTAAAATAAGTTTTATAACACTCAAATCCACCTGATCTGAGATAAATTTTCACCAATATGCTTCTACCTTTCCTCTCTCAAGCTGATGGTACAAGGTTTCTTACCCACCTCCTCTATTTACCCATAGGGACACACAGACAAACAGTATTGATTCAAGATGTCGGCTTTTTTGGGAAATTCTAAAATGGCATTCGGCTCTTCAGACATTGTCCAAGGGACACTCAACTCACACAAATGGAGAAGAGAAGGATTTCCCAAAGGTGCCTAGTTTACACAGTCCTTCAGAAAACTTTCAAAGAAATTGATCACACCTCTCAAAATAAGAGGAATAATACAAAGCAATGGAAAACCTCACATCCAGGTCTAGTAATTTCTTACTTCTTCCCAATTTGGGCCTGCATGTTCATCTAGTTGAAAGTACATCAACAACACTGACTTTCACAAATACATGAGGGATATAGATATCCCAGTGTAGCCACAGTCCCATTTTTTCCTCTCTCTCTCTCTCCTCTTCCTCCATGCCCTACCTTTTTCTCCCCATACATCCCCAAATTTTCACTGGAGTGAAGAGCTACTGAACACTGGTGACATTTTTTTAAATGCAAGGAATGTTTAGTGGACAGAAGTTCAGCATTAGAAATGAATCCCTCTTGAATAGGTGATGAATGTTTTCTTGGGCAATAGGATAGCCTTTAACCTAGCAATTTACTTTTCCTCTATCCAAAAAGTTCTTTTATTAGATTGAAAGAGCAAATGCATTTTTAAAGCAACATAATCCTTTCTAACTAGCAGGATTGGACCATTATTTCTTAATATTTAGGGACTATACCTATGCTTGCCAATGAACTGCTGTCAAAGCCTTTATTTTATGAAGATTTAGGGCTTTGATCTGCACAACTTATTTTTAAAAATAAGTCCAGCCAGTGTTGACAGCATTGATTCTATTAAAAACTAGGCAACTATGAATGAAAGTGTATTTGTGGGCATCTGAAACAACAAAAATTTGATATGTATGCTAAAAATATTACTGTGGTATGAGTTCTAGATATGCCATTTTGAGGGGCAGGCATAAAATAAGAGCTTTTGAATTTAGCTATTAAAAATCTCATTACCTGTTACACAAGAATAAAGTTGGTAGTTCTAATAGCATGGCTCAGTCCCAAGTCAAACTGTTACCTAAATTCTCCTTACAGTTTAATTTGGGCAAGTAATTTTTTGTTTTGTTTTTTCTTGTTTAATTTTACCAAACCTAAAAATGTATAAAGGTGAGGTTGATCCAAATAAAATTAGATATTTTCTATTTCTAAGTGGTTGAACCCCCAGAATAAAATATATGAGACTGAAGGGTGTATATTCTTGGCAAGTAATTGGAAATTCACTTAAAATATTTCAAAGTTGCTCTGCATGACAAAATCCTATTTTGTTGTTAATATAGACCATATTATTTACTAAATCTTTTTAATTAACCAGCAGTGGCCTACTATCCTGGTTGTGTACAAAACTCCAAGAAACTCTTCTCCATAGCTGATAGCAGGGTGTCTCTGCCGTGTACTGATGATCCTAGAGATTTTTAATTCAATTAGATAATTAAAATACTTTCATTAATAGAGCACTTTATATTTTTACAGTGTATTTTCCTGTATCTTCAATTGAATTAATCAAACACTGAGTACTAACATTACATAATGCTGTCCATCATCTTATGTATTGTAAGTACAAGATGCACAGTACCTTAGAAGTCATCTAGTTAAATTTCTTCATTCTACAAATGAGAAAACTGAGGTTAGAGAGACAAATGACTTGCTCAAGGTCAATAGATAGTGTTAGAGATGGAACATTGACCCAGGGCTGTGACTTCAAATTATAATTATTTCCAGTCTACCATACAGCCTCTTCAATCGTACTAGTATTTTTTAAGCTATAAAATCTCATGAATACGTGCATTTATATATTTTCAATTCTTTCTTAAACCATTATCAAATGAAAAAACATTGTCCACAAGCTTTCCAAGACAAATATAATACTAAAGCTGAAACAACATTAGGATTCTTCATATGGTTCCATCCTTTAATTCATTCATTCTTTTAATTAAAAAGAAAGTGATGACTCCAAACAGTATCCTTTGTTCATTTTACTGAAAAGCAAAAAGGACAAAGCAGTAACTGTTTCTATTCAATTAATTACATTTCAGTGTCTTATAAACACACAAATTTTATTTTTCTTTCTTTTCTCTTCAGTTTTTCCTTGTCTTCTTCCCTCATAGTCACAGAAGGAGAGGCCCACAGAATTTGGAGCCAGAAAAGACCTTAGCAGCTATCTCATCCAAGTCACACCCCCAAAGGAATTATCATTGCAATATGGCCATTAAATGTCTATTCCTCAGGTACTTTAAGATCTCTGATGAGAACTAACCCGTAAGACAAATGAAAAGCCGAAGACATAGTTACTGGGTAATAATTAATTAATTAATTTTAATTAAGCTAGTTAATAAGCAATAAATTGATGTCCAGTGGTTTCTCTCAGTAACCAAAGATTCCAATGGAGACACTGAATGCCTTAAATATTTTTTTTTAAAGGAAATGCCCCTGATGGAAGAAATCAACCCTGATTGGTTAACATTTAAATAAGGAGAAGCTCCTGCTGAGGAGCTTCAGCAATCTAGGCAGAGAAATCCGGCTCCAACCAGACCACTCTGATTGGTTTTCTCCTTCACAGGCTAGGTCACCTTAAACTTCAATGGAGGGCTGCAAGGATGTGGGCTTTTTCCCATACGGCAAGAATTCACCTAGATTTGATTCTATTTATGCTCTAAGCAGAAGTAACATCTCCTAATTGGGTGGGGTCCTGCCCAAGTTTGAAGAAGGTGCCCAAGATGAGGAGCCAAACAGGGGCTGGCCCTAAATGAGAAAATAAAAACCTGCATCCTAATTAATAACGGGTTATTAATTTAATAGAAAATAGTAATTTCTCTCACTCATTAGATCTCATTCCACTTTTGCATTGATAGTAAGTTTTTTCCATGACTTCAAATCTAAATTTACTTCTTTGCAACATTCAACCATTGTTCTCAATTTTATCTTTTGGGGACAATCCAGAGAAGACTTGTTTTTCTTCTGCATAATTATTTTTCAAATACTTGAGGACCACTGCCATGTTTTCTGAATATTTCTTCTCTTGACTCCAACTTTTCTTTCTATATTTCATGCTCTTTGAATAAGATGATTTTGCTTTTGATTACATTTGGTGTTAATTTCATTATGCCATCAAGATTTTTTCCCCATTGTCTTTCTTCTATCATGTTTCATTTTTTCTGCCTCTTCCATTTGTCTTAGATTCCTCTATTTCTGTTTCTTGTGCAGTTTCTTCTGATTTTTTATAAAAAGATCACTTTTGAGGACCAGAATCGCATTTCTTATAGAACACATTGTTGCCTTATCTTTGGAAAGGATACTACTTGAACTACTCTAGATAAGTGTCAACACTGCTGGTTACAATCATTTTCTTTCTGCTCAGCAAAACCAGGGTGTTGTCATTTCCAAATCAAGTAGAAATTCAGCTGTAGACCCATTAGAATTCTAGGAGCTTAGTACCTCAAGTATCATGTTAAGGCAAATGAAGTGCAAATATAATTGGCTTTCCCCCTAGTGAACAGAAGTTGGAGATAGGAATACTTGTGATAACAACTTATTAGGTTTTTTTCATATTATTAATACATTTCAAAAAGCCTAGAGAATAAATAGGAATATAGTTAAGCTTATTGATTTTTTAAATCATAATCTGTCTTCTTAGGCATCCAAAATGAAGTATATAATTTAACATTTTAATTATTGAGGATAATTAGAATTGCTTCTTAAAGTAATTATTTTCTATTAAGCAGCCATTAGAAAAAAATGATAAAATTATATGGATGAAAAATGGAATACTTCTTTTAACTTGGAACAATTATGAATTGAACTTTCAAGCAACCTCAAAAACTTCTTTTTCTTTTGATTTTAGAACTTCCTATTGTAAGTGAAAAGTGATAAAATACCACAAAAAAATAGCTTGCCAGCATGTGTCATGCATCTTAAAATAGAAAATGAAACATGAGAGGGGGTCATATGCATCCTTCCTCATAAGTTTTAAAGTGAAAAATTTCAAGATGAAATTAACAAAAATAAAACTTTAAAAAATTGCACCTCTCTTAGACATCAGTATTATTACCAAAGAGTAACAAACATGTATATATGTGTGTATGTGTATGTATATTTATACACAAATGCACACATGCATACACACATTATTGTGCTTTCTTTATTGTATTGCATAAAATGAAACTGCATCTGAATGGTTTTCAAGGTTTTCTATAATCTTTTCCCATTACATTTGTCCTATCTCCCCAAACCAACATCTTTTGCTGTGGTGGAGCTGGTTTCCTCTGTTCTCCTTGAAAAAGACATGTTTATTTAGGCCTTTTCTTGTGTTATTTCTTGGTTATATTATTCTTATTTAGTGGTATATAAAATTTTTAGTTCAAGTGATAATTTCCATACTGATTAATTTTATGATGAATCATAAATGTGTACTTCTGCTAGCACTAAGGTGACTCAGAATATTTGACCTTAATCAAATGAAACTGACTGAGCTATTTTACCCACCTTCAGTTACTTCTCTGTCACTTAAGTAATGGAAGTGATGTTCCTTTGCTCTCTTTTGTGTTTTTAATTGTGTAGTTTTAACAATGACCATTACTCCAAGGAAATGTTTAATCACCCCACCCATAACTCTTAAAGAATACAACTCGCTGACTAACAGAGATAGTGTAGTAGCTTTTTGTGTGGGGAATGATCATTAAAGACCTAAATGAAATAGCATAGGTTGCACTAAGTGAACAAAGACATATTCAGTTGGGAGAAAACATAGACCAATATGAAGAACTCAAAAACTATTGTTGCAAAACAGCCTAATTAATGCAAAAAAAAAAAAGAACTTTGAGACCTGGAATTTAGAAAGATTATCATTAAATCATCTATAACAGATTTCTTGAAATTGGAAAAATAAATTGAGAATAGCAGTAAAAATAGAGCTACTCACCATTAATATTAAGACAAAATTCTTATCATGGGCAAGACAATACAAAGCCTGGGGTGCTAAAGATTGAGGGGAAAATCATTTTTTTATTGATGAAGCTTACAATTTTATGCAAAACTATATGAAAACCATTGTTAAAAGAAATTCACATGATCCTGTAATATCTGGGCATCTTCATCAGACTATTTAAGTTTTGTATTTGGGGGCATTTTAAATTACAGTGGACATGGGAATTTTTCCCCCACTGAGGAGAGGTAAACTCTGATTTCAAAGGAAAAATCTCCCCTAATTCTATAATTTCCAAATAGAGATAGGATATTACAGTATGAACTTGCACTATGCTATGTGTCACGAACGATTAGGAAATTTACCCATATAATAGAGATAAGCATGCTTAAACAGCCTGGAAACTCATCTGGTTTAAAACTCATTCAAACCCTTTTGGCTGTAATCAAGGTTAAACTTGGAAAAATAAATGATTTGTAAAAGTTGTACCTAATGTTCATTATAATGACAGCATTGTTTCACAATTAAGAATTAAGGAATATGTGTCAAAATCTTGTCAATTAAAAGTGAAATCATGTAAAATAAGTCATTGTAAGAAATACAAACAGAATACACATGACAAGATTTTTTGAGATGTAAAAATTTGTAATGTTAATTCTATGTACGTAAATTTTATTTTTTTTATTTTGTTCAAGTTAATTCTGATTCTAAATCTCTGATCCTATTATCTTTTGATCAGAGAAGGCTGAAAATGAAACATGTAGATAGGTTTATTAGTTTAGGAAAAGGCCAGAAGAAGATCTCAAGATCAATCAATGCTAAAAAGTCCAGAAAACCAATGTGCTTAACATAGAACAATGTCTAAATACTATACTGTTGCCCCACCACTTTAAGCCTTAGTTTCCTCACATGTAAAATGAGAATGATGATAACTTTACTTGCAGAGAAATTCTCATAGTGCTAAATATAATTTTCTTTCTGTGTTGTTCAATCTTAAAGCCTTTCAATAATGATCTAACTTCTCTTTTGCACTTCTCTAGTCTTTTTGCTCATTTTATTATTCCATAATCTCTTTAGATTGGTTATTTCCATATCCTAAAGGAAATTTTTATCTTATTTCCTCTTTTATTTCCCTGCTAAAGGCCAAAAAATAGTACTTAGAAATTCTCTTGGGTTAGGGTTTATGAATCTGTGTCCACAGGAACCTAACAAAGCGTGCTCCTCGGAGTGCCTTTTGTGAACTTTACAGAACTGGCCTCAGCATCAACTTGGACGTCATACATAAAGTACATGAAAAAGCTTAAATTTCTCTACAAAAACAGTAATTGATATATTGTTTTTATTCTCTTCTCATCTATTTCCATGAAGTTCAGATAAAAATGGAATAGAGATAAGTTATTCTCCTGGAAACAAGGTAGATGCCCATCATTTGGGAAATGTTTAAATAAGTTATAGTACATGGATGTAATAGAATTACTGAATTCAGAGAAGTATGAGAAAATATATGAACTGAAATAACATTAATTTAGAAGAATCAGAGGTTCTCAATTCTCAATAACTATGAAAATGTAAATGTGGAAAAGGTTTTTTTAAAGCTCAACACATATGCCATTATACTGACCAAGCTTATACCAAAAAATCATATGCATACTGTACTTTTTGCAAAGCTAATAGACTACATTTGTGGAATGTCGCATATACAACCAGAATAAGTTGATCTTAACATGTTGATAAGTTTTGCTTTAAAAAATGCCAATTCTTTTCTCTTTTTCTTGCCTCATTATTGCTTAGTCTTTTTTATGAAGCATGGCTTATTAAGGAAGGATATATTTTGAAATAAAGGTGATATGGAAACAAAATATACAGTATATATGTATATTTAAGTACATATAAATATGAAGATATATAAATATACACACATACATATACGTATACATACTTGGTGGCTGGCAAGTAAGACAAGCTTTGAGGGTGCAACAGAAATATTTATAGTAAAAAGGTTAAATGGCAAAAGAGCAGAAGCCACAATGAGCTCTAAATTAAATTAATCTTTAAAGCAAGTAGATAAAAGACACCAACTAAAATATGACCTTGTAACAAATGTGGGTTAAGAATTTAAAGGTGGAGGGGCAATATGAGGAAAGTGCTAACACCAAATATGACAAGGTAAATATGAGACATTACAGAAAAGTATTATTTTATTGAAGGGTGATAAAACAGTAACATAGATCAAAATTTGATTTGTGCTACTGACTTAGAATCATGTATATGTTGACTGAGGAGGGAGAAATCATTGGGGCACCATTAGGCATGAAAAGCACTCCTAGGAGCATGCTTTGCTCAGGTTCCTGTGGACACAGATTCATAAACCCTAACCCAAGAGAATTTCTAAGGACTAATTTTGGCTCTTAGCAGGGAAATAAAAGAAGAAATAAGATAAAAATTTCCTTTAGGATATGGAAATAACCAGTCTAAAGGGATTATGGAACAATGAAATGAGCAAAAAGACTAGGTATTAGAAGTGCAAAAGAAAAGAATAAAAATAAAATAAAAGGTCATTATTCAAAAGCTTTAAGATTAGAACAGCACAGAAAGAAAATTATATTTAGCACTATGAGAATTAACTATCAGTTTTGCTTTCTCAGTTGGCAATTGTGAATGCAAGATACCTTGTTCACAAATATGAGGAAAAAAATATCTATTAGCTATTTTGACTAAGCTCAGAGCTGTGTAAGAAAACCAGGTCACGGAACCTTGACTGAAATTTTAAAAGAAAAAAAAAGACAACTTTGCTGTAGGGTGCTTAATTAAAGTGTAGAAAAAAATCAAGAGCACATTAATGAACATAGCAATTGAAAATCAAGGATATATACCATCATGATTTTAGGCCACAGTACCTTTCAAGTACTCAGCTTTGATTTTTTTAAAATTCTAAGTATTTATATATCATAATCCAAGTAAGTGTCTCTTAAACATCACTACACATATTAAGTTTGAAAAGAATCCTGGGTTGAAGGGCTTCTTCAGTTGTTGATGTCATAAGACAATGGTAGCCATTATGCAGATATTATGCAAAATTAAGCAACTTAGTGGATTTTTGAAGCTCTAGTTCAGCTCTTTCACTTGAACATATTTCAAGAAACCACGAATCACTATGACTGAGTACTATTAGAATCAGAGTGTAAAATGAATTGATAAATAATCCTCCAGAAAGAAACTACAAAATTAAAATTCCTGGGAACATGATAGCCAAAATACAAAGCTTCCGTGTCAAAGATCACCACAATTATTAGAACTGAGTTGCCTGCTTTTTCAATATTATAGTCTAGTATAGAGAAAGCTTAGCAAAAAAGGTAGTCCCTATTAGCTAAGTGGGGAAGGATTTTATGTTTTTTTAAAATAAGTTTATTATTTATTTTGACAGTTTTTTAATTTTATTTTTAATGTAACTTTTATTGTAACATTCCATAATCACTGAGAAGGCAATTAATGTGATATCAATTACACATGTGAAATACTTCAAAACATATTTCCTTATTAGCCATGTTACCAAAAAAGCAAGAAAATTGAAGAGAGTGGAAAAAAAAGATATTATTCTGGAGGTAGACAATATTTTTCATCATAAATCCTTCAGAATTATCTTGGGTGATTGTATTGATCAGAATAATGAAATCATTCACAATTGATCAACATAAATCATTGCTGCAACTTTGTACAATGTTCTCCTAGTCCTTTTTACTTCACTTTGCATCAGTCCATATAATTTTCCACAGGTTTTTCAGAAACTATGCTGCTTGTCATTTCTAATAGCACAATAGTTTTCATTCACAATTATAAACCACAACTTGCTAAGCCATTTCCCAATTGATAGGCATCCCCTCAATTTGCAATTCTTTGCCACTACAAGAAGAACTGCTATAAATATTTTGTATATATAGTTCCTTTTCCTTTTTCTTTGATTTCTGTGATACAGATCTTGTAGTGGTATTGTTGGTTCACAGGTTATACATAGTATTATAGTTCTTTGGGCATAGTTCTAAATTATTCTCTAGGATGGTTGGACCAGTTCACAGTTCCACCAACAGTGCATTAATTTTCCAAGTTTTCCACATCTCCTCTAACATGTCATTTTTTTTCTGTTATATTAGCTAATCTGATAGGTGTGAAAAGTGTTTTGTATTTATGTTCATATAGTCCCTGGGTTTGTCTTGGCAGGTAGACTCCCAAGTATTTTATACTGTGTGCAGTAATTTTAAATGGAATTTCCCTTTCTATCACTTCCTGCTGGATTTTGTTGGTAATATAAAGAAATGCTGATGAGTTATATGGATTTATTTTAAATAGCCTGCAACTTTGCTAAAGTTATTATTTCAATTAATTTTAGTTGATTCTCTAGGATTCTGTAAGTATATCATCACAATATCTGCAAAACAATGATAGTTCTGTTTCCCCATTGCTTACTCTAATTTCCTTAATCTATTTTTCTTGTCTTATTGCTATAGGTGGCATTTCTAGCACAATATTGAATAATAATATTGATAATTGACATTCTCAGTTCAATCCTGATTTTATTGGAAAGACTTCTAACACATCTCCATTACAGATAATGTTTGCTGATACTTTTATGTAATAGTACTAATCATTTTAAGGAAAGCTCCATTTATTCCTATGCTAAGGATGTTATTCATATTAAGTTTAGAAGCATCACACAAGGCTAGAGTTTCTGTTGATGTTCAATTATTTTTCAGAACTCAGAGTTGACTGTTGCCATGATTTCTAGAGTTAGATTTGCTCAGAGTATTTTTGCCAAAATAAAGTACTACATCTTATACATTCAACTGCTGTTGACAAAATTATATCCTTCTCTAATTCATCAGTAACAAAGTTTTTCAGTGCACTAATAAGAAATTTTAATATAGTCTTTCCTTGAGACTAACTTAACATAATAAGATATCTGTGAATTGGAAACTCTAAAACATCACTTCTCAAAAAAGAGTATCTCCTCCCCCTTCCTACTCTCTATAATACCATCTACTGCCTCAGACCTCTACACTATTCACCAAATACATTACATCTTTAAAAATTCTGTCTTTTTATATAACATTCATTAACAAATGTATTCTTTCCTACCACTTCCTACCCAGGGAGCCATCACTTCCTGATCAAAACATAATAAAAATAAATAAATAATTAAAAGAAGGAAAGAAGCAACAGTAAAGCTAACCAATATGTCAACCATGCCTAATAATATGTGCATTTTACTACATACATTTTTTTACAACCTCTACAAAGAAGAATGGGGGATAGTTTATCATCTTACTTTGGAGACAGGCTTAGTTGTAATTATTCTGTGTTAAATTAGTCATTTTACCTATTTACATTGCTATAGACACTTTGTATAGAGTGTTTCGGTTAGATTTCTTCATATTAAACCAGCCCAGATGAGTCTTCCTCTTCCTGTATTCTTAATATTCATTGTTTCTTATGGAATAGAAATGTTCCATTATATTAATGCAAAACAGTATGTTTAGTCTTCCTCAATTTATGGGATTTACTTTATTTCCAATTTTGTTTTGTTTTTGCCATAAGAAAATGTGCTTCTGTAAATATTTTGGTACCATAAGGAACCTTTCTGTCTTTAACATCAGTGGGGGTACATACCTACCAGGGGAATCTCTGGGCTAAGGCATATACACAGTTTAGTCAATTTCTTAGCATAATTCAAAATTACTTTTCAAAATGGTTGGACCATTTCATAGCTCCCTGAAGAGTGTAGTAGTGTACTTCCATTTCCCTATTATGCTTTTTTGCACACACATGATACATCACTTCCTCCTTTACTGTCTTCACTCTCTACCTGCTATAGAAATGGAATGTGAAAACAAGGAAACTAAGAAGATTGTGACATACTGGTGACATCTTTATAATGAAGTGAAGTGTGGTACTGAATTGAGCAGGGGAAATGGTGCCTTATGATAAGACTATATATTACTCCCACCAACTTTCATGGTGATCAGGGTGGGAGGCATATACAAGGCAAAGAGCCTGATCCTTTTTAAAGATAGGCATTAGCTTGCATAAATGACATTCTGAGAATATTATCATTTACAACTTCATCACCCTCATCACTTTTTTCATTTAATTTGCATATTTATTTGCATAGATATACATATATCATCTCAGCCTGTGTGTTTATACATTTAGACTTAAAAATAACTTTCCTGTCTTTGAAATTATGACTTTTGGTTTTGGCTTATTTATTTTTATTTTCTTTTTTTTCTCTACTTTGCTTTTGGTGACTCAGTGAACAGTGTTTCTAAATTCCCGTTACCTCTCTCCATCCATCCAAAGAAGAATATTTTAATTAAGTAGCTTTCCACTAACATGAAATTAATCTATAAATTTTATAATCTATTTTTTATAGTCTATAAATTTTGTAATCTATATAATCTATAAATCTATAATTTATAATCTATAAATCTATAATTTTTTTCTCTTCCATTTCTTTGGGACATAATGCTAGTACCACTATAATTGAATCAAAGGATATATGCACTTCAGCAATTTTCTAGACTTAGTTCCACATTAATTTTCAGAAAGGCTGATGCATTCACAGCTTCACTATAATTGTAACAGTGTATTTGTTTTCCTGTAGGTTGTCCAATATTTAGCATTTTTTCTTTTATCATCTTTTCCAATCTGATTGGTATGAGAAGTAACCTCAAAGTTGTTATAACGTAAGTTTCTCTAATTAAGAGTGATGTAAGAATATTTTTTTCCATATAATTGAGAGTTTAAATTTCTCCCTTTCAATACTGCCTATTTATCTATTGGAAAATGACAATCTTATAAAGTTGAATAAATTTCATATATATATGTTTATGTGTATATGTGTGCATGTATGTGTGTGTGTGTGTGTATATGACTTGAGAACTATATCAGAGAAATTGACTGAAAAGTTTTTTTTCCAGTTGCTTCTCTTCTAACTTCAACTACATTAGATTTATCTATACAAAAAGAAATAAAATCAGAACTGTCTATTTCATCTTGTGTGATTCTCCCTATGATTTTTAGAAATGAACTTTTCCAATATTTGTAGATTAAAAGTTTATTTCCTCCTTCTTCCTCTAATATTTTTATGAGTGACCTTTTATATCTAGATCATGTATCCATTTGGAGATCACCTTGATGCATGGTGTAATGTATTCGTCTAAAAGCAATTTATGCCAGAGTACTGTCTGGTTTTCTCAGTAGCATTTTTTCAAATACTAAGTCTTCACTTCAGTAAGCAGGTACTTTAGCATTTATCAACCCTATGTTGTTGTGTTTGCTTGTCTCTATATGTTATGTACCTAATATGCTCCTCTGGTAATCCCTCCATTTTTCTCTGTCTCTCTGTCTCTGACTCTGAATTTTTAATTATTACTGTTTTATAGAATAGCTTGAGATAAGGTACTGATAGACTTATTTAAAAAAAAACCATTGACATTTTTTCCTCCATATGAATTACATTATTATTTTTATGGGCTTATAAAATATTCTTTTGGTAATGTGACTGGTGCAGCATTTAAAAAGTAAATTAATTTATATAGTACTACCATTTATTTTATTTGGCTCAATCTACCTATGAGCAATTAATGTTTCTCTAATTATTTAGGTCTGTGTTTATTTTTGCAAAGAATGTCTTATAGTTAGATTTGTATAGGCCTTGCATGAATCTTGAAAGATACATTCCCAAGTATTTTACAGTTTCTATTATTATTTTGAAGAAAATTTCTCCAATTGTTCCTCTTGAATTTTGTGGGTTATACATAGGAATGCTAACAATGAATTTGAAATTTATTCATATCTGATAACTTTTACAAGATTATCAATCAACATATTTTTAATAAGTGCCTACCACAAGCCAGGCACTGTGCCTATAGCATGGATGATATGATTGTAAAATATAAATTATGAGTATTTCAATCAATTTTTGTTGATTATTTAAGATTTTGTAAATTTACCATGATATAATTGGTTTACTGTAATATTTTTACCTCTTTAATGGGGTTTACTCCTTAAATTAATTTCTTCTTATATTATTGCTATAGCTAGTATTTCAAGCACAAGTATTTTAATCAATAGTGCCGATAATGACATTATTTTACTCCTTATCTTAATGGGAAGTCCCAGCAAAGCCAGAGCAGACCTTGGGGGACTGAATCACTGGCAGCAGTGTCTGAGTTTTCTCAGTTTACCAACACCAGAGACAATTTAGAAGCTCAGTGGGAGGGCTCTATTAGAACTGGGTGATAGAGAAGTGCAGTCCAGCAGGGGGCTGCAGGGTGTGCCAAAACAGCCCCAGCACCAGCAAACAAGGAGCAGGCCTTGGGAGTGACTGAACTGGCAGCAGTAATGGTGGCGGCAGCAGCAATTGATTCGTTAGTACTTGCAAATCTGTGTTGCCATGAATGTAGTCCCCCTCTAAATACACTTGGTATAATTCAGTGGCTTTTCCAACTGTCATTCTCTTTAGGGCCAATTCTATCTTCCATGAAAGCAAATATGAGACTGAAATGTCAGAACCCCCAAGGAGTAAAAGTAATGGAAGCTTTATCTTACTTCGATGATATGTCCAACTTGAGCCAAACGAATGCATTTAACTCTTCAAGACCTCACATCCAATGTGTGAGTGTTGGTAGTGGTTGGGAGTAGGGTGACAAAAAAGGAATATTGTCACCATCATAAGCACCAGAAATCTTTTGGAGTGGTGATATTGACCCACTTGCTCAATCACTGTCCATAAATGTCCCTATTCAACAATGATTTTTCTCATTTTTTTAGTTTTTTCATAAGAAAAGGCTAGAACATTCATGAGTTACCATGGGCAAAGAGATTATGGCACAATTGATTCATCAACAAGCATTTATTAAGTGCCTATTATGTAACAGATACTGGGACAGGTGATGAAATTATGTTAGGATTGCTCCTTCTATTCTGTTTGTGGTGGTGGGTACAAGAGCTGATCTTACTTCTGATAAATTAGAGACCATAGATTCTGGAACCCTGGCAACTTTGAATCTCCACTCCATGATGGAGAGAGATCCTGGCCTGGGCTAGGAACAAGATTAGCAGGGTTCCTACTTCAGCCAAATATTTGGTGGTACAGAAAGCTCAGGATTCAGCACCTCCAAAAGACAACCCCTGTGATCTCATGTATACCACATAACCTCTTAGAAAAAGAAGGTGGGAGAGGACTAGATGGTCTCAAAGTTTCCTTTGTGCTCTAAATTCCATATTAATATGATTATCTGAGGAGGCTTTGATGTATTTATGACAATTTCATCTGTGAATGAGAGTATTTGGAGAATCTCTTCATTTGTAAGAACTTCTTTAATTTGGATCCTGTACAAAGCATATTCCACATTACTGGCATACATGTTAGGTGAACATATTTCTATTTGTTTTATTTGTTTTTTGATGCCAATGCACACAAAATCATTGAATAATTATTCCTATAGTTCCATCTGTAATACAGTCTTGTATAATTTAAATACATGAATTGGAAGATACCTTGTTTTAGTATAACCTTTGAAACTGCATTTGATTCCATTGTATCAAATGAATTTTTAAAATAAATAGAAAATAGAAACTGTAGGATCTTATATAAGTACACCTCTAAATACATTGCATGACTGTGAAGATGTCTGCTGTGAAAAATACTGTTCAAAAAATAAACCTGTTTTTTTCTTGTCATATATCAAATATTAATGCTATTGGGTACGTTGATCATTCTCATAAAGAATTTAAACAAATGAGAAAAATAGACATATAAGTGTATAGTTGCTATCTTAGTCACTTAAAAATGATGTGTACAGATTTGCCATTCTTTTGGAATACTCTCTGAAATCCTGAAAATTAAACCTTGGCTGCCTTTAAAGCTATATCACTGCTGGCATCTTTTTAATCTGTATGTATTTAGTCAGATTCTTGCTCCTCACAATTTTATTTACTTTCATGTCACGGCTATTGTCTCACATATAATACATTGGCTATTTGGTGAAAATGTTCTAATATGGTAGATTCATTATTGCAGCCAATAAGGATGCATAACTATATAAACGAAACAGCTCTGTTTTATTTTTTTATCTATGTGTAGACCTCCATCTGGTATAAATACACTTGGGGTAATTTGTCAAATCTAGGTCTTGTAACAAGTTTGCCACGGCCAAATTTTTCTCCCTAACCCCTTTTTGAGATTTTGTGGGGAAATAATTCACAATATCTTCAGTCAAATATTTCCATGTGGTCAAACAACTTTTGATATCTTCTTAAAAGAGGGAACCAACCACCTACAGAGGCAGCCCATTGTTTCTTGGGAAAGTTCTATTAGGATGTTCTTCATGACATAAAGACTATACTGACCTCTGTAACTTCTAACAATTGTTCCTTATTCTTTCTACTCCTGTGTGTATCCCCTTACTCTATTTTTCTAGCCCATCATTTCCGCTCCAGTTTCATTTTCCTTTCCTCTTGGTTTTAACACTATGCTAATAAGTTAAATTATGAAAGCCATTCCACTTTGGAATTCTTTTCCTACTTTACTGACTAATTTTCTTCTTTAGTTACAATTCTAACAACTTAACTTAGTTGAGTAAATGAACAGTGCTATAGGGAATCAAGCAGATGTGAAACTAGAACCAGGAGATTTGTGCTATTTAATATTAAAAACTGTCTCAAAATTATGTGGCATTCCTTTTACTTTTACATGATTGACTGTCATTCTCTCTGAAGGAATGATTATTAAAACACCTCCCACCTCTTCAAAACCTCTACACCATACCAAACCATCTGTCTTTCAGGAGATGATGTCTCTTCCTTTCCTTTTTTGGAGAAAAATAAGGCTATATAATATGAGCTCCTTCATTTCTCCATTTAAACATTTTAAAACTTTTTTATGTACTCCCTTTTCCTCCTCCTTCAATTCTGTATCTGAGAACGAGTTCATTTTTACCAAGATAAAGCCTGTGGCTTTGAGCTTATTCACAGAAATACAAAATTATTGATCCTGGTTAAATTAAATTAAATGATTTCATAGAGTTTCAGAGATGGAAGGACATTCAGTGGTTATGTAGCCCAACCCAAGCCTGGGAAAAAAAAAACACACAACAATTCTCTCTACGATGTATCAGACAAGTAGTCATATGTCTTTCCCTTGAAGACTCACAATGGTGGTGGGAGTGGGAGTATGTGACCCAGTATGCCCTGAGACATCTCTGCTCCTTTCCCTGCTATCTCCATCTCCCCATGTATCATTTTCTCTCTTCCTCTCCCCTTTAACACATCCTAAATAAAGGTTCCTTTCTTCACATCTACAAGTATATACAAGTGATTTCTACTTTTAAAAAGCATTTATTTGATGTTTAACATGATTGTACATGTGTAGCCTATATGAAATTGCTTGATGTCTTGTGGAGCGGAAAAAAGAGAAGGAAGAAATTTTTGGAACTCAAAATTTTACAAAAATGAATGTTGAAAACTAACTTTTTTTATTAATGAATTTATTTATCTTTAGTTTTCAGCATTCACACCCACAAGATTTTGAGTTCCAAATAATTTTCTCCCCATCTCTCCCCTCTCCCCACCCCAAGATGTTGTGTATTCTGAATACCCCTTCCCATAATATGTCCTCCCTACTATCACCCTCTCTTATCCCCTTCCCCCCCTATTTTCCTGTAGGGTAAGATAGATTGCCATACTCAATTGAGGGTGTATGTTAATCTGTCCTTACGCCAAATCTGATGAGAGTAAGATTCACTCATTCTCTCCTATCTCTTCTTTCTTTCCCTCCACTGTAAAAGCTTTTTTCTTGCCTCTTTGATGTGATAATTTATCCCATTCTACCTCTCCCTTTCTCCTCCCAGTACAACCCTCTCTCATCTCTTAAGTTTTTTTAGATATCATCCCTTAATATTCAACTCACCCTGTGCCCTCTATCTTTATCTCTCTCTCTCTCTCTCTCTATCTATCTATCTATCTATCTATCTATCTATCTATCTATTTATATCTATATATATGTATATATCTATATCTATATATATCTATACATCTACATATCTCTATCTATCTATCTATCTATCTATATTATCTATACACACACACACACATATATCTTCCAACTTCCCTTAAATTGGGAAAGGTCTCATGAGTAACAAATATCATCTTTCTATACAGAAATGTAAATAGTTCAATGTTAATAAGTCCCTTATGATTTCTGTTTCCTGTTTGCTGTTTCATGCTTCTGTTGAGTCTTGCATTTGAAAGTTGTATTTTCTATCCAACTCTCAACTTTTCATCAAGAATGCTTGAAAGTCCTCTATTTCATTGAATATCCTTTCCCCCCCTGAAGGATTATACTTAGTTTTGCTGGGTAGATGATTCTTGGTTTTAATCCCAGCTTCTTTGACCTCTGGGATATCATATGCACAGCCCTCTGACTCCTTAATGTAGAAGCTGCTAAATCTTGAGTTATCCTGATTGTTTCCACAATACTTGAATTGTTTATTTCTGGTTGGTTGCAATATTTTTTCCTTGACCTGAGAACGCTGAAATTTGACAATAATCTTCCTGGGAGTTTTCCTTTTGGAATCTCTATCAAAGGGTGATCAGTGGATTCTTTCAATGCCTATTTTACCCTCTGGTTCTAGAATACCAGGGAAGTTTTCCTTGATAATTTCTTGAAAGATGATGTCTAGGTCCTTTTTTTTATTACAGTTTTCAGATACTACAATAATTTTAAAATGATCTTTCCTATATTTATTTTCCAGGTTAGTCATTTTTCTAATGAACTATTTCACATGGTGTTCTATTTTTTCCCCATTTTTCTGTTTTGTTTTATAATTTCTTGATTTCTCATAAAGTCATCAGCTTCCATTTACTCCATTCTAATTTTTAAGGAATTATTTTCTTCAGTGAGATTTTGGACCTCCTTTGCTATTTGGGCAATTCTTTTTAAGGCATTCTTCTTCTCATTGGCTTTTTGGACATCTTTTGCCATTTGGTTTAATCTATTCTTTTTTTAATTTTTTTTTTCAGTTGTTGTCTTTAATACAGTGTAAATGTACGTTAGGTAGTACAACCCATTGATATTTAGAGTGTGCTACATTTTATGCTTTCATAATGAAATATAAGCATACGCAATTTCATAAATATAATTTGGAGGAAAAACATACATGACATGGAATTTCTATACTTCCATGAGATGCTCTTCTAGACTGAAAACTGGCAGTAGAGCATTTGTGACAAGGGAAACAGTGTGAAGCAGTTAACCATCCTCTGTTTCCCTGTCTGTAGGAATGATAGGTTGAGAGTCATTAAGGAAAAGGGTATCTTTGGATGACTAATGATGAGGCAATGTCGCTAAAAAGTGTTTTACAGGATATTAGTTAGCATGGCAGACACAAAAAGATACGACATTTAGTACCTTACAAAATTTCTAAGGAAAAGGTTCTCATCTTGTTTTTGAAAACAACCCACCAGCAGTCTGGCAGACCAGACAATGTGACCAGACACCTTTTCTACACTGAGAATATGTATTCTATATCCACTAGTTATGTGATGGTCTGGATGCTCAAGGGATAATAGAATTAAACCTAGAATGGACCTTAGGAACCGTCAAGTCCAATTCTCTCATTTTACAGATCTTGACTGGTTAGTCTATTCTTTGTGTGTGTGTGTTTTAAATTTTATTAATTTATTTGACTTATTAATAATCACTTCCCTATGCTTTTGAGTTTAAAATTTTTTCTCCTCCTTCCTCCCCAACCCCTCCCCAACACGGTGCACAATCTGATACAGGCTATACATTTACATTCCTATTAAACATATTTTCATATTTGCGATGTTGTAAGTAAAAATTGAAACCAATAGGAAGAACCATCAGATAGAGGAAACAAAACTCTGCAGAAGAGAAAAAAAATAGCCATTCAACTTCCATAGTTCTTTCTTTAGATGTGGTTGGCATTTTCCATCACTAGACCTCTGGAAATATCGTAGATCTTTGTATTACTGAGAAGGGTTAAGTTTATCAATATTAGTCATCACACAATGTGGCTGTAATTGTGTACAAAGTTCTCTTGGTTATGTTCACTGCACTCAGCATCCGACCATACAAGTCTTCCCAAGTTTTTCTGAAGTCATCCTGTTCATTATTTCTTATAGCACAACAGTATTCCATTACATTCATGTACCACAACTTGTTCAGTCATTCCCCAATTGATGGGCATCCTCTCAATTTCCAATTCTTTGCCACCACAGAACGAGCAGCTATGAATATTTTTGAACACGTGGGTCCTTTTCTCATTTGTATGATCTCTTTGGCATATAGCCCTAGAAGTTCTATCGCTGGATCAAAGGACAGGCACATTTTTATAGCCATTTGGGCATAGCTCCAAATTGTTCTCCAAAATGGTTGAATCATTTTGCAACTCCACCAACAATGTGTTAGTGTTCCAATTTCCCACATCTTCTCTAACATTTATCATTTTCCTGTTTTGTCATGTTGGCCAATCTGATACGGATAATGTGGTATGTCAGAGTTATTTAGATTTGCATTTCTCTAATCAATAATGATTTAAAGCATTTTTTCATACGACTATAGATGGCTTTAATTTCTTCATTTGAGAACTGTCCATATCTGTTGACCATTTATCAATTGGGGAATGGCTTGTATTCTTAAAAATTTGGCTTAGTTCTCTATACATCTTAGAAATGAGGCTCTTATCAGAGACACTGGTTGTAAAATTTTTTCCCAGTTTTCTGCCTTCCTTCTAATCTTAGTTGCATTGGCTTTGTTTGTACAAAAACTTTTCAATTTAATGTTATCAAAATTATCCATTTTGTTTTTCATAATATTCTCTATCTATTGTTTGATCATGAATTTTTCTGTTCTCCATAGATCTGAAAGGTAAACTATTCCTTGCTCTCCAAGTTTGCTTATAGTATCAGCCTTTATATCTAAATCACAAACCCATTTTAACTTTATTCTGGTATATGGTTTGAGATTTTGGTCTATGCCTAGTTTCTGTCATACCCTTTTCCAGGTTTCCCAATAGTTTTTTTTTTTTGAAGAGTGGATTCTTATCCCAGAAACTGGGGTCTTTGGGTTTATCAAATAATAGATTACTACAGTCATTGACTACTGTGTCTTGAATATTTAACCTATTCCACTGATCCACCTCTCTATTTCTTAGCTAGTACCAAGCAGTTTTGATGATTGCTGCTTTATAATACCATTTAAGATCTGGAATTGCTAGGCCACTTTCCCCTGCATTACTTTTCATTAGTTCCTTTGATATTCTGGACCTTTTGTTCTTCCAAATGAGTCTTGTTATTATTTTCTCTAACTCCATAACATAATTTTCTGGTAGTTTAATTGGTATGGCACTGAATAAGTAAATTAG
Source organism: Phascolarctos cinereus (assembly GCF_003287225.1). NCBI lineage: Eukaryota > Metazoa > Chordata > Mammalia > Diprotodontia > Phascolarctidae > Phascolarctos > Phascolarctos cinereus. The sequence goes on from NW_027555847.1 coordinate 97,940,684, forward strand.
CTTAGGTAGAATTTTCATTTTTATTATATTAGCTCGACCTACCCATGAGCAACTGATGTTTTTCCAATTATTTAGATCTGATTTTATTTGTGTGAAAAGTGTTTTGTAATTGTGTTCATGGAGTTCCTGAGTTTATTTCAGGAGGTAGACTCCTAAATATTTTATAATGTCTACAGTAAGTTTAAATGGAATTTCTCTTTCTATCTCTTGCTCTTGGGCTTTGTTTGTAATATGTAGAAATGCTGACAATTTATGTCTTATTTTATAACCTGCAATTTTGCTAAAGTTGTTTGTTATTTCAAGTAGTTTTTTACTTGAATCTCTAGGATTCTCTGAGTATATCATCATGTCATCTGCAAAGAGTGATAGCTTTGTTTCTTCTTTGCCTATTCTAATACCTTCAATTTCTTTTTCTTCTCTTATAGCTAAAGCTAACGTTTCCAATATGATATTGATTAACAGTGTTTTATCCCTGATCTTACTGGAAATGCTTCTAATTTGTTCCCATTACGTATTATGCTTGCTGAAGGTTTTAGATAGATGCTATTTATTATTTTAAGGAAGACTCCACTTATACCTGTGCTTTCTAGTGTTTTTAATAGGAATGGGTGCTGTATTTTATCAAAAGCTTTTTCTGCATCTATTGAGATGATCATGTGGTTTTTGTTGGTTTTGGTGTTGATATGCTCAACGATGCTGATAGTTTTCCTAATACTGAACCAACCCTGCATTCCTGGTGTAAATCCTACCTGGTCATAGTGTATTATTCTTGTGATAAATTGCTCTAGCCGATTCCCTAATATTTTGTTTAAAATTTTTGCATGTGTATTCATTAGAGAAATTGGTCTATCATTTTCTTTCTCTGTTTTCCCTCTTCCTGGTTTAGGTATCAGCACCATATTTGCTTCATAAAAAGAATTTGGTAAGACTCCTTCTTCACCTATTTTCCCAAATAGTCTGTACAGTATTGGAATTAGTTGTTCTTTAAATGTTTGATAGAATTCACATGTAAATCCATCTGGTCCTGGAGATTTTTTCCTAGGGAGTTCATCAATGGCTTGTTCAATTTCTTTTTCTGAGGTGGGGTTATTTAAGTATTTTACTTGCTGTTCTGTTAATCTTAGCAATTTATATGTTTTGTAAATACATATGCATTTCACTAAGATTGTCAAATTTGTTGACATATAGTTGGGCAAAATAATTCCTAATTTTTTTTTAATTTAAGTTCCTCTTCCTTGGTCATAGCTTTACCTTTTCCATTCTTGATACTAGTAATTTGCTTTTTTCTTCTTTTCTTTTTTTAATTTTTTAATTAAATTAGCCAAAGGTTTATCTATTTTATTGTTTTTATTTCATAAAGCCAGCTCATTTTTATTTATTAGTTTGATAGTTTTCTTAATTTCAATTTTCTTAATTTTTCCTTTGGTTTCCATTTTTTCAATATTTCTAATTTAGTGTTTAATTGAGGATTTTTAATTTTTTCTTTTTCTAGTTTTTTTAGTTGTATGCCCAATTCATTGATCTCATCTTTTTCTATTTTATTTTTGTAAGCATTTATAGATATAAAACTTCCCCTAAGAACTGCTTTCACTGGATCTCATAAGTTTTGGTATGTTGTCTCATTATTGTCATTCTCTTGAATGAAATTATTGATTGTTTTTATGATTTGTTCTTTGACCCAATCTTTTTTTAGGATTGGATTATTTAGTTTCCAATTATTTTTTAGTCTATCTTTCCGTGGCCCTTTATTACATACAATTTTTGTTGCATCATGATCTGAAAAGCATGCATTTGATATTTCGGCTTTTTTGCAGTGGATTGTGAGGGTTTTATGTCCTAATATATGGTCAATTTTTGTGTATGTGACATGTACCACTGAGAATAAAGCATATTCCTTTCTACCCCCATTCAGTGTTCTCCAGAGGTCTATCATACCTAACTTTTCTAATGTTCTATTCACCTCCTTAACTTCTTTCTTGTTTATATTTTGATTACATTTATCTAGTTCAGAGATGGAGAGATTGAGGTCCCCAACTGGTATAGTTTTGGTGTCTGTTTCTTCCTGTAACTCCCTGAACTTTTCCTCTAAGAATTTGGATGCTATACCATTTGGTGCCTATATATTTAGTGATGTAATGACATTACTTCCATTTTCTATGATGCCTTTTAGCATCACTCAGCATCAGTCCATACAAGTCTTTCTAGATTTTTTTGAAGTCTGCTTGGTCATCATTTCTTATAACACAGTAGTATTCCAGTACATTCATATGCCACAACTTGTTCAGCCATCCCCCAATTGATGGGCATCCACTCAATTTCCAATTCTTGGCCACCACAGAGAGAGCTGCTATGAATATTTTTGTACGGAAAGGTTCTTTGTCCATTTTTATGTTCTAGAAGCAGTGTTGCTGGGTATGCACCTTTATAGTCCTTTGGGCATAGTTCCAAATTGCTCTTCAAAATGGTTGGATCATTTCACAACTCCACCAACAATGCTTTAATGTTCCAATTTTCCCACATCTTCTCCAACAGTTATCATTTTCTTGTTTTGACATATTAGCCAGTCTAATAGGTGTGATGTGGTACTTCAGAGTTGTTTTGATTGCATTTACCATGTTTTGGCCTCTTTCATTTCTTGATTATTCTCAGAAAGCTGCATCTCAGAAAGACTTTTTACAAGCCCATATTTACCTTAAAGTCAACAATCCATAGAAATATAAATTGATTAGGTTTGGAGGATGTTGAGACGCTCACCTGTAAAAGACTTGACAGATGTGAGAAAATAAGGCACTTCCAATGATAACTCAACTCAAAGCGAGCATACTCACCAGCACAGAACAAGGACTTCATTTCCCATGACATTATATGCTCAGGACATAGCTATAGATTTGTGTAGGGGTAATTCTGAAAAGATGAAAAAATGAGAACCAGTTCTACTGGGATTAGGGCTCTATGAATAAAAGGAAATAAGGTAAACCAAGTCAAAAGTTTTATGGAGAAGGTGTGACTGTGAGCTAAGAATAAAGACATAAGTTGCAGGTCAGGTATTTCAGAATGGCAACAGAAAACAGGCAGCCAGACTTCATGTTTCATTGAATTTAATTCTCTGAATCCACCTAGAAGTATATTCAAGCAGCCTATGCCTTCTCTATTCTAGAGGTGATTTGGGGAGAATCCTGAATACCAAACTAATCTAGTAAGAAGGAGGATGAAACCCTATTCATTCAGGAAAGTGGCTGAGATTATTGTCTCTTACATTTCTGTGATGATTAAGCATTTTATTATTTTTCTACTATTCTTTCCTGGATCTATTCATGTGGTGAACTATTATATATCTTGACCTAATCTAACTTCATAAATTCCTAGTAGTCCACTTAATATTGAGAATTTCTCAACATTCATACTTCAGTCTCTAGGGCACTGACCATGGGCCGCATGGATACGAGGATTTTTTTTTCTTTATGCTCAAGCAGCTATTTCTTTCCTTTCATTATTGGCACTACAAGATGAAATAAGGAAGAATAAATAACAATTTGATAGCTAGTATGGAAAAGTTATTTGCCTTACCATACATAAGCAGTGTGTGTGTGTTTGTGTGTGTAACCTATATATGTATACATATGCACATAGACACATATTTACCAGAGGAAAGGCAGCATTATACTTAGTATTTGCTATATACTTCTTAGTATCTACTTCTCCCTGGTGCTTACTTATTTTTTTTAATTTTATTAATTTATTTTGATTTATCAACAATCACTTCCATATGCTTTTGAGTTGAAAATTTTTCTTCCCCTTCCTGTCCCCCCCTCCCCAAGACGGTGTACAATCTGATATAGGCTTTACATTTACATTCCTGTTAAACCTATTTTCACATTAGTGAAGTTGTAAGTAAAAATTAAAACCAATAGGAGGAACAATTAGAAAGATGAAACAAAACTCAACAGAAGGTAAAAATAAGTGATAGCAATTTGACTTCCAGAGTTCTCTCTGTGGATATGGACAGCATTTTCCATCCCTAGGCCTCTGGAGATGTCTTAGATCCTTGTAATGCTGAGAAGGGTTCAGTTTAACAATATTAGTCATCGCATAACATGACTGTTATTGTGTACAAAGTCCTCTTGGTTCTGCTCACTTCATTCAGAATCAGACCATATAAGTCTTTCCAGGTTTTTCTGAAGTCGGCCTGTTCATCATTTCTTATAGCACAATAGCATTCCATTACATTCATATACCACAGCTTGCTCAGCCATTCCCCAACTGATGGTCATCCTCTCAATTTCCAATTCTTTACCACCACAAAAAGAGCTACTATGAATATTTTTGTACATGTGGGTCCTTTTCCCATTTGTTTGATCTCTTTGGGATATAGCCCTAGAAGTGCTGTTGCTGGATCAAAGGGTATGCACATTGTTGTAGCCCTTTGGGCATGATTCCAAATTGTTCTCCAAAATGGTTGGGTCATTTCATAACTCCAACAACAATGTATCAGTGTTCCAATTTTCCCACATCTTCTCCAACATTTATCATTTTCCTGTTTTATAATGTTGGCCAATCTGATAGGTGTGATGTAGTACCTCAGAGTTCTTTTGATTTGCATTTCTCTAATCAATAAGTATTTAGAGCATTTTTTCATATGACTATAGATAACTTTAATTTCTTCATCTGAGAACTGTCTGTTCATATCCTTTGACCATTTATCAATTGGGGAATGGCTTGTGTTCTTATACATTTGTCTTAATTCTCTATATATTTTAGAAATGAGGCCTTTATCAGAGAAACTGGTTGTAAAAATTCTTTCCCAATTTTCTACCTTCCTTCTATCTTAGTTGCATTGGCTTTGTTTGTGCAAAAAGTTTTAAATTTAATGTAATCAAAATTATCCATTTTGCATTTCATAATGTTCTCTATCTCCTGTTTGGTCATGAATTCTTCTGTTCTCCATAGATCTGATCGGTAAACTATTCCTTGTTCTCCCAGTTTACTTATGGTAACTGATGCTTACTTATCCTGAGTCAGATGGAAATGGGAATTTGAGAAAGAGGCAGGGAAAGCTCAAGGGAGAGAGAAAGCATTATAAGAAGGTTGTTAGAGAAAAGGGAGGAGAAGGACAAGGGCCTTAAGAAATGGGGTGTTGTCTGATTTGAATTCAGTCTGCTATTTGGAAAGGAGAGAAAACCAAAAAATTTTGAAATGCTAAGAGAGAAAGGAGTAGTCTAACTGCCTGCCTCTAAAAGACAAAATCAATAGCATAAAGGATGAGGCCTCACCATATACTGTCACGTAGAAGCAGAATTCACCCAAACAGATCAGACATAAAGAGAACACGATGAAAAGTCTAGAATTCAAGATATAAGTGTTCATTTGGACACATTTATGGTACTCCTGGGATCAATGAAAGTGTCATTATTTTCCTAGTTATGTAGACAAATACATAGGATTTTATTTTCCTCAAAGTAAAGGCACTAAATATACTTTCCTACCTGCAGTTCAATGAAGAGCCAGCCAATGAAGCTTTTGCTCATAAATTTCTCCATTGACAGCATTCCTGTTTTAAAGTCTCAAAGCAGGAACTATCAAGTTGCTTAACGCGAGTGTTTTCCTGCTGATCGTGTTTTTTTTTCCTAAATTTTCTTAGCCTTCTAAAAAAACATTAAAATGAAGTTTTGCTCTGCTGCTTGATGATACCCACCAAATTTACTGTGTTAGAAATTATAGACTGTATGAAAATATGCACATGGTCTCTGCTTGATATCAGCAGAGAGGATAGAACCCAGCCCTGGAGACAGAGGACCAGGTGAGCCAAGCAGCTGATATGCATCAGCTAATTAAACTAAAAAGAGGAGTAGGGAAAGTTTGGAGGCACTTGGCCAACAGAAAGCAATGGCAGGACTTCCTGGGAAGAGAGATGAAAACTTTTACCCTCTCTGCTACTAACATTTTTATTTTTTTTTAATTTTTGCCATTTATCATTACCATAAATGGGGATGTGTAATAATTACACGCTCACATATTTGTTCAGTGATGTCTGACTCTTTGTGACTTGCTGAACCATACTGTCCATGGATTATCCATTTACATTTGGATGTACTCATGGAAGTAGATTGAGACGATACAACTGAAGAATCAATTGAGCCTAGAACTGAACAGGAGAAAGGAGAAAGCAGTCTAAATTAAATATCAGAAAAAGGTGCTTTCAATCCCCAAATGATTGCTGTTACTAAATCCTCTCTCTTTTTCCTTCTAATGATGAGAAAACACAGCACAGTATAGTGGATATGTTGCTGAGTTTTGGAGTCGGGATGATTTGTGTGGATATTTCTTCTGTGGCGTGAGCCATATGACCTCAAACAACTTTCAGGAACTCATCTAAGAAGTCATTCATTGTCATTATTCAGTCATTTTCTAGTCATGTGAGATGCTTCATGACCTTATTTTGGGTTTTCTTGGCAGAGATACTGGAGAGATTTGCCATTGCCTTCTCCAGATCATTTTACAGATGAGGAACTGAGGTAAATAAGGTTGAGTGACTTGTCCAAGGTGACAGAGTTAGTAAGTATCTGAGGTTGGGTTTGAACTCAAGAAGATGAGTCTTCCTGACATTAGGCCTGGCACTCTATCCATTGTACTACTTAGCTTTGCCACATAAGAATTCATAACCATATGCTATTTATGGAAGGACTTAGGGAATTATAAAAATGGCACCTGACTCCCAGGGTCATTATGAGGATAAATTGAGAAACTATAAAATAAAATGAGATAACATTAATAACCACTTTATAAACCGGTTATGATTATCATTATTTACTCACACATAGATGGAGTAATAGGTGCATCAGTTTAAAATAAAAAATATACCAAGGAAAACATAGATCCCCCTTATAAACAAATCCTAATGAATATATCTATTAGGCTCATTTGCATTAAAAAAGTATTATTCACTCTTTAACAGTTGAAAATGCATCTTAAAGTTGACTTATTGTCTCTCTTTGGTGAACAAGAGGATCAAAAGTAGTTGAAGGCCAATATTTAGTCCTTCAACAGTTAGAAACAACAGTTTAGCAACTAGTTAGCAAACATAAATATTTAAAATGAGAGGCCATCAAATGTACTTCATCTCTCAGCCTTGCCTTCCACTCCACCCAGCTCCTACCTCCTTTCCCTCACTCCCTTCAGATGAGGCAGCCTTCCTAGCAACAGGTTCCTGCAGATTTAGCAGGGATTCTATCCCACAACACCTACCCACTATTGTAGGGCCCCAACTATATCTCCCAATTTGCCAAAAAATTGTGCTCCTTACCTTTGGTGCCATATGTGTATCTACCTGAGTCTCAAAAATCCCTTAAATATGAATCCAGATCCAGGAACTCAGGTCTATAGTAAAATCCATGTGACTAATTAGATATGTGACTTGGCAAGCTACTTCCATCCACTGGACACCCTACTTTGCTCACCTACAAAATCAAAGGTCTCTGGATGATATCTAAGAGTCCACCCATACCAATAATCTACAATTTTCCACTCATTAAGTCTGTCCTGTCTTCTTTAAGATGCTGTCGCTTTCTGTTAGTATATACTCCATTTCTATGGTGGTCATCAAGGTAAAAGAGATATCAAACATCATTTTAACGCATTCTATGAGCTAAGGTACAGTTCGAATGCAATGCTTAAGCCAGTGTAAGAATTTGGAAAACAGTATTTTAGGTAATCTAAGAAACACAACTAAATAATCCCCCTTGATTTATCTGTTGGTTCTGTATACTGCCAAACTGTGAATGCTTTTAGCTTCAAATATGTTAATTTATTACAAAAATTTACATTTCAAGTGGGTACTCAGCATTCAAAACTTGCACTGTTTGTTTTATCATTTACTGCTGCTATTACAGAGCAAACATCTACCCACTTCACAGTCATCTTAATGACAAATTCATTATAAATAGTCTCAGTTTGAACTCAAACCAACTTTAGGGCTGGCTAGATCATTGCAGTAAGAATATTTAGCAGGCCTAGCCATAAAACAAAATGGAGATAACATATTGCTTCATAAAACTTGTTTCCCACTTCCTAAATGGTGGTAGGAAAAATTGGAAGTTGTTTTTCAGAGGCACAGGACCTCTCCAAAGAGACATCAATTAGAATGAGAAATATAAGACTTTGGGAGAAAATAATTCCCTTCTATATGTAACTGGCATTATTTGGGCAAGTGTGAATATAGACACACATATACATTTATATACATATATATATGTATGTATGTATATATATATAATATGTGTGTGTATGTGTACACACACATATATATATATATATATATGTTGTGTGTGTATGTGTACAAACATATTGTCATTATTCAACTGATATCATTCTTTCCATAATTACCAAATTTTTTAATTGCCAAACCTGATTTTTTTCGCTTCAGCTCTCATCCTTCTCAATCTATCTGAGAATTTTGATGCTGCCTCTACTTCTGCATCCTCTATTTTCTCTGGGTTTGCATGACACTCATCTCTACTGCTTCTCCTACTCCATTAGTCCTCCATCTCTTTTAGCAGCCATATCATGCCTTCTAACTGTGGGTGCACCCCAAGATTCTCCCCAAGGTGCTTTTTAAAAAAATTATTTGGTATTTGATTTTCTCCAGTTACATGTACAAACCATTTTAACACAGTTCATTTTTAAAACTGTAAGTTCTAAGTTCCACTTCCGGGAGCCAAGATGGCAGAGTGAAAAAGTAGTTGCTCTTACTCTCCCCTATCAACCTCTTAAAACTCAGAAAATATCACCCCAGAAAAAAATCCTGGAACAGCTGAACTAGAAGAAAGACAGGGCAGTGGCCCTGCATTCAGGAGGACCTGAGTTCAAATCCGGCCTCAGACACATAACACTTACTAGCTGTGTGACCCTGGGCAAGTCACTTAGCCCCATTGCCTAGCCAAAAAAAAAGAAAGACAGCAAGCAGCAGTGCACCAGCCCAGCAAATGGGTCTCCCAGTGCCTCAGCAAAAATAAGGGAGGCAGAACTACAAGGGGCCCCAGACTGATAAGTACCCTGTGGCATTCATCTGAAAGGAAGTGAAGAAAGCAACCTTAAGGCTTCCTAAAGCTCCTGCCTTGCTGGTTCCAGCCCAACACCAGCTGAACTATCAGAGCCCTGCAGCGTTCAATTGTGAAGAAATCCTGAAGCCCAGGTGGTAGAACAGGCAAACACCAACACCTGGACCTCCGAGTGCCTCCGTGAGGGTGGGGGAACCAGTGGAAACCAGCTCAGAAAACCACCAGGGGACTCAGCACTCTACCTCAAAGGAATCTTCCAGTGCATTAGCAGAAATGAGGGAGACAACACTGCAGAGGGCCCCAGGCAGATAAACACCCTGCAGCACCCATCTAAAAGGAGCTGAAGAAAGCTAAAGGAAAGGAAAAGCAGGCAACCTAGAATTGTCTGAAAGTTCCAGCCTTGCTGATTCCAGCCCAACATGAGGTAAGCTGCCAGAACCCTACAGCCTCCAATTGCCAACATAAGAGGCCCCAGCACACAAAGCCAGTGACTAAGACCTACAACACAAGAAGCTTGGGTCAGTACCCTCAGTTCCCCAGCAGGAGAGCACAAACTCTTTAAAGACCAGGGAATAAAGAAACACCATGAGTAAAAATAAACTTACCATAGATTCATATTATGAGAAAATGAAGATCAAGACAGAAATTCTGAAGAGGACAACATTGTCAACAAACCCACATCTGCAACAACAAAAGGGATTGTGAACTGATCTGAAGCCCAAAAAGCCTTCTTAGAAGAGTTCAAGAAGGATTTTGATAGTCAAATGAGAGAGGTAAAAGAGACCTTCAAAAATACAATTGGCTGGGGCAGCTAGGGGGCTCAGTGGATAGAGCACCGGCCCTGAATTCAGGAGGACCTGAGTTCAAATCTGAACTCAGACACATAACATTTACTAGCTGTGTGACCCTGATCAAGTCACTTAACCCCATTGCCTAGCCAAAAAAAAAAAGGAATAAAAAACAATACAATTGGCCAATTGGAAAAAAAAATACATTGAAGAAAACAAGTCCCTACAAAACACAATTGGCCAGTTGAAGAAGGAAGTACAAAAGCTAACAGAAGAAAACAATCTGTTAAAAACTAGAATTGGACAAATGGAAACTAATGTCTCTATGAGAGAGCAAGAATCAGTCAAACAGAAACCAAAAAAAGGAAAAATACATGAAAATGTAAAATACCTCATCAGTAAAACAACCGACCTGGAAAATCAACTCAGGAGAGACAATGTAAAAATTACTGGACTATCTGAAAATCATGATAAAAAAAAAAAAGCCTGGACAGTATCTTTCAGGAAATCTGCCTGAAAGTCCTAGAACCAGAAGGGAAAATAACCATAGAAAGAATTCACCAATCACCACTTGAAAGAGATTCCAAATTGACAACCAAGAATATAATAAGCAAAATTCCAAAATTACCAGATGAAAGAGAAGGTGCTGCAAGCAGCCAGAAAGAAACAATTTAAATATCATGGAACCACAGTCAGGATTACACAGGACCTTGCAGCTTCTACATTAAAAGACGCAGGGCATGGAACATGATATTCCTGTAAGGCAAAGGAGCTTGGAATGCAGCCAAGGATCAATTACCCAGCAAAAATGAGCATCATTTTTCAAGGGAGGAGTGGATATTCAACTAAATAGGAGATGTCCAAACTTTCCTGATAAAAAGACCAAAGCTCAACAAAAAATTTGATCTTCAAGTACAGGACTCAAGAAGGACTTAAAAAGGTAAATGGGACAGAAGATACAATATGTTGTTAATAAGGGGGGGGCTGTTTAAACCCCTACAAGGGAATATGACACTTGCAACCCTTGAGAACTGTATTGTTATTACATGTTAAAGGAGTATACATAAAGAGGGTGGATATTAGTTGACTTTGATGTAATTAAAAAAAAATCTAATCAAGTGGGTTAAATGGATCCAAATAAGTGGATCAATCTGATCTTAGAAAATGTACTGAGAAAGGAGGAGGCAGACAAGGGTAAATTACATTACAGGAAAAGACACAAAATCCTATTACAGCAGAGGGAAAGAAGGGGGGGAGCATTGTTTGAACCTTACTCTCATCAGATTTGGCTCAAGAAGGGCATAACATAATCAGTTAGGTATAGAAATCTAACTTGCCCTATAGGCAGTAGGAGGGAAAAGGGGAAAGAAAAGGGAGGGGAAAGAAAGAGGGGAAAGAAGGGAGGAAGAAGCAGTAAGACTAAAGGGGAAGAAAAGGGAAAGGGATAATAAAAGGGAGGGACTGAAGGATGGTCAAAAGCAAAACACTAGTGAAGGGGGAAAGGAAAAAGGAGAAAGAAAAGCATAAAATGGGGGAAAAGGATGGAGAAAAAGACACAGATAGTAATCATAACTGTGAATGTGAATGGGATGAACTCTCCATAAAACGGAAATGGATTGCAGAATGGATTAAAAACCATAATCCTACAATATGTTGTTTACAGGAAACACATTTGAAAAAGAGTGACACATACAGGGTAAAGGTAAAAGGCTGGAGCAGAATATATTATTCAGCTGAAGTAAAAAAAGCAGGGGTAGCAATCCTGATCTCAGACAAAGCAAAAGCAAAAATAGATCTAATCAAAAGAGATAAGGAAGGAAACTACATCCTGCTAAAAGGCACCATAGACAATGAAGTAATATCATTACTAAACATATATGCACCAAATGGTATAGCATCCAAATTCTTACAGGAGAAGTTGAGGGAGTTACACAAAGAAATAGACAGCAAAACTATACTACTGGGGGACCTGAACCTGGATAAATCTAACCACAAAATAAAGAAGAAAGAAGTTAAGGAGGCGAACAGAACATTAGAAAATGTAGGTATGATAGACCTCTGGAGAAAACTGAATGGAGATAGAAAGGAATATACTTTTTTCTCGGCAGTACATGGCACATACACAAAAATTGACCATGTACTAGGGCATAAAAACCTCACAATCCAATGCAGAAAGGCAGAAATATTAAATGCTTCCTTTTCAGATCATGTTGCAACAAACATTATATGTAATAAAGGGCCATGGAAAGATAGACTAAAAAATAATTGGAAACTAAATAATCTAATCCTAAAAAATGATTGGGTCAAACAACAAATCATAGAAACAATCAATAATTTCATTCAAGAGAATGACAATAATGAAACAACATACCAAAACCTATGGGATGCAGCAAAAGCATTTCTTTGGGGAAGTTTTATATCTCTAAATTCTTAAATAAATAAAATAGAAAAAGAAGAGATTAATGAATTGGGCATACAACTAAAAAACTGGAAGAAGAACAACTTAAAACTTCTCAACTAAACACCAAATTAGAAATATTGAAAACCAAAGGAAAAATTAATAAAATTGAAATTAAGAAAACTATTGAACTAATAAATAAAACTAAGAGCTGGTTTTATGAAAAAACCAATAAAATAGATAACCTTTGGTTAATTTAATTAAAAAAAGAAAGAAGAAAACTAAATTACTAGTATCAAGAATGAAAAGAAGAGGAAATTAAAACAATAATTAGGAATTATTTTGCCCAACTATATGCCAACAAATTCGACAATTTTAGTGAAATGGATACATACTTACAAAAATATAAATTGCCCAGATTAACGAAGAGGAAGTAAAATACTTAAATAACCCCATCTCAGAAAAAGAAATTGAACAAGCCATTGATGAACTCCCTAGGAAAAAATCTCCAGGGCCAGATGGATTTACATGAATTCTATCAAACATTTAAAGAACAATTAATTCCAATACTATATAGACTATTTGGGAAAATAGGTGAAGAAGGAGTCTTACCAAATTCTTTTTATGATACAAATATGGTGTTGATACCTAAACCAGGAAGAGTCAAAATAGAGAAAGAAAATTATAGACCAATTTCTGTAATGAATATAGATGCAAAAATTTTAAACAAAATACTAGCAAGTAGATTGCAGCAACTTATCACAAGAATAATACACTATGACCAGGTAGGATTTATACCAGGAATGCAGGGTTGGTTCATTGTTAGGAAAACTATCAGCATCATTGAGCATATCAACACCAAAACCAACAGAAACCACATGATCATCTCAACAGATGCAGAAAAAGCCTTTGATAAAATACAACACCCATTTCTATTAAAAACACTAGAAAGCATAGGTATAAATGGAGTCTTCCTTAAAATAACAAATAATATATATCTAAAACCTTCAGCAAGCATTATATGTAATGGGGACAGGCTAGAAGCATTTCCAATAAGATCAGGGGTGAAACAAGGATGTCCATTATCACCACTGTTATTCAATATTGTACTGGAAACGTTAGCTTTAGCAATAAGAGAAGAAAAAGAAATTGAAGGCATTAGAATAGGCAAAGAAGAAACAAAGCTATCACTCTTTGCAGATGACATGATGACTTAGAGAATCCTAGAGAATCAAGTAAAAAACTACTTGAAATAATAAACAACTTTAGCAAAGTTGCAGGCTATAAAATAAACCCACATAAATCATCAGCATTTCTATATATTACCAACAAAGCCCAACAGCAAGAGGAAAGAGAAATCCCATTTAAACTTACTGTACATTATAAAATATTTAGGAGTCTACCTCCGAAACAAACCCAGGAACTCTATGAACACAATTACAAAACACTTTTCACACAAATAAAATCAGATCTAAATAATTAAAAACATCAGTTGCTCATGGGTAGGCGAGCTAATATAATAAAAATGACAATCCTACCTAAGCTAATTTACTTATTCAGTGCCATACCAATCAAACTACCAAAAATTATTTTATAGAGTTAGAAAAAATAATAACAAGATTCATTTGGAAAAACAAAAGGTCCAGAATATCAAAGGAACTAATGAAAAGAAATGCAGGGGAAGGTAGCAATTCCAGATCTTAAATTGTATTATAAAGCAGCAATCATCAAAACTGCTTGGTACTGGCTAAGAAATAGGGAGGTGGATCAGTGGAATAGGTTAAATATGCAAGACACAGTAGTCAATGACTATAGTAATCTATTATTTGATAAACCCAAAGACCCCAGCTTCTGGGATAAGAACCCACTCTTTGAAAAAAACTGCTGGGAAAACTGGAAAAGAGTATGGCAGAAACTAGGCATAGACCCAAATCTCACACCATATACCAAAATAAAGTCAAAATGGGTTCATGACTTAGATATAAAGGCTGATACCATAAGTAAACTGGGAGAACAAGGAATAGTTTACCTATCAGATCTATGGAGAACAGAAGAATTCATGACCAAACAGGAGATAGAGAACATTATGAAAAGCAAAATGGATAATTTTGATTACATTAAATTGAAAAGTTTTTGCACAAACAAAGCCAATGCAACTAAGATTAGAAGGAAGTAGAAAATTGGGAAAGAATTTTTACAACCAGTCTCTCTGATAAAGGCCTCATTTCTAAAATATATAGAGAATTAAGACAAATTTATAAGAACACAAGCCATTCCCCAATTGATAAATGGTCAAAGGATATGAACAGACAGTTCTCAGATGAAGAAATTAAAGCCATCTATAGTCATATGAAAAAATGCTCTAAATCATTATTGATTAGAGAAATGCAAATCAAAACAACTCTGAGGTACCACATCACACCTATCAGATTGGCCAACATGACAAAACAGGAAAATGATAAATGTTGGAGAAGATGTGGGAAAATTGGAACACTAATACATTGTTGGTGGAGTTGTGAAATGATCCAACCATTTTGGAGAACAATTTGGAACTATGCCCAAAGGGCTACAAAAATGTGCATACCCTTTGATCCAGCAATAGCACTTCTAGGGCTATATCCCAAAGAGATCAAACAAAATGGGAAAAGGACCACATGTAAAAATTCATAGCAGCTGTTTTTCTGGTGGCAAAGAATTGAAAATTGAGAGGATGCCCATCAATTGGGGAATGGCTGAGCAAGTTGTGGTATATGAATGTAATGGAATACTATTGTGCTATAAGAAATGATGAACAGGCTGACTTAAGAAAAACCTGGAAAGACTTATATGGTCTGATGCTGAGTGAAGAGAGCAGAACCAAGAGGCTTTGTACACAATAACAGCCACGTTATTATGCAATGACTAATATTGTTAAACTGAACCCTTCTCAGCATTACAAGGATCTAAGACATCTCCAGAGGCACAGCGATGGAAAATGCTGTCCACATCCACAGAAAGAACTCTGGAAGTCAAATCGCTATCACTTATTTTTGCCTTCTGTTGAGTTTTGTTTCATCTTTCTGATGGTTCCTCTTATTGGTATTAATTTTTACTTACAACTTCACTAATGTGAAAATAGGTTTAATAGTCGCTGTCTTGGGGAGGGTGGGGGGTAGGAAGGGGGAGAAAAATTTTCAAGTCAAAAGCATATGGAAGTGATTATTGATAAATAAAAATAAGTTAATAAAATTTTTAAAAAGAAAATTTAAAAAAAAGAAAAAAACTGTAAGTTCCAAATTATCTCCCTTCCTTCCTTCTCCCCACCCTCACTGAGAAGGCAAGGAATTCTGTATAGGCTATACATATGTAGTTACTCAAAACACATCTATAATATTCATGTTGTGAAAGACTAACTATATTTCCTTCCATCTTATCCCACTTACCTGTTCTCTTCTTTTACCCTGTCCCTCCTCAAAGTGTTTGCTTCTGATTACTGCCTCCCCTAATATGCCCTCCCCTCTATCATCCCCCTGCTCTCTTGTCCCCTTGCCCCTTACTTTCCTGTAGGGTTAGTTAGATTTCTATACCCAACTGAGTGTGTATGTTATTCCCTCTTTAAACCAATTCTGATGAGAGTAAGGTTCACTCATTCCCTCTCACCTCCCACCTCTTCCTCTCTATGGTAAAAGCTTTTTCTTGCCTCTTTTATGTGAGAAAATTTACACCATTGTACCTCTCCCTTTCTCTTTCTCCCAGTACATTCCTCTCTCACCCCTTAATTTTATTTTTTAGGTATCATCCCTTCATATTGAACTCACACCTGTGTCCTCTGTCTATATATACTCCTTCCAAATACCCTAATAGTGAGAAAGGTCTTATGAGTTACAAATATTAATTTTCCATGTAGAAATGTAAACAGTTTGACTTTAATAATTCCCTTATTATTTTTCCTGTTTACCTTTTCATGCTACTCTTGAGTCTTTTATTTGAAAGTCAAATTTTCTACTTGGCCCTGTTCTTTTCTCAAGAATGCATGAAATTCCTTTATATCACTGAATGTCAATTTTCCCCTTCATGGAATATACTCAGTTTTGCTGGGTAAGTGATTCTTGGTTTTCATTTTAGCTCCTTTGGCCACCAGAATATCATATTTCAAGCCCTGTGATCCTTTATTGTAGAAGCTGCTAAATCATGTATTATCCTTATTGGGTTTCCACAGTACTTGAATTGTTTCTTTCTCGCTGCTTGCAATATTTTCTCCTTGACCTGGTAATTCTGGAATTTGGCTATAATATTACTGGGAGTATTTTGGGGGGATCTCTTTCAGGAGGTGATCATTGAATTCTTTCAATTTTGAGTTTACCTTCTGGTTCTAGAATATCAGGGTAGTTTTCCTTGATAGTTTCTTGAAAGATGATTTCTAAACTCTTCTTTTGATCATGGCTTTCAAGTAGCTCAATAATTTTTAAATTATCTCTCCTGGATCTATTTTCCAGGTCAGTTGTTTTTCCAATGTGATATTTAACATTGTCTTCTCTTTTTTTTGTTCTTTTGGTTTTGTTTTATAATTTCTTGATTTCTCATAGAATCATCAGCCCACATTTGCTCCATTCTAATTTTTAAGGAAGTATTTTCTTCAGTGGCCTTTTGGATGTCCTTTTCCATCTGGCTAATTCTGCTTTTTAAGGCCTTCTTCTCATCCTTGGCTTTTTTGTACCTCCTTTGCCTTTTGGTCTAATCTATTTTTTAAGGTGTTATTTTTTTCAGTATTTTTGGGATCTCCTTTACCAAGTTATTGACTAGTTTTTCATGATTTTCTTGCATCACTCTCATTTCTCTTCCCAATTTTTTCTATACTTCTCTTACTTGTTTTACAAAACTCTTTTTGAGCTCTTCCATGGCTTGAGACCAACTCATCTTTTTCTTTGAGGTTTTGGATATAGGGTCTCTGATGTTGTCTTCTGGTTGTATGTTTTGATCTTCCTTGTCACCAAAGTAAATTTCTATAGTCAGAGGTTTTTTTTTTTTTTTCCCCAGTTGTTTGTTTATTTTCTTGGCCTATCACTTTACTTTCTAACTCTTTGTTAAGGTAGGGTTCTGCTTCCTGTGTGGAGGGTGAACTGTCCCAAAAGCTTCAGGAGTTTTGTGCAGGTGTTTTCAGAGATACTTCTAGGGACTTGTAAAGTCTTCAGTTCTTCCAAGGTGGTATGATCTAAGGAGACATGTTTACTCCTTTCCTGGCGTGTGCTCTGGTCTGTGAGTGACCACAAGCACTCCTTTCTGCCCTTGAACTGTGAGAACAGTTCCCTCTCCACTACTGCCACCAGTTCTTCTATGCTAATGGTCTTCCTTGCCTCAGGACTCCCTCCCAGGACTGTGACCCTGATTCAAGTATGGGCAGAGCAACAGAATCCTGCCTCAGTGCCAGCAAACAGATCTTTGTAATCTCCTTCTGACCAGTAGTTTGAACCCCTTAGCATCTGTGGACTGAGAGCTTCAGAAGCAGTTGCTTCTGCTGCCACTGCTGATTAAGTCACTCCCAGGACCTGCTCCTGGTTTGCTGAAGCTGGGGCTGTGCTGGGGCTGGGGCTGGACTATACTCTTCTCTTACCCAGGTCTGACAGATCTTTCCTACTGAATTTCTAAGTTGTCTTTGGCATTTGTGAATTGAGAAGTCTGGAAATTGCCACTGGTGCCAGTGATTCAGTCCCCTGGAAACTGCTCCAGCTTTGCTGGGGCCAGGTCTGTGCTGGCATCTTCTGCTGACATGTCCTGTGCTGGACTGCTCTCTTCTCTCAGCCTGGTGCAACAGACCTTTTTTGTCAACTTTCCAGGTTGTCTTGGCCTGGAAATTCATTTCACTCCATCTTTCTGCTTTTATGTGTGTGTATGCATGCATGCACGTGATGTGTGTGCATGTGTATGTGTTTGGGGGAGAGATTATACTCACCAATGGAATCTAAGGGATTCTGATAACCTTGGTAAATATCCTAAGAGAAGGGAGGTAGATATCTGTTTTAGTCAAAACCCCATGGCTTTCTCTTTTTTGGAGGAACCTGATGTCCATTTAAAATTACTTGTAATTCTAAAATTCTGTTATCCTTCTAAATCGTTAGCATAGATCTTCTTCTATAAAAGGCCTTATATCAATACAAACTTGCCAACAAAGACTAGCCTAAAGACATTAATCACTATGTATAACTATCTATCTCTATCTATCTATCTATCTATCTATCTATCTATCTGTCTATTTATTTATCTACTTAGTAAGACCATGTTAGACTATCTCTGCATCTATCATGGGACTTATTATGGTTGATTCATTGAGAGCTGGATGGCCATTATCCCACACTTAATCCAGCCTACTGTTTACATGCCATACGGTGGGTTTACTGACTATTCTAGGACATTTCTTTTGTGAGACTGAAATTCCTTGCTCTGTTCCTACACAGACTACAAAACCATGTAAGTGCCTCTAATAGAATGTAATTATAAGTAGAGGTACTTTTACTCGTTTCTCTTATAATGCCCAATATACAATAGACACCTAAAATGATTATTGATTGAGAAACAAATAGATTTTCAAAAGGAAAGCACAGCATGTACCATTCTTTTTAAAAATTTTTCACATATCACAAATGCAGTTTCATATCAATGGGACAAAAAGTCATTTGACTCTTGAAAGAATTCTGACAATTAAAATGATAAGTTGAAGCTTTATGTAATTAATGAAGCTACTTGTGTGGTTACATTGTGGCAATGACAAATTATAGGGAAAGGTGGGTTTTTTTAGCTGGAATATGTCTGAAATGTGACAGTTAATAGATGTTTTTCTTGAGATATATAAATTAACTATAAAGGAAGTGTGGGAGGGTGCAATTTAGTTTACTCCTAGCAAGGTCAGTAATGTCATCTTATAGCTGGAGAAATGGTTAGTATGAAAGCTAAAATTAGTGTAATAATTGGTTTTTGTATTCAATGTTCTCATTTTCATATAATTAGACTTTTGCCAGCACAGAAGCTATGCTTCACACCAATGCCTGGATAGATACATGTAGAAGAAGGATGATAGCAGAAACACTCCAGATTTTGAACTGAAGTGGGATGATCACCAATGAGGTGATGGAGAGAAGTGCATTAAATTTAGGATGACTTTCAAACCTAGACTCTATGGATTACTCCAAAAAGAAATGACAAGAGGAAACCCACCTTGTTGGATAGCAGTCAGAAATATTAAAATTGGTGGTTCAGATCAAAGTGGGCAAAGGGTTAAACTTTGTATAGATTTATTTCTGTGATGACAAATAGGAGGCAAGACAAAACAGGCAACAGGCAGAGGTTGTGGGGAATTAAGATCTTTTGTCTGAACAAAGAGATTAACACATTGATACTTCAGGCTTTTCACCATGGTGTTTTATCCTTTCTATCAGCTTTTTCTAGAGCCCTTGTTACATTCTATTTCTGAAGACACTCTCCAGAAAATATTCGAGTAGTAGGCTGATCACTTTATAGTCATTAAAGTGTTCAATTCCCCTCCCTCTTTAAAAAAAAAAAAAGGACACCCACGTTACAACAATCGTATCACTGGGACCAGTATTGATCTGTCTTATTCAGGCTGTCATCCTTAAGGATCATAGGGTCATAGATATAAAGTTTCTTGGATCTTTGGAAAACGTCTAGTACAGCTCCCTGTTCTATAGTGAGAAAACTGAAGGCAAAATAGAAAGTGCCTTGGCCTATATACACATTAATATGCGGCCAAGCTGAGAGCCAAACTGGAATCTTCCAGATCCAAATGCAGTACTCTTTATCCTGTACCACATTGCCTTCTCAACCCCTTATCTGCCAATTGGTGGTATTCTTCAGGGAGATTTCAATTACTTGATTTGATGGCTTTTAAAATAGAATCTTTACTTCTTCATAGACTAGTGATGCTTCCAATATTTACAGAGCACAGAAGATTCTACTAACAAAACTCCCACCATCATCTCTGGATACATTTTTGTTGTTTTGGTGCATTTATATTTTCTCTGGGGCTGGACCAAAGTTTTTGATCAGTGTTCCATGTCTGGAGACATAAATCTAATTCAGTATAAAGAGAGCATGATGTACTAGCCTAAAGGGGAGAATTTTAAAACTGGTCTAGTGAAAATATAAAAATCATGTAATTATGGGACAATTTAAATAGCTCACAAACTATAGTGTGACACAATAATGCACAGCATAATATGCTGTTTAAATCTGATTTGTAAAATGGTCTCCCTGACACAAATTTCTCCTCACTTCAATCCATCCTCAACTCAGCTGTTAAATTGATCTTTTGAACACCTCACTCGCCTATTCAATTAACTTTAGTATCTCTCTATCACCTCTAGAATCAAATATAAAAGTCTTTATTTGGCTTTTAACAACCTTCACAACTTGATCTCTTCCTGCCTTTTCCAGTCTTCCTACATCTTATTCCTCTCCATGTTTTCTTCAATCCAGTGACTTTACTGTTCTTTGCACATGACATTCCCTATCCTGAATGAATGGTTTTTTTTTTCCACTCACTGCCCTGTATGTCTGGAACACTCTCCTTCATCTCTTCCTCCTAATTTCCCTAACTTCATTCAAGTCTCAGCTAAAGTCCTAGATTTATACAAAAAGTATTTTTTAGTTTTCTTTAATTTTAGTCCCTTTCCTCTGAGATGATTCCCAGTTTATTCTGTCTATATCTTGTTTGTGCATAGTTGTTTGATTATCTCCCCCATTAGTGTATGAACTCCTTGAAAGCAAGCACTGATTTTTTTTGTTTCTTACATCTCCACCATTTAGCATAATGCCTGACTTAGAGTAGGTATTTAATAAATGTCAGATTGACTCACTTTACCATTAGTGATCTAACTGTACTTCTGTGATTACAGTGTTTTATAAATACTAAAATGCCATACAAATGTGAGTGGTTATTGCTATACAATAACAGCTAAGTGAATAAAATTTGAGTGGTTCCCTTCCTTTAATGTCAAATTCAAACTTGTTACTCAAAAAAGGATTCATTTTTAAAACATATCAAAGATATATATATATAATATATGTGTGTGTGTGTGTGTGTGTGTGTGTGTGTGTCATTTAATATTAGTATT